>NC_143049.1:22188750-22542500 GCF_057628025.1 Oncorhynchus mykiss
GATTTGGAAGGGCCCCTCAGAGAGAAGAAGAGAGAGAGCGAGAGAAGAGAATGTGTGCAGCTTACGTAAAAGGCAGATGGGCCCAGCTGGGCGTGCGGTGTGGATGGGATGGAAAGGGCAGAGAGTGTGTGGATCTGAATCGGGCGGTCTGTCACCCCATTGCCTATTTAGTGCTCTGCTTTTGACCAGGCCCCATAGGGCGTAGAGAATAAGGTGATATTTGGGACACAGCCTAATAGCCAGGTCAAAGAGACAGCCTGGAGAGAGAATCAGAACAGATAGTGAAGTGGACAGGAGTTATAATGTTATCTCTATAGTTTACAAATAATGCCTCATGTATGGAATCAAGTCGCATCAATGCTTGGATAAGCCTATGTAGAGCATTTTAAGTCAACGTTTTTATGTTTTATGTGCTGAGTATGTTACTATGAGTGAACTAATCTCAACAAAAAAAAGAAATGTCCCTTTTTCAGGACCCTGTCTTTCAAAGATAATTCGTAAAAATCAAAATAACTTCACAGATCTTCATTGTAAAGGGTTTAAATACTGTTTCCCATGCTTGTTCAATGAACCATAAACAATTAATGAACATGCACCTGTGGAACCGTCGTTAATACACTAACAGCTTACAGACGGTAGCCAATTAAGGTCACAGTTACGAAAACTTAGGACACTAAAGGGGCCTTTCTACTGACTCTGAAAAACACCAAAAGAAAGATGCCCAGGGTCCCTGCTCATCTGTGTAAATGTGCTTTAGGCATGCTGCAAGGAGGCATGAGGACTGCACATGTGGCCAGGGCAATAAATTGCAGTGTCCGTACTGTGAGACGCCTAAGACAGCGCTACAGGGAGACAGGACGGACAGCTGATCGTCCTCGCAGTGGCAGACCATGTGTAACAACAACAACAAACCGAATCTCAATCCCATTGAGCACGTCTGGGACCTGTTGGATCGGAGGGTGAGGGCTAGGGCCATTCCCCCCAGAAATGTCCAGGAACTTGCAGATGCCTTGGTGGAAGAGTGGGGTAACATCTCACAGCAAGAACTGGCAAATCTGGTGCAGTCCATGAGGAAGAGATGCACTGCAGTACTTAATGCAGCTGGTGGCCACACCAGATACTGACTGTTACTTTTGATTTTGACCCCCCCTTTGTTCAGGGACACATTATTACATTTATGTTAGTCACATGTCTGTGGAACGAACAGTTTGTTCAGTTTATGTCTCAGTTGTTGAATATTGTTATGTTCACACAAATATTTATACATGTTAAGTTTGCTGAAAATAAACGCAGTTGACAGTGAGAGGATGTTTCTTTTTTTGCTGAGTTTATGAGTTGCATCATGTGTTGACAGACTTGGCTTCTCACAGGTGGGAGAGCTGGAGGTAGGAGGCCAGCCGGTCAGCAGGCAACATGTAGCAACCCATTCTGTCTGCCATGTTGTGTTGTGTGGGTTGGCTAGACTCTCATTCCACCCTGGGCCCTATCAGCTGTACAGCTGCCCTGCCCTCGCCTCGCACTGAGCAGGTGTGCTCCCCCTTCAGACGCTTAGCAGTTAAAACACACACCACACGCACACAGGCATCACACTGAGGAGAGCAGCCTCCACACACACTTTCCCGCGCACAGGTGCGCACATCTCACAAACTCAATGGCCAGCCAGGACATTTTGGCTGTAATAATGTTATTGATATGCAAGAGTTTTGTTTGGTGATATTGTATTATTTATCCCCTCTTTTGTTTACAATTCAACACAGAGGGGTTGGGGATTCTTGTGAAAAAGGTTAACTTTGTTTTAAATGTAACATTTGGGTGCAACTAGACTCCAAACATCACTAGGGGGCAATCACGAAAATATGGATTTTTCAGTTGTTTTGTTTGTCTTTTGATGATGAATAAGTTGTTTGCCTGCGTGAAGCCGTCTCTGCTGGGAGCAATGGCCCGGGGAGCTCAGATGGTGCCGTTAGACCGCGTGTGTGTGTTTTTGTTCCTCGTGCTTGCGTGTGTACTTAGCTTTTCATATCCCTCTGACTGCACATAATATCCAACAGTGCACTCCAGGAGACACCAAAACCAAAAACCCACAGCAATCCAAACCTTTGTCACGTGTATGATTAAGGTAGTATAACATTTACCTGAATGAGTTGTATTGAAACTATAACTTGTTGAATAGTTATTAATGGTTCTGTGGTGTCATGGGAGGAAACATGTGCTGCTCTGGCTGTGTGAGTTAGTTAGTCAGATGAACGTAGCAGTCTCAGTAGTGAACTTTTGGGGTTAGTGAGGAGGTCAGGTCAGAACGAGGACCATCTGACACCAACAGATGGAGGGAAGAAACTGCAAATCAGGACGACAAGACCAAATGTTGATTTTGGACACACAACAACAATTTCAGTTTAAATCACGTTTGCACCAATGCGCCCACCTCGACTACAGAGTTCTAACATGCAATGTAGAACTAGGCCTGTAACTGGACAAAAGGGAAGAAGTACTCTAGAATTAAATAATTTGTGCATTTTGCCATCCGCAGTGTTAGCCTCATTACTGGACATGCCACCAAGACCTTTTGGTGTTGGGCATCTACACTGCAGCACTATTCACCAGTACAGTAGCCTATTTCACACTGGTTTGTGTTCAATATTGGTGCAAAGTGCACCTCGGACCTGTACATTCAGCTAAATGTAGGTAGTTGACCGACAGGCTTATTCCTTGAGTTGTGTCTCATTGAGTGAATCGTCCACCCACTCCTAGCCTGGAAGTAGACTAAATACAGGTCTCCCTTAACGTTCAAACATCTCTAACGTTCTTCTCTCTTTGTGTTCTAGAATGGAGCTGTTCCAGGGGAACCCGTGAAGACAGATAAGAACTCCAGGAGAGGGAACTGGGGGAACCAGATAGAGTTTATCCTCACCAGCGTGGGCTATGCTGTGGGCTTGGGAAACGTATGGAGGTTCCCCTACCTCTGCTACAGAAATGGAGGAGGTACGTCTTCACACTCACAACACACTGATTATATAGTAGTAATGACAGCAATACATTCTAGTTTATCCACAATACATTTTGCAGTGTTTTAAAAAGCAATCAAAGTAGCAGGTTGTCAAGTTTAAGTTTACGGTCCTCACATTGTGTCAAATGGATCCAAGTCATTCTTGGCTTCATTCCCCCTCAATTCAAATGTTTTCACTCCTACAGTTGTCTTTAGTCTTCTATACATTTTGTGTTCGGGGATCGCCATAGAAGGGCACACAGATGCAGTAGCCTGTGCATTAGGTCACCCAATGACATAGCTGAGTATAGAGCCAAGGGGACTGGTGTAGCTCAAGGCTCTGCAGTAATAACACCACAGTAGACTATCAGCTTGCTGAGGCCTGGGCTACGTCCCAAAAGGCACCCTATTCCCAATATTGTGCACTACTTTTGACCAAGGCTCATAGGTAAAAAAGAATGCTCTGGTCAAAAGTTGTGCACTATAGGGAATAGGAAGCTATTTGTGTCGCAGACAGCCTGCTCCTCAATCTCCAGTCTTTCCTCTAACACATGATTTCAGACTACAGTCCCAGAGGACAGGTTATTCCCCAGACCCATTGGCCCCAGTGGCCCCCACGTTAAACCAGTCAAGCAGACAGAGGATTGCTGCCTGGCTTAGCATCACCCTCTGTTTGATGCTCCCTCACCTCATTCACCTCTTCTGGCTGGCATAGACATAAACATCTCTCCTTCCAATCTGACCCCTCACTGCATTACGCTGCAGAAATAGGATATTGCCATGGGATGCCAACTTTTCTATATGAGCTAAGCAATTTTTCTATTCTAGACACAAACATGACCTTAACATTTGACTGCTCATTCACTGAGCATTGCATAGCAAAAATATGTTATTGCCCATGTCTGGGGATGACAACTTTTATATGTATGAAAAATAATTATATTCTAGACACAAACATGACCTTACAATCCATCCACTCACTCACTCACCGAGCATTAAGTAGCATAAACAGGATATAGTCACAGCACGGAATACCAATTTCTGTATATTGATTTATTTTTCATTTGAATGACCATTAGGTAAGCCATTGGTTGTGAGCAATAATTAACATATGCATACTTACAATAAGTACAAGTTTAAAGATTCAAATAACACAAAGCTGGATTCTAGTCGATTTCATACAAATGTTTTGGCTTGACTAACTGTTGACCTGACCCACATGTTATTGTTGTTTAACAGGAGCCTTCATGTTCCCCTACTTCATAATGCTGGTGTTCTGTGGGATCCCTCTGTTCTTCCTGGAGCTCTCCTTCGGACAGTTCGCCAGCCAGGGATGCCTGGGGGTCTGGAGGATCAGTCCCATGTTCAAAGGTGAGCCAGTTAACAACCACTGTTGCCGTTGGTCAGTCATGTTCAAAGGCAAGCCGACAACCACTGCTGCAGTTGGTCGGTCATGTTCAAAGGCAAGCCAACAACCACTGCTGCCGTTGGTCAGTCATGTTCAAAGGCAAGCCAACAACCACTGCTGCCATTGGTCAGTCATGTTCAAAGGCAAGCCAACAACCACTGCTGCCGTTGGTCAGTCATGTTCAAAGGCAAGCCAACAACCACTGCTGCCGTTGGTCAGTCATGTTCAAAGGCAAGCCAACAACCACTGCTGCCGTTGGTGATTGGCATTACGTCATTGCTATTGGTCAGTGGCATCCAACTAATCACTGACTGTATCTCATGCTTAGGAAACTGAAAGGTGGAAAATAAATGGCAACATCTATTGTCTGCTTGGAATGCTTAATGTCATTTTTAAAAAAAACATTACTTCAGTCAGAGAAGTCCATTCACCTCTTCAGCTCCTGGTATCATTCTAATGTTGTTTCAATCCCTCTCCTGCATCAGGTGTGGGCTACGGGATGATGGTGGTGTCCACCTACATCGGTATCTACTACAACGTGGTGATCTGCATCGCCTTCTACTATTTCTTCTCCTCCATGACCAACCTGCTGCCGTGGACCTACTGCAACAACCCCTGGAACACGCCCACCTGCAACGGCGTGGTGACGCCCACGGGCATCAACAACACCCTGGCCAATGTCACCCGCAGCCTGGTCACCGGGGCCGCTGAGGTCGCCGTGGAGGTGGTCAATAAGACCAAGAGGACCAGCCCCAGCGAGGAGTACTGGAAGTAAGGCCTAACCCGGACCCGGAGTCAGTTATCAATCTTTATTTGAATCCCAAAAGATCTTGTTCTAGATTAGGGCTGTGACGATACCTGTATCGCAATATTTTTTCCCATGGCAAAAATGAAAACATAAAGCAAACTATTTGGTCCTTTAAAAACCAGCTGTATGTAAAATATTGTGTGTTTTAGCTTGGAAAATAACGAAACGTGACTCTGGATGGCAACACAAAGACGTTTTCCTTAAAAGGTTCATTCGTGTTTTGTTTTCTTGCCACGATACTAATGAGTTTTGCGATTCTGGTATCGTCCCGGCCCTATTCTAGATCTGTTGAGTGCTGGAAGTAAGGCCTGAGTGTGGAGTTGAAAAATTCCCAGGTTTTCCAGAAGCCCTGGACGGAGAATTCCAGATTTCCTGCTTATTCCTTTCTGATTCCAGGAATTTCCAACTGGGATTTCTATAAAACCTGGGAACTTGAGGAGTTACCATCATTTTTCAACCCTACAGTACCTGAGTGGGAAGGTGTGGGCATGGCTGACTCTGACTCAGGTGTACTAGATTAAAGAGACTGCAAGGGTTAATACACACTATTACTCCTAGATACATGTATGTTCAGTAAAGCAGCACCCAACGTGTTTTGACACAAAGTATGTTTGACTATGGGTTAACAAAAGAGGGTTTGTGTATCTCTGTAAAGGAATGTTTGAGATGCTAGATACTTCAGTTGATTTTAACAAGACCAGTCAGAAAAAAAAAACAAGCAGGCAAGCATGTTTGCCTTGCTAATCCGGGCCTACGATGAATCATCCAGCCTTCACCAAGCATTACTCATTGTTCACTGTCTGAGGTACACACCATTAGATGTTTAGTATAATTTCCAAGAAAATAATATTATCTGGATTCTTACTACATGGGGAGTAGTGTAGCTGTTCTATGCCCCTAGCATTGAGAATAGGACCCATTCAAAGGAAACAGTGTGGTTGGTTAATGACTTTCTAAATGTTTTGTGCTTAGCCTTCCGTCCGGGTGGTGCTGTCTGTCAGTATATCATGAAAGGAGTTGTTGTTCCCGTCAACTGTCAGTAAAGATAATCCATTGTCTTGGCACCAAGTGGTTTTTGGTCGAGCTGCTGCTGCATTGAAATATGGGCTTCGCTCATTGTAATGCCAGGGTACATCCGAACAATGCTTCTTCTCTATCTTTCAGGAATTAACGTAAAGACATTATTTGTCCCTGCGGCACTAACTATATATTCCACGTTGTTGTTGTGAATAGACACGGTGATACATTTTTTCTCCTCCCCACAGACACTATGTGCTGAAGATCTCAGACGACATCGGGAACTTCGGGGAAGTCCGTCTCCCTATTCTGGGATGTCTGGCCGTGTCCTGGGTGGTGGTCTTCCTCTGTCTCATCAGAGGAGTCAAGTCTTCAGGAAAGGTGAGGTGTCTTTCTTTCTATCTCTCTCTCTCTCTCTCTCTCTCTCCCTTTCTCTCTCTCTCTCTCTCTCTCTCTCTCTCTCTCTCTCTCTCTCTCTCTCTCTCTCTCTCCCTTTCTCTCTCTCTCTCTCTCTCTCTCTCTCCCTTTCTCTCTCCCTTTCTCTCTCCCTTTCGCTCTCTCTCCCTTTCTCTCTCTCTCTCTCCCTTTCTCTCTCTCCCTTTCTCTCTCTCCCTTTCTCTCTCTCTCTTTCCCTTTCTCTCTCTCTCTTTCCCTTTCTCTCTCTCTCCCTTTCTCTCTCTCTCTCTCCCTTTCTCTCTCTCTTTCTCTCTCTCTCTCTCTCTCTCTCTCTCTCTCTCTCTGTCTCTCTCTCTCTTTCTTGCTCTCTCGCTCTCTCTCTCACCTCCAAATGTCATTGTTTGGGCCAGTAGTTTTTCCTGGTCAAATAACTTAGTCTACAGTCTGGAATAACTCCTGGTCATAGTGCATAATTGACACACATTCGGGTATTTTCTCACTCGTTCTTCTCCTCTCGATGGTCCCCAGGTGGTGTACTTCACAGCGACGTTCCCCTACGTGGTGCTGACCATCCTGTTTATCAGAGGCATCACCCTGGAGGGAGCTGTCACCGGAATCAAGTACTACCTAACCCCACAGTGGCATAAGATCCTTGACGCTAAGGTGTGGTTAATCATATAGAAATAACATAGTTATAAGTCCTGGAATTCTTTGCCATTACTGTAGTGAAGTACTACTTTATATGAGTTGTAAACAGTTACTGTTTATTACTCGTATAATAGCTCTGTAGCTCTTCATAGCGCAGGTTCATTGGCTTTCTCATAACACAGCTGTTGAAAGAGACAGTTTGATCAGATGTAATATGCCTCAGATATTAAATAAGGTTGTTCTTCAGTGGTTGTACTGACACATGTTTGTCCGTCTGTCCAGGTGTGGGGAGACGCTGCCTCTCAGATCTTCTACTCTCTGGGCTGTGCATGGGGAGGGCTCATCACTATGGCCTCCTACAACAAGTTCCACAACAACTGCTACAGGTTCTCTACTCTTCCTCTCCCCTCCCTGTTCCCCCCTAAACTCTCCACTTTACTACCAAATAAATCCCAAATGGCATCCTATTGGGTCCTGGTCAGAAGTAGTGCACTATAAAGGGACTAAGGTACCATTTGGGACGCATATCCTGTCAGAGTTCAGGTATTTTTCTGTGTCAAAAAAGGGCTTAGGTGGTGTGTGTAGCAGGGGGCGTGGCAGAGGGTGTGGCAGAGGGTGTGGCAATTATTTATTTTTTTACATTTTAGAGGCAACCGTCTTGGTGGTGTAGAGAAAAGTGAGCATTTTTAAGCCAAATTCCTGCAATGATACACATTTCTCCATGGAGTTTTAAAGCTAATTTCCTGGGATTTTATGCATTTTGCCATGGCTAATGCTGTGTTCTTTTGCTCCCACATGATAGCAAAATGAATACTGATAAATTTATTGTTTTTGGAATTTTCTTTTCTCTCTGACTGTCTAGCTTTTATTATTTATAAATATATAGGTCCATTATAGTTTATACAAACTTTATATCTGTTTTAGTCATTTAAGTTTACATTTCAAGCGTTTTTCATCCCAATTTTTTTTTTTTTTTTTTGAACTGTTTGGATTTAGTTAACCGAAAAAATGCTTTGGCGGCCTGCCCAAGAATTACAATGGCAGACAAATCCCTGGAGTTGTGTAAGCGGTTACACTATTGCAGTTCTTCGTGCTCAGTTGGAGTGAATCAGGAGGGGTCTTTGTTGCCTCTCTGGGTGCGATCACGCTACAGTGTCAGCAGAGATGAACAGATATTGTGCAGAATAGAGGAGGGCAGCTACAAATTGCAAGAATTGATGGAGTATGGTGTGATGGTGTGTGGTGTATGGTGTGATGGTGTGATGGTGTATGGTGTGTATGGTGTGTGGTGTGATGGTGTGTATGGTGTATGGTGTGATAGTGTGTATGGAGTATGGTGTGATGGTGTGTATGGAGTATGGTGTGATGGTGTATGGAGTATGGTGTGATGGTGTATGGTGTGATGGTGTATGGAGTATGGTGTGTGGTGTATGGTGTGATGGTGTGTATGGAGTATGGTGTATGGTATGTATGGAGCATGGTATGTGGTGTATGGAGTTATGGTGTGTATGGTGTGTATGGAGTATGGTGTGATGGTGTGTGGTGTATGGTGTGATGGTGTGATGGTGTATGGTGTGTATGGTGTATGGTGTGTGTGGTGTGATGGTGTGTACTGCATACCACTGTACTGTAGGTGGAGGACAGAGGCATCACACTGAGAGAGTGAAGGAGACCAAAAAAATTGACTGCTGTTATGCCTGCGGTTGCATTGTTAACTTTGTAGTCCAACTCAAAACTCCCCTGGAAACTGGAAGAGGTTTTCTCTTCTCTATAACACCACCATGTGGTTGAAGGGCAGAAGTGATGGACAGTATACTATAAATCAGGGATTCTTAAACTCTTTCAGCCTGGGACCCAAATTAGAAATACTGTGTTTTCCTGGGACCCAAGCTTAGGCAAATATGCAACTATAAATAAATATCAGTACATTTCATTGCCCTTATGCCTAAAACAAATGTAATACAGACATAAACAAATCACAATTAAATGAATTACCCATATAAATAGCTATTCATGTTTATTTTTCCCATTAAAAACACTCTTACATATCTGTCTAGGTTGGAACTGTTGCAGTTAAAATAGAATAAATCATTTTCATTCTGAACTGGAATAAACGGATTGATCACATCACACAGATGTAGACCAGAACACACACACAGTCCTAATGAGAGGTGTGTAGCAGGCTGAAGTTTTCAACAAGCATGTCTATTCTGGGCTCAGTTTTTGACAGTGCAACACTGAGGTCATGCTCTGCATTGAGACTGTTTATGTTCTTTTTTTTTAAGTGTGCCAGAGTTGAGAACCCTGACTGACATAGGTTTGTGGTGCAAAACTGGTTTAGAACATCTACTGCTTTCTCAGTCAGACAGGAGACTGCTTCCTGCTGTATATAAGGAATCCAGAACAGTGTGTGTTTGTCCCAAAAAGTGTCTTGCTTCAATCAGTTTATTCCAGTTCAGAATAAAACATATTTATTGTATTTTAACACCGACAGTTCCAACCTGGACTTTCTACAGTAAGATGTACAGTAGGCCTGATCATTTCTACAGTAAGATGTACAATAGGCCTGATCATTTCTACAGTAAGATGTACAATAGGCCTGATCATTTCTACAGTAAGATGTACAGTAGGCCTGATCATTTCTACTGTAAGATGTACAATAGGCCTGATCATTTCTACAGTAAGATGTACAGTAGGCCTGATCATTTCTACAGTAAGATGTACAGTAGGCCCGATCATTTCTACAGTAAGATGTACAGTAGGCCCGATCATTTCTACAGTAAGATGTACAGTAGGCCCGATCATTTCTACAGTAAGATGTACAGTAGGCCCGATCATTTCTACAGTAAGATGTACAGTAGGCCCGATCGTTTCTACAGTAAGATGTACAGTAGGCCCGATCATTTCTACAGTAATATGTACAGTAGGCCCGATCATTTCTACAGTAAGATGTACAGTAGGCCCGATCATTTCTACAGGAAGATGTACAGTAGGCCCAATCATTTCTAAAGTATGATGTACAGTAGGCCTGATAATTTTGCATCTTCATCTGTATTTAGGGGTATCACTATCAATAATAGCTAGCTAGCTTGCTTTGGCTAACGTTAGCCATTAGCTGTGTACAAGGCTAGGGGATTATTTGAAAGAGAAACTCACATCTACTACTATGAGAGATAGTAACGTTACTTTCTTATTTCTGCTTATCATCACCTGTTATAAAATAACAACAATGCCTTGCTGGTTGACTTACTTTTCCACTGTCGAAGCACAGTTTCCTGAAGCATTCTGCCCTGTTCTGAAAGAACTCCCTGGGTTTACCGTCATGCTGTGGATGTTTGGTCAGGACGTGTCGTTTTAGTCATTTGTTTGTTTTGAGAGTCTTATTACTCAACACTTCCCTGTACAAAACATATTGTGGGCGCTCCTAGTTACAGTGCCTTGCGAAAGTATTCGGCCCCCTTGAACTTTGCGACCTTTTGCCACATTTCAGGCTTCAAACATAAAGATATAAAACTGTATTTTTTTGTGAAGAATCAACAACAAGTGGGACACAATCATGAAGTGGAACTTTTTTAACAAATCAAAAACTGAAAAATTGGCCGTGCAAAATTATTCAGCCCCCTTAAGTTAATACTTTGTAGCGCCACCTTTTGCTGCGATTACAACTGTAAGTCGCTTGGGGTATGTCTCTATCAGTTTTGCACATCGAGAGACTGACATTTTTTCCCATTCCTCCTTGCAAAACAGCTCGAGCTCAGTGAGGTTGGATGGAGAGCATTTGTGAACAGCAGTTTTCAGTTCTTTCCACAGATTCTCGATTGGATTCAGGTCTGGACTTTGACTTGGCCATTCTAACACCTGGATATGTTTATTTTTGAACCATTCCATTGTAGATTTTGCTTTATGTTTTGGATCATTGTCTTGTTGGAAGACAAATCTCCGTCCCAGTCTCAGGTCTTTTGCAGACTCCATCAGGTTTTCTTCCAGAATGGTCCTGTATTTGGCTCCATCCATCTTCCCATCAATTTTAACCACCTTCCCTGTCACTGCTGAAGAAAAGCAGGCCCAAACCATGATGCTGCCACCACCATGTTTGACAGTGGGTATGGTGTGTTCAGGGTGATGAGCTGTGTTGCTTTTACACCAAACATAACGTTTTGCATTGTTGCCAAAAAGTTCAATTTTGGTTTCATCTGATCAGAGCACCTTCTTCCACATGTTTGGTGTGTCTCCCAGGTGGCTTGTGGCAAACTTTAAACGACACTTTTTATGGATATCTTTAAGAAATGGCTTTCTTCTTGCCACTCTTCCATAAAGGCCAGATTTGTGCAATATACGACTGATTGATGTCCTATGGACAGAGTCTCCCACCTCAGCTGTAGATCTCTGCAGTTCATCCAGAGTGATCATGGGCCTCTTGGCTGCATCTCTGATCAGTCTTCTCCTTGTATGAGCTGAAAGTTTAGAGGGACGGCCAGGTCTTGGTAGATTTGCAGTGGTCTGATACTCCTTCCGTTTCAATATTATTGCTTGCACAGTGCTCCTTGGGATGTTTTAAGCTTAGGAAATATTTTTGTATCCAAATGCGGCTTTAAACTAGCGGTGAGGGTCAGTGGTCACTGGCTAACATATGGGATCAATATCATGCCAAATGTATTCACAAATGTAAATCACCAATCCACAAATGTAAATCACCAATCCACAAATGTAAATCACTTTCCACAAATGTAAATCACCAATCCACAAATGTAAATCACTTTGATTTACATTTGTGGATTGGTGATTTACATTTGTGAATACATTTGGCATGATATTGATCCTATACTAACGGCGCATCTGCTGCTGAACAACAGCGCTGCAGCGTGTGGGTCGCGGAGTGATCTTCAAGAACATTGCAGAAAAAATATCTGGTACATCGCAAAGCACACTGGCATCTCCCTCTCCCACTCTGCCAGCTGCTAAACTGAGCAGCGACCGCAGCTAAGCAGAGAGCCCACTGAACAGAGAGCTCAGGTGCACTTGACCAAATCAATTCCAGTAATTCATGAAATAATTATACATTTACTCTGACACGTCGCGACCCACCATTAACAGGAAGTGAGTCGCCACCCATACTTTAAAATGGACTGCAATCAATGATAGAGTAGTAAGTACTGTAACTAACAAACCCACCAGCTGTAAGCAGGAAACATATTTCTCACATCTCTTTCTCTCTCTTCAGTATTTATCACTATTTGCTATTATGCAATTAAGATGTAGACTGTTTAATATGAATTTGAACTGGAAATACAGTGGGGCAAAAAAGCATTTAGTCAGCCACCAATTGTGCAAGTTCTCCCACTTAAAAAGATGAGAGAGGCCTGTAATTTTCATCATGGGTACACTTCAACTATGCCAGACAAAATGTGAAAAGAAAAATCCAGAAAATCACATTGTAGGATTTTTAATGAATTTATTTGCAAATAATGGTGGAAAATAAGTAATTGGTCAATAACAAAAGTTTATCTCAATACTTTGTTATATACCCTTTGTTGGCAATGACAGAGGTCACACGTTTTCTGTAAGTCTTCACAAGGTTTTCACACACTGTTGCTGGTATTTTGGCCCATTCCTCCATGCATTTTCACTCAAAATCTCACGATACATGGCCCCATTCATTCTTTCCTTTACACGGATCAGTCGTCCTGGTCCCTTTGCAGAAAAACAGCCCCAAAGCATGATGTTTCCACCCCCATGCTTCACAGTAGGTATGGTGTTCTTTGAATGCAACTCAGCATTCTTTGTCCTCCAAACACGACGAGTTGAGTTTTTACCAAAAAGTTCTATTTTGGTTTTATCTGACCATATGACATTCTCCCAATCTTCTTCTGGATCATCCAAATGCTCTCTAGCAAACTTCAGACGGGCCTGGACATGTACTGGCTTAAGCAGGGGGACACGTCTGGCACTGCAGGATTTGAGTCCCTGGTGGTGTAGTGTGTTACTGATGGTAGGCTTTGTTACTTTGGTCCCAGCTCTCTGCAGGTCATTCACTAGGTCCCCCCGTGTGGTTCTGGGATTTTTGCTCACCGTTCTTGTGATCATTTTGACCCCACGGGGTGAGATCTTGCGTGGAGCCCCAGATCGAGGGAGATTATCAGTGGTCTTGTATGTCTTCCATTTCCTAATAATTGCTCCCACAGTTGATTTCTTCAAACCAAGCTGCTTACCTATTGCAGATTCAGTCTTCCCAGCCTGGTGCAGGTCTACAATTTTGTTTCTGGTGTCCTTTGACAGCTCTTTGGTCTTGGCCATAGTGGAGTTTGGAGTGTGACTGTTTGAGGTTGTGGACAGGTGTCTTTTATACTGATAACAAGTTCAAACAGGTGCCATTAATACAGATAACGAGTGGAGAACAGAAGAGCCTCTTAAAGAAGAAGTTACAGGTCTGTGAGAGCCAGAAATCTTGCTTGTTTGTAGGTGACCAAATACTTATTTTCCACCATAATTTGCAAATAAATTCATAAAAAAATCCTACAATGTGATTTTCTGGATTTTTTTCCTAATTTTGTCTGTCATAGTTGAAGTGTACCTATGATGAAAATTACAGGCCTCTCTCATCTTTTTAAGTGGGAGAACTTGCACAATTGGTGGCTGACTAAATACTTTTTTGCCCCACTGTATGTATGAGGGTGAAAAGCACCGATTGCATCTTAGTGGACCGATACAACTTAATGCTGGTTAATGTAATATACTAATAACCTTCTCTTCCTGTTTTCTCTCCTTTGATTGGTTACCCATACAGGGACAGCATCATCATCAGCATCACCAACTGTGCAACCAGCGTGTATGCAGGCTTCGTCATCTTCTCCATCCTGGGCTTCATGGCCCACCACCTGAACGTGGATGTATCTGAGGTTGCCGACCACGGCCCCGGCCTGGCCTTCGTGGCCTACCCAGAGGCCCTCACTCTGCTGCCCATCTCCCCCCTCTGGTCCCTGCTCTTCTTCTTCATGCTCATCCTGCTGGGCCTGGGGACTCAGGTGAGTCTGTCAACTACCATGATATCCTTGCTTTGTCCCAAATGGCACCCTATTACCGTTTGGCTCTGGTCAAAAGTAGTGCACTATGTATGGAATAGGGTAACACTGTTTATTCTCTCTGACATCATTGCATGCATGTCTAGGATCAAAAGGCTCCTCAACAGCTTCTACCCCCAAGCTATAAGACTGCTGAACAATTAATAATATCGCCACCGGATAATTTACATTGACCCCCCTCCCTTTTGTACACTGCTGCTAATCGCTGTTTATTATCTATGCATAGTCACTGCTGAGTGTTGACCTGTCAGTGTGTGTCCCGGTGTGCAGTTCTGCCTGCTGGAGACCCTGGTAACGGCCATCGTGGATGAGATCGGTACTGACTGGATCATTAGGAACAAAACGGTGGTCACAGGAGGAGTGGCTATAGTGGGCTTCCTGTTGGGGGTGCCGCTCACCACACAGGTAATGGACTGGAGATGTTTACACACACACACACACACACACACACACACACACACACACACACACACACACACACACACACACACACACACACAAACATACACATGCATGTGTACACACACATAAACACACACTTAATTATCCAGGCACAAATATTCAGGATGTATACTGATGTTGCGTTCTCTACCTGTGCTCTCATGTATCTAGGCTGGGATCTACTGGCTACTGCTCATGGATAACTACGCTGCTAGTTTCTCTCTGGTTATCATCTCCTGCATCATGTGCATCTGCATCATGTACGTCTATGGTGAGTCCAACTGTCTTTCCTCGATTATAAATGCCTATCGTCCACAATGCTCTGCCAACGCTCTTGGTGAAAGCTGATCAAACTGACTGGAATGGAATGACTGACAACATGCTGTACTGTTTGTGTTCAGGACACAAGAAATACTTCAAGGACGTTGAGATGATGCTGGGCTTCCCCCCTCCCATCTTCTTCCGGGTCTGCTGGAGATTTGTGTCGCCCATCATCATATCTGTAAGATAGTAGCTACCACCCAGTGCCTCCTTGTTGACATGTTTTAGAGGCTTGACCTGCTCTGCATTCCATTCCACTTGTCTAATCCTCGCTAATCTGTGTTGCTCAACAACACCTGTCATGCAAAAAACCTGCCAGAATACCATGAGACACACACAAGTGATCGATGAAGATATGTACTGTATGAGGATTGAAATAGGGTATATTCTGTTAAATTAAATGACTTGACACCGGTGACCCCTCTCCTCTCTTTGCATTTGCAGTTCATCCTGATCTTCACAGTGATCCAGTACAAGCCCATCACCTACAATGACTACGTGTATCCTGGCTGGTCCCTAGCCATCGGCTTCCTTATGGCCATGTCCTCCGTCACATGTATACCCATCTATGCTCTCTACAAGATCTCCAAGTCTGAGGGAACAACATTTTTGGAGGTAAAATCCACAGGATCTCTGTTTAGAGCTTTGTCTGTCTTTAGTATTGGAAGCAGATGTTGTTCGCACTAGTAGTGGAAGTGTTTTAGTTTTTTCTGTTGAATGGCACATGTTGCCGAAGGTCTTTGAACTGAAATAAATGAAGGATAGTAAAAGAGAACCCGATTTTGTGTTATGTTATTCCAGAACTTTCTCACCTACTTTACCTGCCTCTAATTAGCAATAAATAATAAACCTGTGTCCCTCCCATCACACTGACCTCTGAACCTTTACCCCTTACAGCGGTTGAAGAATTCATGCAAGGCGGACATAAAGTGGGGCCCGGCCCTGAGTGAGCACCGGATAGGCCACTACGCCGCCCCAGTCTCAGAGGCAGAAGTGGAGGTGCGTCCCCTGAAAGAGGAGCTGAAGGAGAAGGAGGATGAGAAGAGGGATGAGATCAGCCTCACCATCCAGGGCAGCAACGGCTCCACAGCACACAACACTACCCCCAGCGCATAGAGGCCCCCCCTGGGCCAGCTCCAGCCCCCTCCCAACCACCCCTCACCCTTTCCCACCGCACTGTGGGGAAAACCCGCTCGCTGGAGACCTTTACATATTGTAAGGGCTTATTATTTCTAACCTCTAGAGAAATTGGTCATCATCCAAAAGAATTTTATTTCTTGTTTCAACTTCATTTCACAATGCAGTTTCTTGTAAACACGTTATTTGTTTTCTTCTTCATATTATGCAGGAGTTGAAGTAGAAATACACACTGTAAAGAAATCCACTCGGAATTGGCAACTTTTCTAGCGACAGTGCTGGCGGTTTTAAAGCTGGAGACCAAATGTTATTTTGGTCAGTGTAGACACATGGCACCACTCTAGGGACTGATCCTTCCCTTCTGTTGTTTTCTCTACGGTATAGCTTTAGGCTCTCAGTACCCTCTAATACATGATAGTCTCCACTACTCAGACTGTTACGTATGCTGCTTTAGGGTTACCCAGAACAACTCATATTGGAGTAAGCCAGTTGCTATTTAGCTATTCCTAAATATTTTATTTGAACAACACAGTAAAGCCATTCTACTTCCAATGTTGTAAACAACTAACATACATTACAGCACCAACTCCCCAAACACACACAGTGTTGGTCTCCAGCTTTCTGAACACCTACCCTGACTGACGCCCATGATTTCCCCATGCCCATTCTCAGGGTCCCAAAATGATTTACTACTTACTGACCAAGTTCAATACCTGAGTACATTTTATTTGATTATGGTAGGCTTTACATTAGAGAGGGAGCTAAGACAACCATAACATGTTCACACACAAAAACAAATGGGTGGATGGATGCAACTGAGTACAATAAAGTGCCATCTCTCTTTTAGTCTTCCAGGTATTTCCGTGGGAAATGCATCTCAAGATGTGGCATCTCACTTGTGAAGGGAACGTTTAATTGACGACAGAAGCAGCTACAGATGTAGGCTCTTAATTTGACCCGTTTTTTAACACCAGGAAAATAATCATGCCACAACAGAGTGATCAAATGAAGGTCCTACATCTGTAGCATATCAAGGAGGGAGGACACAGTGGTGTTGCGTCATAGCCTCTGTTACTCACAAGTAGGATTTGCTCCAACAAGGCATGTTACCAAAAACATGTTAAACATGCATGAACTTTAATATCTCGGTGGCATAGCTGGAGTATGTGTCTTTGTTAACTTTTTCAAAACTGAGAGACTTGCATCAGCAGGTGTCTTTGCAGAGGAAAATATGTGTATTTACAGGCGTTTTAAAGCTCTGAGCCAAGTAGTGATGTGATTGGATGTGGAAACAGGAAGGAGAGAAGCCATTGGTTGGCCTGGAGATGGAGTTTGTCTCCACAAGATAAAAAATAAAAAAATCAGTTACTGAATTATGTAGTTTATATGTAGTTGTATCGTTCTGTCAATAGAATTATCTTACTTTATCTTTCATTATTGTAAAGTAACATAGTAAATAATTATAAGGAAGACATGTTTATTTTGTAAAGAAGCTACAGTATCTTAAGAAATAACAGTAATGTTTACCATTCCTCATCCATGACTTGATTTTTATTGGTAATTGATTTATTTTAGGGGGTTGGAGTGGGAGGGAGATGTATTTCAGTCACTTTGTGGCAGGATGCTGTGGGGTTGTGCTAGCACAGATAGCTGGAATTGACAATGGTCAAGAAGTCCCATTTCTCTATCCAATTCAATGCATTCGTCTCCGCTCTGTTGCGTTGCATCTGTGTTGTATTGAGGCAGAGACCTGTCTGGTAACATTGTGAATCCACTGGGTCCTAGCCTGGCCTGCACTGATGGAGAGAGGTAGTCTGGAAATGCAGCTGCTTAAGTGCTAGAGCATCACATCTTAGTGAAGCTTCCCATTTTTTATTTCTTCTTTAACCAGTACGTCACTGAATATAATATTCAACATCTTTGTCAGACTGCTTAAATCCAGTTTCTGCTGTCGAATATATGACTGAGTTGTTCTCCTTCTATTTTACTTCAGTTTCTCTGTGTTAAAAGTGTCATGACAGTTAGCTATCCAGACACTCAGGGGAGTAGGTTGTTACTTAGTGGTGAAAGTATTTGGTTCCAATTGGCCTCTTATTGACTATGTAGGGCACTAGGGCTCTGGTCAAAAGTAGTGCACTATAAAGGGAATAGGGTGCCATTTGGGACGTACCCAAATTCGTTGGTTATTTGAACTAACACAAAAAGCACACCAGTAGGTTAGATGCAGCCCAACAGACTCAAGCTTTACTTCAGATGACAACAGACTAGTGTGTTCTCCTTTGATGCTGACAGAAGCACAGTACGGCCACACGAATCAACCTGTTCTAAAGCAGAGTAGGAGTGGTCCTGGAATAGCACAGGATATTAATAATGATGATGGTTTTGACTGATGTGTTCTATACACTGTGGATACATATCATTTTGGTAATAAGGAGTTTACAGCAGGTGTAAATGGTTGAGCTAAAGTGGGTTAGTATATAATGGCCCTGATGACAGGATTTGATAACAGAATGAAATGGTGTATGATTATTCTAGACATGCCGGCTCAGGTCAGGTTGCCTCTGGATACTTCCAGGGAGTCCTCTAGGACTTTTATTTCTTCTTTCTCCTGTTACTGTTAAACTGTTGACTTGTAGTCCTCTTATTTATTAGCTGCAGTAGCTAGTAAGTTAAGGATAACCACCATGCTATTGCAACCGTTTGGTCTCTGCTGTCCACCGAACTCTTCCTCTATCAGATACTTGTACAGTCATGTAAAAACTGGTGTTTGTGTGTTTATTTGTTTTTATTTGGGGGTAGGTAGGATTTTTTTCTTGTAGTAAAAGTAGCCGATGTTAAGTGTAATATGTATTTGTGTGTAGTCGATACCTTACTACTGAGTACTGTTCTTAGATCAGGATAGTGTCAGTATTGATGTCATGTAATTCTAATCAATCAGTAACTATCAATTTTGTCATGTAACAAAACACAATCTACCTTTTAAGAGATCTTTTGTTTTTTTTTACTAAAAAATATATATATTTTATTGTCACAATTGAATCATCCATGTTCAGTGACACTACCTTTATCGTGTTCTAAAAGCCAGCTGATATCAAAAGTATTGCCAAACAAAAGCTTGGGTTGAAACTTGAAATGTGCATTTTACAGTATGTTCTGTTGGAGGTACACGGCGGCTGGGGAAAGTATATAATAACAGTATTAATCCATTTTACGTAGTAATAATGCCAATAGTATTAAGCCAACACCGTGGTACTATACTGCAGCGACATCCGGTTACAATGTAGCGACTGTACTGTAAATTCCGTTGTGTAAAGAGACTGGCCTTTTCGATTTGATGGAGTATTTTACATGGCAAGGCAAAAAAAAAAGATTACAGAAATCAAACGCCAAAATCGGTAACATTGTGACTGCAATAAATATGACATTAGATCAAAATATCAATGTATTGGGGAAGTGTTTTAGAATATAAACTAATTGGACAATAAGGAATGGGTTCAACCAAATGTCTCATATCCAGAGTAAGAATCTTATTTTATTCTTCCCTTTTTGCACTGGGATTATTATTTGGTGAGATCTTTCCTTCAAAATTAATATAAGCAGGTAGTGAAAAATGTACACTCAAGGACACATTAGATGAATATTCATCTTTTTTGGACATTGTTTTTCATCTCATTTAGAAATCGTTGTAGTAAGTCATCTATATATGGGATGTAAGAAATGAATACGTTACCAGTTCTGAAAACTGATACTCGGCCTCTACTGTACTAAAACTGTGATTTATCTACTCTGGTTTTCGACGATCACCGAGGAGATCTTGAATTTCTAACTCATAAACATGTTTTTACACGTTTTTTTTCAGCACTTTAAATCAAGTAATTTGTGTTTATAACATATTTAACAATACAAACTTCCATTTTGAAATAAGGCCTTTACAGTGGTCTGCACAAGCTGCTGTGTCAACATGTCAGCAGAGAAGACACAATGTTATGCCAATGTCAATTCTATCACAGTGGAGAATAAAGCACAAATGAAATGAACACAGTACTGGTACTTTCTCATATATATCTAACCATGTCTCTTGAACCTTAGGGCCAAAATCCATTGAATTGTCTTAGTCATGTCAGCTGTATATCGTAAACTGTGCCATTACAAATGGTAAATAAAATCTATTTTAAAGATCACTCAAGTGTGGTTCATGTCCCATTTGTGTTTTGTCTTTCTGAACAGGCTATGGCTTTTGTTAGATGGGAGAAAGTAGATTGTTAATAAACCATGTATTACAGGCATATGAACATTTATTTATCCAAATACAGTCGCATTTATTTACTTCAAAATACATTCAATAAATGGTTCAATTAGGTAGATCAAATTTGACATTTTTCGAAAGCATCCAACCATATTGTGTCATGTGTTCACTTTCAGGTCTTCTATCAGTCTCTAGAAAAGGACAATATAACATCCCTGTGTCTCTTGGCTCATTGTGGAAGACTAGGGTTACTGTATTACTTTATATTAAAGCGATTACGACATCCCTTTTACAAGTATGAGTATTATTGACCTCTGATGAGAGACTTGTCTCCTTTTAGGACCAGACTGCAGGTAGAACATACATGACAGTATCAGAGACTCACTATCCTCTTATTCTGTAGTAAAGAGTTCAGTTTACGAGGAGCTAACCAGACTGTCCCCCTGCTGCGGCAGACACAGGTGCCTGGCCCCACTCGGCCCTCTGCTGGCTGGCCTCTGCACTGCGGGGAGAGCAGGGTGGAACATGCTTACAGGGCTCATCTGCTCACAGCTCCCTTTGCTCCCCGGAGGCTGTGTGGAGGAGCCTAGAGGACTGTGTCCACCAGGGAACAACAAGGGGCAGCTGTTCACTGAGTCTGACCATGAGTCATCATGTCTTTGAGCTCTCACAGTCACAGGCTGACCACTAGGCCTGCAAGTTCTGCCCTTTATTCTCTGTTCTGAGGCAGGGTTGAGGTAGGATCCATGGGTGGTTACTGTACTAGCAGAGGGGACCAGGGGCGGTAGGTAGCTGTCCCTGGCTTGAGCGGTGGTGATGGGTTCTCTGTTGCAGGGGTGGGAAGCCTCAGAGCTCTGGCTATGAGTCCTTGGATGTTTTTGTTCAGAGGGTTGGAGAGGGCTGGATACTCTGGTGTTGGGTGAGCTGCATGGTTGGCCTCTCATCCTGTCTAACGGAGGAGTCCTCCTTACTAGATGTACTACTAGTGGTGGACTGGGCCTGGTATGTGGAGGATGCAGTCTGGGGGCCACCACAGGGGTCAAGTGTCTCTGTGTCTCATCCGCAGACAAACCTGTCCATCCTATCGACCTGGGAATAACAACATTGCCATTAACACCATTCATGACAGCAAAGATCAACTAGGTTGCAATTAGCTACCGTAAATACTTTCACCAGATACTGTAAGTGATGACCTTGGGCTAGATTCCATCAGATCTGCGCTAGCCGACACCCGCTTAGAGGTTGTTTTGATGGTGTCAGAGCGCTCAAATCCACAGGCGGCCCCCAGCATTATACCTAAAGCGGACATTGCCATTGGCAGTCGCAATATTAGAAATCCCATGCAGCCTTGTTAACAAATTCAAACATTGGAATGTGAGACGTAATCTACACCTCAATTTGGCTGATAGAAATCCTAATTATTTTGTTGAATGATATTCAATTTGAGCGTCATTATCTTTATATACAGTTGATGTCAGAAGTTTACATACATTGAGGTTGGAGTCATTAAAACTAATTTTTCAACCACTCCACAAATTTCTTGTTAACAAACTATAGTTTTGGCAAGTCGGTTAGGAAATATACTTTGTGCATGAAACAAGTAATTTTTCCAATAATTGTCTACAGACAGATTATTTCACTTATAATTCACTGTATCACAATTCCATTGGGCCAGAAGTTTACATTCACTAAGTTGACTGTGCCTTTAAACAGCTTGAAAATTCCAGAAAATTATGTCATGGCTTTAGAAGCTTCTGATAGGCTAATTGACATAATTTCAGTCAATTGGATGTGTACCTGTGGATGTATTTCAAAGCCTACCTTCAAACTCAGTGCCTCTTTGCTTGACATTATGGGAAAATGAAACGAAATCAGCCAACACCTCAGAAAAGAAATTGTAGTCCTCTACAAGTCAGGTTCATCCTTGGGAGCCGTTTTCAAATGCCTGAAGGTACCATGTTCATCTGTACAAACAATAGTACGCAAGTATAAACACCATGGGACCACGCACCGTCACACTGCTCAGGAAGGAGACACGTTCTGTCTCCTAGAGATGAACGTACTTTGGTGCGAAAAGTAAAAATCAATCCCAAAGGACCTTGTGAAGATGCTGGAGGAAACAGGTACAAAAGTATCTTTATCCACAGTAAAACAAGTCCTATATCGACATAACCTGAAAGGCTGCTCAGCAAGGAAGAAGCCACTGCTCCAAAACCGCCATAAAAAAGCCAGACTACGGTTTACAACTGCACAGGGGGACAAAGATCATACTTTTTGGAGAAATGTCCTCTGGTCTGATGAAACAAAAATATAACTGTTTGACCATAATGACCATCGTTATGTTTGGAGGAAAAAGGGGGAGGCTTGCAAGCCGAAAAACAGCATCCCAACCGTGAAACACAGGGGTGGCAGCATCGTGTTGTGGGTGTGCTTTGCTGCAGGAGGGACTGGTGCACTTCACAAAATAAATGGCATAATGAGGATGGAAGATTATTGAAGCAATATCTCAAGACATCAGTCAGGAATTTAAAGCTTGGTCGCAAATAGGTCTTGCAAATGGACAATGACCCTAAGCATACTTCCAAAGTTGTGGCAAAATGGCTTAAGGACAACAAAGTCAAGGTATTGGAGTGGCCATCACAAAGACCTGACCTCAATCCTATAGAAAATTTGTGGGCAGAACTGAAAAGGCGTGTGTGAGCAAGGAGGCCTACAAACCTGACTCAGTAACACCAGCTCTGTCAGGAGGAATGGGACAAAATTCACCCAACTTATTGTGGGAAGCTTGTGGAAGTCTACCCGAAACGTTTGATCCAAGTTAATCAATTTAAAGGCAATGCTACCAAATACTAAATGAGTGTATGTAAACTTCTGACCCACTGGGAATGTGATGAAAGAAATAAAAGCTGAAATAAATCATTCTCTCTACTATTATTCTGACATTTCACATTCTTAAAATAAAGTGGTGATCCTAACTGACCTAAGGTAGGGAATTTTTACGAGGATTAAATGTCAGGAATTGTGAAAAATGGAGTTTAAATGTATTTGGCTAAGGTGTATGTAAACTTCCGACTTCAACTGTATATAGACTACACTTTCTCATTCTAAACTTTTAACGCGAGTGGGAAGGGTGTGGCTTCAAGACAATGACTGCAAGAGGAGCTGCTCACCAATTTGACGACTCCCAACGCAGTTACCTCCGACACCACCAAAACATCAGTTTTGCGGGTGTCGGCTATCGCTGGTTAGTGCTTGATCTGAATGAATTTAGGCCCTTGTCTGGGAAGTATGCATGTTATCCTTATCAGACAAATAATCAGTGACATGCCTTGGGCTTGACAGCAGAAAGTCCCTGAAAGCCTGTAAATCCATAGTGGTAAAACAGGTATTTTGGATCTGTTGGAAAGGAGAGTATAGAGCAGACTAGAGAGGCCAACCCGGATCTGCTCTGCAGGCTTGTTTCCACAGGGTAGGAGGGACAGTAGGTGAGGCTGAGGCTCTGCTTCTTCAGATCCAACTGGATGGCTCTCCTCTCTTCCTTCAGCTCTGCAAATCAACCAACACCAGGAGAAAATCACTCACATTTCTACAATACTATTCTGCGGCAGTCAGACAGATTGGAAATGGTGAGAAGACTGACAGCCTGGTAGGCCTGTTTGAAATAAGCACCAGCATCCAAAGCCCAAGATAACGGAATATTGAGAGGTTACACCTGTTGACGGAGTGATGTAGTTCAATTACCACTCTAAAGTGACATCTATTAACCATAATCTTTTTCACCCAATTATTTGTGTGCAATGTTTTTCAATATTTGTAGCAGATGAGAACTTGACAACACTGGAAAAAAGGAGAAGTAAAAAGTATTTTTGCAACAATAAACCACTAGATGGTAGTAAGGATCAATTGATCTGATTTTGTTCCAGATATAGGAGAACATGTCAGTCATTTATGTCAGGTCAATACAAGAAGAAAGAAAAGCGACCAACTGTGTTTTTTAGGAAGCTTTTTTGGTAAGTGTCATTTTTAGGAAGTGTTCATTGAATAAATAAATGTATGTCGTTCTGTCCTTGTTATTTGTCTATTAATGTTCTGTATTATGTAACGTTGTGTGTTTTGTGTGGACCCCATGAAGAGTAACTGCTGCTTTAGCAGTAGCTAATGGGGTTCCTAATAAAATACTAACGCCAAAAGACTTAGGACACATGTTACCAATTTATTTGCCTGGCTACACAGACTCCTTGCTCCGGCCAAACGCTATGCCACGCCCACGGACATTAGTTTCTTCTCTGCAATGAGTCTGGATCTGAGTAACTCCTGACCCTTCACCGAATACGAACCCGTTCGGGCCGTCTGATTCGTCCAGAAACTGATGGGTTGGGCCAGAGCCAGAACACACGCGGGTAAAGTGGTGGTTTGAAAATGGATCATTGGCTTTGATACTCCTATTGATACTCCTACTCCTATACTCCTATATATAAAACAAATGTACAACACCCCTCGTGCCCCTCGCCACCACAAACGGCTTTAATGATGGCAGTCTCAGACTAAAGTATGTAGCGAACTACAGATCAGCAAAATAATTTAGTGTGAGTCGTCAGGCTACCAATTTATACCTCCAAAGGGAGCGATAGTCATTGTCAGTGCAGTGTAGTTCACAGGTTACTGAAGACACCAGAACTCATGAAACCATTATGGATCAGAGTACAGTCACCTCTATTAACTCTGGGCTCTGATGTTCAGCTGGCTCAATACAGATCAGTTATGTGGACCAGGAAAGTATATTACTGTTAGGTTGCAAAATGCTTTCCCAAAATGTCCAGGTTTTTCAGAAATCCCAGTTAGATGATTCCTGAATTTACTTGCTTTTTACATCTTGATTCCAGGAATGTTCCAACCAGGATTTTGGGAAAATCTGGGAATGCTGGTAAAGGTATAGTAATTTTCCCACCCTAATACTGTATGACTGTACTGTAACTGTATCACCCACCTGTTACAGTTGGCTCTGGAGCCTCAGTGACATCACACCATGTCCGGTGTTCCTGTTCTACACTCTCCTGCAAGAAGCGAATCACAGACAAGACAAAACACCACAGAACAGGTCAACTACCGTAGACAGCTACTGGTGAGTTGGAGTCATGTACCCCAACGACACAGCTGACAAATGAGAAATAAGGAAGATGGTGGGAGACGGGAGGGGGTGTTAAGACGTGAGCGACGAAACGATTCAGCAGCAGCAGTGTTCGTTCCATGCGGATTTGGACTCTCGTTTTACATCTATATCCAGACTCAGGACATAAACCACAGCTCCAACCACCAGGCTCTTTTCTCCGCTGGCAGCCGGGTCATATCTGTCCTGGTTTTCCAATACCACTGGTAATAGATGATCATTAGCTAGGAGTCCCACCCACCCACCCACAAGCCCTGCTATTTGCTTTGAGGTATTTACGTAAAGTCTCACTGTCTGCCACTGGCATACCATGGAGCTATGCCTCGTCTCGACTCCCCACTGTGTAGCTAACGGAGGGGTGCCGAGTGCCTAGCGCCGCCAGCTGATCGTCTTGGTTTTTTGAAATGCAAACAAACAGAAGTGGAGAGTGATCTAGTTACAGAGGAGGGTATTAATTTTAGATGTGAGGTCTGACTGATGGAAGGGTGGTTAGACTATCCTGGCGCAGGCTGCTACCAAGGGAGACGGAATACCAGACTGGTTCTGCATCCCTAATGGCACTCTTTTCCCTATGTAGTGCACTACTTTTGACCAGGGCCTATTGGGGGAATATGGTGATATTTGGGATGGGGACTGGGAGCTACACAGCCCACTGCTTCTCAATGGAGTGTTGACTCAAAACCCAAACTTTGCTTCGCAGAAACGGCTGGCCTTTTACTCTGAAAATAAAACAGCCTATTTTTTCACTGTGGTGCAGTGGTAAAATGATAACTCTCCACACCTCCTTCTCAGTCTATTCTTTCTCCTACTTAAAGCAGTGTTATATGGGCTCTATTTGGGACCATGCCTACTAGTCTACAAACTTCCAAAGCTTGATAATAATGAGATATTGCGGTAATTTAGTCATTACCGTGGACTGCCTGACTGCTAAAATTGCAGATTCCTTTCCTGGTCCACGACCAAGTCTATCAATTAATTCCAACAACCCCCATTCGAGGAAATGGGACATTATACCTATGTTTGTAAAAATGGATGATTGATTGCTGCATGCTAAATGTGAATGAGATCATACAGTACCCTGGCTTGGTTCTGGCTGACTAGACTATGTTTCTGGCTGTAATGGGAAATTATTTGATTAATTGTCCTCCACAAGGAAATCTGAGAGGGAATTGTGGATCTCTCTCCGCCCGTTAGTACATTCATACATTAGTCACACTTTTATATCTCAACCAAAATGTATTTTGACTAAACTTGCCATAGATATCCGGCATTTACAAAATTACACTGATTGGCCAAATGGCAAACTTTGAAAGGTCACACCTCTCACCCCGTTTCACCTAAAGTCATGAAATTGAGTGAATACTGTAGGTCCCTCACCTCATAAGGAACACATTTGCGTCAGGGACCCATAAGTTCTGCCATGATGGATTTTCCGCCATTTTGAATTTTCTGAAGAACACTTAAAAAGCTACTTTTCTGACACCGGATGACCAATCTGCACAAAACTTGATTTGTGATAGCTATGGACAAAGGTCCATAGAGGTCCAGCGCAATATTTTCCAGACTAGTACCTAAAACAATATGGCTGCTATTGACCATGAACATTCACGTGGGCGTGGTCTGGCACATAAATGCATATAAATTAGTCCAGGATATTTGTATTGTAACAAAAATTCAGTAAACATGTTGCAAACACTGTCAAGACTCAACATATGCAAGAACATTTATATCAGAGGCGCTATAGTAATCACATGTGATATCACCACTGGCCCGATTTTGACAAATCGCTCTCCCTCTCTGGCGCTCGAGGGCGCCAGGCTACCCTTCATTACGCACACCTGTCACCATCATTACGCGCAGCTGCGCAATATTGGACTCACCTGGACTCCATTACTTTGTTGATTACCCCCTCTATTTCAGTCTGCTCCTCAGTTTGTTCCCTGTGTCAGCATTGATGCCATTACTTTTCCCCTGTCCAGAAGCTATTCCTGTTTCATGTCTGTTGTTTTTTAAATGTTTATTAAACTCCCTGTACCTGCTTCTCGTCTCCAGCGCCAATCCTCACATATGTGTCTTGCCATAGAGGTGCATAATTTACAAAATTACACGGATTGGCCCAAGGGTGGGTGCTGTATCATTCGTGGGGGATGACATGTTTACTTTTACCTTGTTATTTTCCTGTATTTCAGTCTATAATTATCTGTTGTAACGAAGTACTGATGTTCCTACCTTTGACCTGTTTAACTGACAGTATCAAACGTCTGCCAGTGTTGAATGTGATGGTTAAAGTTTGACGCCAGACGGAGCTGAGGTCACACTGATAATGTCTCTGTGACACTATGTGATTCTATAGCAGCTGAGGTTGTGACTTCCTACAAGTCTCTTGGGATGGCGTTTACAGAACATTCAGTGCTATGTGATTAATATAGAAGGGCCTTCACAGAGGAGGCCTTTAGACATTTTCTTTGCTGAATTCTTGTAATAAACCAGATGGATTTTTGATTTGATATTATCTACGACCGCTATCCTTTTTATTCACCTGAAAATCTCCTTTACACTGGCTAAGCATTTTGCTTCTGTTCATTATGCCTTTGAATTGCACTTTACATACTACAAAAATGCTAGTAGCAGAAACAGAAACATCCCTAACAGACACGGTGCAATCCCATCCTAGTCCCTACATCTCAGGAGACGCGAGTTGGAGATGTGTGACACGGCACATAAAAAGATCAAAATCAAATCAAATTTATTTGTCACATACACATGGTTAGCAGATGTTAATGCCAGTGTAGCGAAATGCTTGTGCTTCTAGTTCCGACAATGCAGTAATAACCAACGAGTAATCTAACTAACAATTCCAAAACTACTACCTTATACACACAAGTGTAAAGGGATAAAGAATAAAGAATATGTACATAAAGATATATGAATGAGTGATGGTACAGAGCGGCATAGGCAAGATGCAGTAGATGGTATCGAGTACAGTATATACATATGAGATGAGTAATGTAGGGTATGTAAACAAAGTGGCATAGTTTAAAGTGGCTAGTGATACATGTATTACATAAAGATGCAGTAGATTATATAGAGTACAGTATATACTGTATACATATGAGATGAATAATGTAGGGTATGTAAACATTATATTAAGTAGCATTGTTTAAAGTGGCTAGTGATATATTTTACATCAATTCCCATCAATTCCCATTATTAAAGTGGCTGGAGTTGAGTCAGTGTGTTGGCAGCAGCCACTCAATGTTAGTGGTGGCCTTGAGATAGAAGCTGTTTTTCAGTCTCTCGGTCCCAGCTTTGATGCACCTGTACTGACCTCGCCTTCTGGATGATAGCGGGGTGAACAGGCAGTGGCTCGGGTGGTTGTTGTCCTGTATGATCTTTATGGCCTTCCTGTGACATCGGGTGGTGTAGGTGTCCTGGAGGGCAGGTAGTTTGCCCCCGGTGATGCGTTGTGCAGACCTCACTACCCTCTGGAGAGCCTTACGGTTGTGGGCGGAGCAGTTGCCGTACCAGGCGGTGATACAGCCCGACAGGATGCTCTCGATTGTGCATCTGTAGAAGTTTGTGAGTGCTTTTGGTGACAAGCCGAATTTCTTCAGCCTCCTGAGGTTGAAGAGGCGCTGCTGCGCCTTCTTCACGATGCTTTCTGTGTGGGTGTGGGTGGACCAATTCAGTTTGTCTGTGATGTGTATGCCGAGGAACTTAAAACTTACTGGCTTCCCCATCTGTTGGGCAGGGAACACCTACATCTGGTGTTCCGTTCTCTCTCCTTCATTGCCAGAGGAGCAGGACAGAGGGGCAGCCAACCCAGCACCAGAGTATAGAGACTAGACTACTCAGTACAGTAGGAACTTGGACTGATTGAAAGAGGATCAATCTTGTGCAGCAGTGTGTTTGGCCAGATCCCTGGAAAGACTTAGTGCCTCTGGCCTCAGCAGTAACCTTAGATTGAGGCTTTGCAGACTGGGCGTACACAAGGAATAATTTGCAGATTGCCAACAGCGGTTGAAGGCAGAAGGTAATCAGGTCCATCTGAGGGGTGGCTTGGTGATGACTGTCCTAGGTCAACAACAGGTCACATTGGTTCTCGCTGTGTTAACCAGGCGGCTGTACGTGTCGGTAGCAGCCAGCTCTCGGTTTTTGGAGGAGCGAAAGGCTTGTTCTCTCTGTGGGGTCTTTCACATATTATATTCTATTTTTCATGGCCTTGTCTATAGCTCAGACCCGAGGTGTTGAAGGCTTATTGAAGGACATCCCAAAGAAAACGCTGACAGAGAAGAACGGACCTTTTTACTTACAAGTCTTCCGTGAATTCTGTATCTCAGTCCAAGCACATAGGGTACTGCAAGTGCAGTATATTTTCTGAGAGCACAGACCAACATTTAAACTGGAACAATAGTGTGAATTTCCAAAATATCAACCTCTCTGGTATTTTGATTGGAATCAAACCCAACACTTACCTGCAGAAAGTCCACTTGGCTTTTCAGCACCTCGCATTCTTCAGTCAGAACTGATCTGGTAGTGAGGAGAGAACACCATTTTTAGGTTGAACTCTAAAACTCTTTTGCATTTCTTGACCTTTTACAAATGAGAATAGATTATAACACATTTTAGTAAAACTATTCAACTAAAGAAAATTGCATAGTGTTAAACACAAACCAATTCAAATGTATTCATAGCATGATATCAAGGTGCAATTTTCCAGGAACTCGGCTGCCGGTTTTCATCGAATACCGCCTTGAATCCTAAACAGGCAGCCAAATGCACAACAGCATGTACTACATCCATATCTATTATAGAACTTTTCTTATGGTATTGAGGGAGCCGTGGCCTATTTCTCTTTCTCGGTTATGTAACTATTGTAGACTTAATTCCCTTCTTTCTTTTTTTAGAAGCAAAGGAATCTTCTGCATGCTGAGGTCTGGTATTCATTTTCTTACAATGGGGGCTTTTGTTCTGTGCAGGGATGGAGAGAGGAGAGGGCTGGCTGGTCTCCACCCTCTGCCCTCCATCCCCTCCTCCTCTCCCCCAGCTCCCCACCAAGGCAGGCCCCGTGTTTGCAATCCCCTGCAGGCCTGGTTGGGTAGGGAGCTCCAGATGCCTGGCTCTTTCTGCCACAAGGCCAGGGGGAAAGGGAGCCAGGTTGGAGGACACAGGCGGGAGAGAGGAGTGCAAGACAGGAGAACAGGGGAGAGGAGAGAGGAACTATGACCAGGAGAGAGAGGGCAGGGATCTATTCACTGTAGATGACAGGACAGGAATACACTTTTATGGAGAGAAGGAGAAAAGAGGAAGGTAGAAAGAGACAAAGCAGGGTGATGTCCTCGTATCGTAAAGCTACCCCCTTTCTCTTTACTGTAATGCCATGTTTGTACAATGATGAGGACATGTCTGGTCTGTCCAAACAGGCAGATTGAGAGAGGGCCAGAGTGGCAGAGGTCTGAAGAGAAATCTGACTCTGCACAGAGGAATGTGTGAGGAGGAAAAGGGGTCCCATTCCCACAGTCCCACAGCTGTATTCATTTCATTACAGCACTTCGCTGACTGTGGCTCAAATTTACCCCATGGCTCATGGTCTTTCCTGTCTGGGACTCTTCATGGATGCAGACTAAGGTCTTGCAGTCACATATTCTGCAGAATTTCAACTGGCTGCATTTTATAGGGCGCATTACCGAAACATTAGTCTGTAATTGACATTTTTGGAAATGTTGCTCAGTGACATACTTGAGGTGGGCCACAACATCATCTATGTGGGTGACATTCAGCTTGTGTCTCACGCCATCAATGCCATCTTGGCTGGTAGTAGAGCTGACTGAGCTCTGGGAACAGGACCTGTCGGACCAGAAATGCATGTCTAAGATGCCTCCACGTGACTAGAAATACACAATGACAATGTATGTTTGCAACTGTCCTTTTCCCTCTTGTGTTGTAGCAGTTGTATTACAGTATGTGAATGTATGTATGTGAATGTACCTCCTAACAGTCAGACTAACCTTTCTGCATGTTGGCTCTGGCTGAATTGTATTCCACTAGAGGGAGGCCTACTATTCACAGTGTCACAACAGTTGTTATGGACACCCAAGGCGTAATTCACCACACTAGGACTGTACCGGAATATGTCTGCATCTCCATCCCTGAAAATCAATAGATACATACAAATAACCCCCAACGTAGTGTGAAGGAGTCAGAGAGGAGGGAATAAGATGACAAAGGAAGGAGAGAAATAGTGAGCCAATAATCTGGCCCCCCAGTTTTGACCCGTTTGGGCAACACAAAGTGAGTGTTGTATGTCTGTCAACCCCGACGGGCCGGGTGGCCAGCAGGCCTGTCCTGCTTTCTGAAGTCCCCTTGTCCTAATCTTAATACTACCACGCTGAAAATATTAAAGCAGTGGAGCAGAGAGAGAGATGGGGAGAGAGAGGGAGAGAGAGATGGTAGAGAGAGAGATGGGTAGAGAGAGAGAGAGATGGGAAGAGAGAGGGAGAGATGGAGGGAGAGATGGGGAGAGAGAGGGAGAGATGGAGAGAGAGAGAGAGAGAGAGAGAGAGAGAAAGAAAGAGAGAGATGGGGAGAGAGAGAGAGAGAGTAGAAAGAGAGAGAGAGAGATGGGTAGAGGGAGAGAGAGAGAGAGAGATGGGTAGAGAGAGAGATTGGATGAGAGAGAGAGAGATGGGGAGAGGGAGAGAGAGGTGGGATGAGAGAGAGAGAGAGAGAGAGGTGGGATGAGAGAGAGAGACAGGTGGGATGAGAGAGAGAGAGAGGTGGGATGAGAGAGAGAGAGAGAGAGAGAGAGAGGTGGGATGAGAGAGAGAGAGAGAGAGAGAGAGAGAGAGAGAGAGAGAGAGATGGGATGAGAAAGAGAGATGGGGAGAGGGAGAGAGAGATGGGATTAGAGAGTGAGAGAGAGAGAGAGCGAGAGAGAGAAGAGAGAGAGAGAGAGAATCAATGAGAATGGTACAACAGCAGCAGTCCTGCAGCCTCCAAGAGTCACCAGCCATGGAACAAGGCCTGTTGAATGAGGGGTGAGGGGGGTGAGGAGAACACCCCAGCAGTGTCAAAGTAGAGATATTATGTTACTAGGCTGAGGGATTTAAATCAGGAGGCTGGCGCAGAGTGGACACTCCCATTTAACTGCACCTGCCGAAACTCTTTTGATCTCCAGGAAAAAGGATGTTGCAGATGCTGGCCAAGGATGCCCAACCCTTTTTTAAATCACAAAGGGTTGCGTAATTACGGAGCGATACTGCTCAATCCAAGTGGAAAATAGGAAGATAGGCTACTCCCCCATGAAATGAAGGACCGGAAAAGCTTACAGAATGCATCCTCCCTTTTTGGTCAAAGCCAACATCTAGGCTATGGCCTGTTGTGGATAGCTAACTCTGACCCATACATCAGCAAACTTGATTATCGATGGAATACGAAATACTGACTGTATTGAAGCTTGCAGCTCTTGAGTCCCATGCCTGAGTCTTACACCACAGTGCACAACTTCTGGTGAACAAGACCGTGTGCAGGGTGAGTAGAGGTAAGAATCCCATTTCAGTGGCAGGCTGCTAGTGGAGCTACCGGGTCTAGCTGTAATGACAGGAACAGAGGCTACATTGTGAGGCAGTGTAGTACATATCACTAAGTAGCTTACTCCCAGAGAGAGGAGGAGCCCTGATCTCAGCTAACAAAGATGGCACAGACGCCTGCCGCAACATCAACAACCACACCAGACCATTCAAAAACTCCTCCTGTCCTGGAAGATTGATAAACTACAGACGTAAAATAAGTTACACCACAACCACAGTCACTTTTAACATTTCCCACTTCCCAGCTCCTCCCGCTCCAATTGTTATGCTAGTTCCGTTCAGAGATTTAGGACGTCCTTGGGCCCGTTTTCAGAAAGCCTATTTATTCAGAGTACCTTTACTCACTGGGCATTCAGCGTACCCCCTATTTCTCTCCAGAATGGGACAGGTGCAGCTGCACTGAGGACGCCGACCACAAATAACTAAGACAATGGCATGGAGAGAGGACCACACAATGGGACAGGTGATCTGAAAAGTTGCCAACCAGCTCCATTAAATCAGTTCCCTTTCAAAGCAAGATTAATCTTAGCTGCTAAAGTCAGACACCCTTGTTCATCAAACCCCTCAGCTGTAGGGTATTTAGTCAACTCAACAGTTTCCTGCTTTGGGTAGGATCGATTGGTCAAGGATAAAGAGAAAGCTCCAAACCTGGAGCGATATTAAAGCGAAATGAGCCAGCAGCTTTGTCCTGAAAGCAGATCAGCTGATTTACAGTGAGGCCCTTAATTTGCTAATCAAAGAGAGGGGGATCATGGAGGATATACACACAGACTATATTCCAAAGGGTACCCTATTCCCTACATAGTGCACTACTGAGCCCTATGGGCCATGGTCAAAAGTAGTGCACTATATAAGGCAGTGGCAGAGACCAACAGGACCAACCAGCAGGCAGCAGCGTGGTTGGCACTTGGCAGGGGTTCAAAGCAGAACGTAGTATCAGGGATAACATGGTACTGATACCCAAAGTCTTAGCATTACCTTGTTGATTTGTCCACAGGACGTCTGGACGTGCCAGCAGAGTTTGTTTGAAGTGGGTTTAAGATGAAATCATTCCTGAATGATACACAGTCCTAGACTACTCCTAGTCTACCCTTTAATAGTCCCATAGTCTTAGCTAAATCTGATCTGATTTAAAGTAACAATAAAGCTATGAATGACAGTTTTTGTAAGATAGCCACTGCCAATACATTTCTAACTGGTGCATCACATTTATTGGATACAATCTTCAGTGATTTCTGTTTTTCCTGAATGGCAACAAAAACTCCAATTATAGGGGCAGAGTTGAGGCGGAGCTACATTCTTCAGAGCCTCCAACCAGTTGCTGAGGGACGGACACGCCTCCCCTTCAAATAGGTACCTGTAAATTACTGCCTTTTGTTGGACAAACGGGCTCATCCGGATGCAGGCCTAGTGTTGGGTGGGCAGTATAAAAAGTGGGCAGTATCTGGGTGATTTGTTGCTTTAGGCTACACAATATAAAACAATATTTGAATGTAGGAGATTGTGAAACATCAAATTCTGCCTTGTGCTTTTACCATTAGGACCATAACATTTACAGCCATTTTGGAACCTGACTATCTTCTTTGATCTAATTATTACCAAACCATTTGTAACTGACTGAAAACACAGTAAGCATTTAAAGATATCATTGTTGAAGAAAACTAAAGGTACAAAGTGTGAAACAAGGGTCCTGACCCCTAGGCCCAACCCTTTCCCAGTGGAAAGAAAAGTCTCAATGGTTTTACTGGGGTCAGAATATTTATCACCTGGAACTAAAAAAAAACAGGCAGGGAGGGAGAGACAGGGAGAAGAAGCCTGGTCTGGGAAACGAGATCGACAGACATCCCAACAATGTTGGTCCTCTGTCTGATGAATGAAAACCTAAACATATATATGTTTTCTCTCAAAATTCAACCGTTAGGCAATCATGGCGTAAGAAGAAGTGTTGGTGTTTGACCATTTGATAAATGCTTTATCAATTCCAAACTAAATAGCAAACTAGAAGAGGAAGGGAAAGGAAAGCCAACAGGGTTATGGTAGTAGTTTCTTCCAAAACGTTTTATTGTTGCTGATATTCAAACAAGTTGCCACCAATGATTAATAGGCTACGTTGTATTAACATGTTGGTGTTGCATAGTTCTTAACTAACTGCTTTGTAATTGCATAGTATTGGCCTGTGTCCCAAAATGGCTCCCTATACCCTACATAGGGCACTACTTTTGACCAGAGCGCTATGGGCCCTGGTCATAAGTAATGAACTCTATAGGGAAAAGAGTTCCATTTGGGACACAGGCATGGAGTTCAGTAATCACACAAGAGTCTTCTCCTCACCTGCCCTCCAAGGCTGCTCTCTCCCTCACGGTCGCCAGCAGCAGTTGGATCTCAGCTTTCAGCAGCTCCTTGATGGCAGGGGGGTCAGCCAGGGGGGAGTGAGGTGTCTTCAGCCTGTTACCCAGTTTATGGCGCACCGTCTGCCAAATCTGCTGCCACATAGTGACCTGGAAGTAGGAAACATGGGGATACATGGGATAGGACATCAGGAGACAACGCTGTGTAACTTTAGGCTTATAATGAGTGATGAGTCATTATGAATGATGAGATATCAGAAAGACCTGTGAAATGTACATGACATTCAATTGAGACCCTGGCCCATCAAAATCTTATAATATAAGTGTTCTATTTAATAATGTCCCCTGGCCACTGTTGGGCATAGAACTACTGCATGTGTTTTTCAGTTGGCTGGTTTCCCCCAACAAGTTTGCACACTACTCTTTAAAAACACTACCTTCAGGCAAAAAACTATTAAAGGGGCTACTGCTGAAGAAGAAAAAAGTGGAAGTGTTATGAAACTGTAGCCAGACAGGAAATAAGTGGAAGTGTTATGAAACTGTAGCCAGACAGGAAATAAGTGGAAGTGTTATGAAACTGTAGCCAGACAGAAGAAAAAAGTGAAAGTGTTATGAAACTGTAGCCAGACAGAAGAAAAAAGTAAAAGTGTTATGAAACTGTAGCCAGACAGAAGAAAAAAGTGGAAGTGTTATGAAACTGTAGCCAGACAGAAGAAAAAAGTGGAAGTGTTATGAAACTGTAGCCAGACAGAAGAAAAAAGTGAAAGTGTTATGAAACTGTAGACAGACAACAACAAAAAAAAAGAGGAAAGAGAAAAAGTCAAGCAAATATTCTGGCTGACAGCAGAGGCACAGTGTTGGTGAAAAAGTTTAAAGTCTGGAGTCTATTCTATTTGTTCTGCACCTGGTCCCTGACATTCAGTGTCTATGCTCCATGGAAAGGTCAGCTTCAAAGCCCCACTGCTGTCCAGAGGAGAACGTTTAAACACGGTCGTTCCCTGTGTCTTTCAATCTGGCTGTGCCCTCACATACGCACACACACACACACACTACCACTATGTCTAGCTGAATTCCAGCCAGGCAGCCACACACTGCTTCCCATAAAGCCCCAGAAAGCCATTCTCTATGCAGGTGTTTATGGTGTGAGCCCCCTAGGATGCTAACAACAGTAACAAGCTGTTCATTGTTTAATTCATCTCCAAGTGAAACCCATCAGATGACATGGGGAAGGAATTACAGTGTGGTTAACCTGAGTGGTTGACTCATTGCTGTTGTTGTAACTTCACAATGGAGATTGAAGATCTGAAATGTGAAACGTGATAAACATTTGAAATAGGCTAATCTAATAATACATTATTCGTGCTTGCCATCCACAAACCAAACATTGACTGAATCCTATGCAATATCCAGTTGCACAGGCATTACTAATGTCCGGAGAATATATGATAGCTCAAACCCACATGGTTTGGCAGAGATCCAAGGAAACGTGCCCTGGCCTCCTCATATCCTGTGTTAAACTTAAAAGGAACTGCTGCAGACAATGGTGACCTTGATGGAGAGAAGGCCAGTCTGGGAAGTATTATTATGATTCTCATCCAGAGATTTAACGCTGAGGGAAAGCATTAATTTACTACAGGGTAGAAAGCAACAACAACAAAGAATACTGAGGGAAATGTAAGGCTGGTTGAGTGAATAGGGCTCTAGAAGTCCTTCCTTCTCTACCTACATGTACAAATGACCAGGACTAACCTGTACCCCCGCACATTGACTCGGTACCGGTAGCCTCGTTATTGTTATTTTATTGTTACTTTTTACTTTAGTTTACTTAGTAAATATTTTCTTAACTCTATTTCTTGAACAGTGTTGGTTAAGGGCTTGTAAGCATGTGACAAATAAAATGTGATAACTAAAGAGTTTTGAACCATTCGGCGCATAGAAATGATGTCATGTATATGCTCATAATGATCTTATCAACAAGTCAGGGTTAGCCCTCTTAACCCCTAGATTGGCCCCTGACGTGCTAAGCTAATTTGAGGGCCTGTGTCATTTTTCTTCTATTACGCAACTATTCCTGGGGTCTCCTTCATTAGATGTTTGTCCTGTAGAGTGTGACTGTATTTACACTACTGAACTGATCTAATATGGACATTTAAAACATGGCCCCTAGCAGAACATAACTGTAGGATGACATCACTGGGGAGAGTTAAGACTGGAGACCCAGACAGGAAATGGGTGGTTTCATACATATTTATTTTTCCTTTTTGAATATGAACCCTATATTATCTACTTCAATTGACGTTACTCCTGCATTGCTAATGGGGTGGTAATTCCCTAGCCAGCCTGGCATAATATTATGCAAATTACACATAGCCTGTTGACCTGTTGTATGCTACTTGATAACATTTTCAGACGGAGAAGTTGGCTTCAGAATAAACAGATTAAAGCAGTAGGTGGCACGTGGGCCAAATACGTCCCGTGGGTGATTTTATCTGCCTCTACTCCCCTATATCTGTTTGGGATTGTTGCTGTTAATTTGCAGTGTACAAATTATTTATATCTATGTTCCGGCCCCCCAACCATCAGCTCAAGAAAAAAATTGGCCCACGGCTGAATGTAATTGGGGACCCCTGGTATGAAGAAAGTCTCGAGTCACAGTGTGAATGAGTTGTTTTGGAACAATCTGAGGACCTCGTCTTGAATGCATGCATAGCCTCACTTAACTAGAGCTCCTTGTGTTTTACACAACACCTCATTCTACATTGTGGAACCTATCTAAAGCTTTCATGTCTTTGTTGTGATTACTTGCTGTAATTGTGGCATGTTCACAGTTTAATGTAATCTATTTAAAGTACTAATGCATAGCATTTGCCAACTATATAATATTATCTAGTAGTTACTTCTATCTTGAGTTGTTAGGAGAGTTTATTGAGTTAAGGGAACTTGCTCAAGTGATTTCCAGTCCACCCTTATTGTTTTGGCCAAATGTAATGTGTCAGCTTTTGCTGATTGCTACCTAAAGACAGATATTTGAACAATGCAGGACCATGGTTAGTTATTCCTCCAACATGAACAGCACCCATAAAGTGACAACCAGAAGTTGAAACAGTAACAATGCTCTCCCCACCACTGTTTCGGTAAAAAGCTGAGGGATGGGGATGGATTTATGTAACCACTCTCAAATTAAAATTAATAGACAGAGCTATGGATGCAAGGAGTGACCATCCATGATATCAAAAGTATAGATTTAACCATATTTTAAAGCTATGCCGTTTTAGCTTACATTTACTTTGTTGGCAAACATTGGATTAAAACAAGTTCATATTCTGGGTTCTAGTGGGGTATGACAGTTGAACTAGCTAAAGCCATATGAGGCATTTAATAATCAATGGATATAGCTAGCTATATCATTCATGTATAAGTTTAAAAATGTATGTAGCAACTGCAGATTGTCCCTTTAAAATGGCTTGGTCCTCACCTCAGTATGAATCTCTGTGTACATGTCAATCAAAGCATCTCCAAACAAGCCCCGGATGTCTGGGAGCTCTGGCGCCGGGACTTGCTCCACGATAACATTCCACACCGAGAGTGGACATTCGGATTCTTCCATGAAGACACCTAGGAGTTTAAACGGTCTAACTGAGGGGAGAATTGAAACTAGTCATTGACATATGTCTGGTCTAGAAGTCATTTGCTTCATAATAATAATAATTTGCCGGTTTTGCCAGCAGTAGCAGAAGTCTGCACGTCGTGGGTTGTCTGTCTCATTTGGCTGCTGTAGATAGCTAAGTTAGTTAACGTTAGCTATCTAGTTAGTATTTAGATAGCATCTCAGTAACATTAATTTAATAATTTAATGCACATTATATTTGTGCTTAAATTTAAAATGGTAAAACTTGAGAGAAATGTGAGCTCACCTGCTAGTTAGTAAATCAAAGACTAAACTTACCTCGTTGTTGCTTCCTGTATCCAGTGTAAACATTATTGTATCCAATGAAGACATATCGCGAGATCAGTATCCCTCCACCTCTGCTTAGAATAAACTATTTCTGGTGTAAATAAAATGTTGAATAGTTTAATTTTGTCGCCTGGAAAATCCATGGGAACATTATTTCAGCTTCATATTATAGTCTACAGTTTTATTGTTGTACTATTATTAGTGCATTAACCCGGTTGAATACAAAGTCAAACCAGATGTATTGTCTATAATAACCACACATTAATATCTTATTTCATACAAAGGAACGATAACAAAAAGAGAGCAATGTTAGTTAATCTTATCTCAAAGGCAGTTAAAATATTGTGTCTAGCTAACGAATATCCGTAGCCATAGTTATTTATATAGGGGAAAACCCCTTCTCATAATTTTGACTATAGTGAGTAGGAGGTTATAGCTCACAGGCAATTTACTAGGGGACGGACCAGAGTCGAAGCACTAAACTGGGTAGTCACGTGTATATTGAAACATAACCCCCGTAGAGGCGTAATAACTTTCCCTCTCTTTGCAAGTTTCAGCTTCGGATCTGTGCGAAAAAGGCTGGGCAATCGAGAATATAGCCTCAATTGTAGGCTAGATGCACATCTGAAAATGTTATGAGTATTTTATATTCTTCAACAATGTGGCAGAAACTGCTAAATGACCATAAACAATAAAGCACACTTTGTATTTTTTTTAAATCCTGGACACTGGAACAAACACAATCTCTTTCGTCTTGTTTTGGATATTTTTTTGGTCATAAAAATGGTTTCAAATCAGCACTATTCGATGGGGGTTATGCATTCCGCGTTGTCTCTACTGTTCTGTGTCCAGTTCGGTCTGTCTTTCTCTGTGGCTGGACATGAGAACACCTGTGATGCGAACGGCAGCGTCTACTATGTGGGAGAATGGTACTTTCTAGAATCGGACCACTGCACGCAGTGTGAATGCACCACAGAGGGGTCGTCTTGTGCACGGACGGAGTGTACCTCTTTGCCGGCCGCTTGCATCCATGTCAGCCACTATCCCACTGACTGCTGTCCAAGATGTGAGAAAATAGGCTGCGAGTACCGGGGAGTGGTGTACGAACTGGGACAAAACTTCCAGGTAGGCTACAGTAAGCATTATCCCCTACTTGGCACATATGATCAACTTTACCTGGAATGAATAAACATAATATGTATGTGATGTAATTTACTTCTCAAATGTCTATTGAGTTGACGAATATTGATTTTCCTCTTACTATAATAAGCGTTGTGCTACCTCCTGAAATCGTCTCTCCAAAGTCTCTCTGTGCGCAATTACGCATCAGCAATTTTGGATATATTTTTTTCAAAAGTAACGTATTTGATTTACTGTTAACATGTCTGTTAATATATCACTGCATAAGCGTCTTATGACTCAGAATAACTGACAAGCAGCACATTTAATTTAATTAATTAATTAATTATTTCTTTTCGGAAACATCTCTGGGCGTCGGACTGTTTCTGGCACTGTATGCAGATCCATTTTCGAATATGGCTAAATTGCGCCACCCTGTGGTTTGTTGTTGAACTACTAACTGCTATGAAATCTTGTTCTTTCAAGTTTCAAATCAAATGTTATTTGTTACATGCGTCGAATACACTCGGTGAATACTTTACCGTGAAATGCTTACTTACAAGCCCTTAACCAACAATGCAGTTCAAGAAATAGAGTTAAGAAAAATATTTACTAATAAACTAAAGTAAAAAATAAATAAAAATAACACAATAAAATAATAACGAAGTTATATATAACGGGTACCGGTACTCCCTGTATATAGACTTGTTTGACACAGTAGCAGCTGAAGCTTTTACTGACAGGGGTTGTAACTGGTGAAGATACTGCCACATGGAGGCAGTATGATACTTTTGAATGCTACACTTACAGCAAGTCTATTCAAGTGTGACAGTGCATATGTAAATTGAGAGAACAGATATAGATACAAATCCCTCTTTTGATATTGAGGTTCTTCTGGAAGCTCATTGTAAATATTTGTAAATACTTTCCTTCTTGGTCCTCAACCGTACTATTAGAATGAGTTTTTCAGTTATGTTTGCTGTTTGTTTTCTTCTAATTTACATCTGTGTTTCTTGTTTCTGATTATGTTGCTGTGCTTGTGATTACGCACCGCTTTGTTGTCTGTTCATGTAGTCAGCAGAGTCATTAGCCACAGTTCAACCCCCTTGAAGAATAAACTCAGCCCTCTGATTTGTTTCATTTGATTCAATGGATAGTGGAGACCAAAGCCAACCAAGCTAAGCAGTATTTTAAGACCCCCTAAGTCAATGAATTAGATTATGAAACAACTCTGGCAACAGAAAGCCACACAGAGAGATTGACTTGTGGCTCATTATCCTCTTGATGAAGTTATTATATAGGCCTCTGACACAGTACTGGACGAGCTCAGAGACATTCAGCCCAGGGCCTGATAGAGTTTTCTTTTTCCACTTCATTTAACCCACCCTCTGTATCTGAACCTCAGATATGCTGATAAACATCCAATACCACGACAGAGGAAAACATCTGGCAACAGTTTAAATGAACTGTATACTATAAAGCATATACTACACATATATAAGCACACCTTAAACATGGCATTATGGTTATATGTCAGACTTCTCTTTTTCAGATATATCTTGAAATGGGCTGAAGGCTAGCATCTGCACTAATGCTTATAGCTCAGGAAAATCAACATGCTGTCACAGTTACATTTGTCACAGTTAAACTGAAAGCACCTGCATAAGTCAATCTTATCGTTGTAGAATCAATCGATTGCCCTGTCTCTTTGAATGAGCACTTTTTTTCTGTCCAACTGCTCATGTTTAACAGTGATATCTGCCAGTGGCAGTCTAAAGAACACTAGGAGGCCAATGTACTGTATGTGGTTGCATCCCAAATGTCACAACATTCCCCTTTGGGCTCTGGTCAAAAGTAGTGCACTATAAAGGGAATAGGGTGCCATTTGGGATGAAGCCTCTGTCTCTGACAGCCTGTGTTTTGTTCTGTGTGATTGGCAGCCCAACGAGTGCGAGCAGTGTACCTGTGACAGTGATGGCATCGCCCGCTGCCTGGTGGCAGACTGCGCTCCCCCGCCCTGCATCAACCCTATCTACACCAAAGGGAAGTGCTGCCCAGAGTGCCCAGAGGGTAAGTAAACTGACCTGTATACATCTCATGGATGTTTATGACATAGAACCCCCCGCCATACTCAACAGAACCACCTTGTTAAAAAATCCTGGGGAGAACCCTGAGAAGTATTTCGTTCCATTCTATTCGAGCCAAAGGGAGATGAGAGAGGGCTAGAGACAGGGAAGATGATGTTCTGACTCCTCACATTGTCTATTCTCTTCATAATTTACCCCTTAGAGAGATGCATGCCGTTAGTTTTGTCACATTACTGTTGTCAGCACCACAAGAAACAATACATGAAGGTGATCATTTATCCAAACAAATGAAAGTAGAGGTAGTGGGGGGCAGAATTAGCAATTTATGCATGAAGTAATCCGCTTCACGCACCATTATCAATGACTGATTCTCTCTCTCCCGTTCTGCTGAGACACTCATTAGCTTTTAAAAGGAAGTTTATCGAGTTGGAAAATAGCCAAATGAAGATGCATTCATTGTTTGAGTTTAGGTGGTCTATGACCGCATAATTAGGAGTATAGTGTTTTTTCAAACACAGTACTTCGGAGGTAATCAATATTTATTGTCTGAAATTCAACTGATCATAAAACTACCCTCTCCTCTTTATGGTAGAGGTGACCGTTTATCCTCATAGAAAGAGAAACGCATTGGAAAATATCACAACCATATAGCAAGTTAACAGAAATGATTGTGTGTGATTCCCCAGGGCCCAACTGCTATGTGGATTCAACCCGGAGCCAGGTGATTCCAGGACATGAACCACTGTGGGTGGACTCCTGCACCAAGTGCCGCTGTCACGACTCAGGTGACGCTGGCTACTGGGAGGGCAACCGCTTGGCCACCTGTTCCCGCGTACGCAACTGCACCCCTGGAGAGACTAGCCAGAAAAACTGATTAAGTAGGACCAGTCATTTGCCCCGGTATAGGGTGAAGTTGCCGCTAGACACTGATCTTGGGTCAGTTTTGAATTTACCCCCACTAATGGTTAATGTTAAGATTGGAGGAGGGGAAGCTGATCCTAGAACTGTACCTAGAGGAAACTTCTCCCCAGAGCGATTTGCCCCTGAATGCTTGGTGGTTATCAGCAGGACGGTTAGAGTGTTGGGCTAGTAACTGAAAGATCACTGGTTCGAAATACCCAAAAGAACCGGTCGATGTACCCTTGAGCGAGGCACTTATCCCTCATTTTCTCCATAGGCACCATACTACTATGGCTAACCATGTAAAACAACACATTTCACTGCACTTATCCGGTGTATGTGGCAATAAAATATATTTTTACATTTGTACTGACATGTACTGTAGCATGTATCACAAACACTTCTACAGCAGAAAAATCCAACTGTAACTACTATGTGAATGTATTGTTCGCTCCCATTCCAAAGAGACTGGAGTTGTTTTGCTGGCATTATATTGCAATATTCATGTTCATGTATTATCAATCAATGAACATGTCAAGAGGCAGTTCACTCTCAAATCGAAGTTTGCCTGAGGTTTTCAGACTTAAAAAGTGGTCTAATGTCAAGATGAGTACACGTCCCACACCATCTGCTGTCAAGATCCAACAATCAGCCTCAAACTCAAATATTTCCTATTCATTTAAGATGGAAGCCTTTATCTGTTAGGGACCATCTCATGAATCTCTTCTTGATATTAGACCACTTTTGAGATCTGAAAACACATCCGCATAACTTTGATTTTGGAGTGAACTATCTTTTTAACATTCCTTGCCCAAAACATTTCCGAATATAGCTGAAGGAGGGGTGCAGTTTGACCCAACTGAGCCTGAAGACCTCTGCTTTCGTGTGTGTACTCTAAACAAGGATTACGCAGGTGAAGTAGCCACACATTTCTACACTAGTACAAATGTTTCAATGTGGTGTAGATGATAGGGACTATCCTACATTTTGGGATGTTATACTTCTCTAGTAGTGTTATTGGAAGATTTTGACCAACTTCGATGGATATTAATTGAGGTATACCGTCTCCATCTTATTTGAATTGGTCATGAATGGAACATTAAATATATGAAAATAATTGAGAGGCTCTGAAAGCTAAAGGCTAGTTAGTGTAAGCAACATTACATTTTTTGAATGAATGCTATAGGTTTGTAAACTATAAGCAACTCACTATCAGAATGTCCGAGATTCTGTTCACTTTCTTCCTTTACATCCGTTCTTAAGGGACCATTGCATGAAAACCATTAAAGGCAAGAAACCGTTCTTCTTGTGTATGTTGTTGTGTAGCATATTGGTCTATGCTGGCATGGATAGGATGCCAACATCCAAGCTTTGTCATTTCAGGCAAGGCTCTCATTACACTTCTCTAGTCGACTCTCCTAATACCGTGTCTCTTGATTATGTTATTGAAGATGTTGTATGTTGTTTATCTTTTATCCATACCTTTAGAAACTCCCTCCATCTTTCATTAAAAAAAACTATGTAAACTAACAGTAAGTGAAAACAAAGTGTCCTTGTGTGTCCATTAACTATACTGTTCACTACAGTGTGCTGCCATTGTTGTGTAGAAGGATGTTTGTTTATTACACACTGGATGTCTTGTCACTAAGGGGATGCCAGCGGTTCATTGTTCAATTTCCCCAAATCCCTCTTGTCGACAGTTTGGGGACAGCGCTCGCCCCTCAACAATAACTGTTAGGTTTTCTGTTCAAATGAGGGTTGGGGTAGATTTATCTCTGAGACAGTATGAACATAATTTAACACTGCCTAGAAAGGATCCTTTCTTTGTAATGCATCCACTGATGCATTTATTTGTCACATACACATGGTTAGCAGATGTTAATGCGAGTGTAGCAAAATGCTTGTGCTTCTAGTTCCTACCCATGCGGTAATATCTAACAAGTAATCTAACAATTTCACAACAACTACCTTATACACGTGTAACGGAATAAATAAGAATATGTACATATAATATAATAATATAATTATATGGAGGAGCGATGGCCGAACGGCATAGGCAAAATGCAGTAGATTGTATAGAGTACCGTATATACATATGAGATGAGTAATGTAGGGTATGTAAACATTATATAAAGTGGCATTGTTTAAAGTGACTAATGATACATTTATTACATTTATTATCAAAGTGGCTAGAGACTTGAGACAGTATGTTGGCAGCAGCTACTCAATGTTAGTGATGGCTGTTTAGCAGTCTGATGGCCTTGAGATAGAAGCTGTTTTTCAATCTCTCGGTCCCCGCTTTGATACACCTATACTGACCTCGCCTTCTGGATGATAGTGGGGTGAACAGGCAGTGGCTCGGGTTGTTGTTGTCCTTGATGATCTTTTTGGCCTTCCTGTGACATCGGGTGGTGTATTTGTCCTGGAGGGCAGGTAGTTTGCCCCCGGTGATGCGTTGTGCAGACCTCACTAAATGGTGGGTGGACCATTTCAGTTTGTCCGTGAGGAACTTCAAACTTTCCACCTTCTCCACTACTGTCCTGTCGATGTGGATAGGGGGGTGCTCCCTCTGCTGTTTCCTGAAGTTCACAATCATCCCCTTTGTTTTGTTGACGTTGAGTGTGAGGTTATTTTCCTGACACCACACTCCGAGGGCCCTCACCTCCTCCCTGTAGGCCGTCTCGTCATTGTTGGTAATCAAGCCTACCACTATAATGTAGTCTGTAAACTTGATGATTGAGTTGGAGGTGTGCATGACCACGCAGTCATGGGTGAATATGGAGTACAGGAGAGGCCCCTTGTGGGGCCCCAATGTTGAGGATCAGCGGGGTGGAGATGATGTTTCCTACCCTCACCACCTGGGGGCGGCCCGTCAGAAAGTCCATGACCCAGTTGCACAGGGTGGGATCGAGACCCAGGGTCTCGAGCTTAATGACGAGTTTGGAGGGTACTACGGTGTTAAATGCTGAGCTGTAATCGATGAATAGCATTCTTACATAGGTATTCCTCTTGTCCAAATGGGTTAGGGCAGTGTGCAGTGTGATGGCGATTGCATCGTCTGTGGACCTATTGGCGCAGTAAGCAAATTGGAGTGGGTCTAGGGTGTCAGGTAGGGTGGAGCTGATATGATCCTTGACTAGTCTCTCAAAGCACTTCATGATGACAGAAGTGAGTGCTACAGGGCGATAGTCATTTAGCTCAGTTACCTTAGCTTTCTTGGGACAGGAACAATGGTGGCCCTCTTGAAGCATGTGGGAACAGCAGACTGGGATAGGGATTGATTGAGGACGCGGTTAGGGATGCCGTCTGGGCCGGCAGCCCTGCGAGGGTTAACACGTTTAAATGTTTTACTCACGTTGGTTGCGGTGAAGGAGATCGGATCCCAGTAGGGGATCCAAAACAACGGCGCCGCAAAAGGGGCAGATGGAGCGATCTTCTGGTCAGGCTCCGTAGACGGGCACATCGCTCACCACTCCCAAGTGTACTACTCGCCAATGTCCAGTCTCTTGACAACAAGGTAGAAAATCGAGCAAGGGTTGCCTTCCAGAGAGACATCAGAGATTGTAACATTCTCTGTTTCACGAAAACATGGCTTACTCGGGATACGCTATCAGAATCGGTACAGCCACCCGGTTTCTTCACGCATCGCGCAGACAGAAACAAACATCTCTCTGGTAAGAAGAGGGGCGGGGGTGTATGCCTTATGATTAACGAGTCGTGGTGTGATCATAACAACATACAGGAACTCAAGTCCTTTTGTTCACCTGACCTAGAATTCCTTACAATCAAATGCCGACCGCATTATCTACCAAGAGAATTATCTTCGATTATAATCACAGCCGTGTATTTTCCCCCCAAGCAGACACCTCGACGGCCCTGAAAGACCTTCATTGGACTCTGTGTAAACTGGAAACCACATATCCTGAGGCTGCATTTATTGTAGCTGGGGATTTTAATAAGGCTAATCTGAAAACAAGGCTCCCTAAATTTTATCAGCATATCGAATGCGCGACCCGGGCTGGCAAAATTCTGGATCATTGCTACTCTATCTTCCGGCGAAAGCATACAAAGCCCTCCCTCGTCCTCCTTTCGGCAAATCTGAGCACGACTCCATTTTGTTGCTCCCAGCATATTGACAGAAACTAAAACAGGAAACACCCGTGCTCAGGTCTTTTCAACGTTGGTCCGACCAATCTGATTCCACGCTTCAAGATTGCTTCAATCACATGGACTGGGATATATTCAGGATAGCCTCAGACAATAACATTCATGAATACGTTGCTTCGGTGAGCGAGTTTATTAGCAAGGGCATCGGTGATGTTGTACCCACAGCAACTATTAAAACCTTCCCCAACCAGAAACCGTGGATTGATGGCAGCATTCGCGCAAAACTGAAAGCGCGAACCACTGCTTTTAATCATGGCAAGGCAACCGGAAACATGACCGAATACAAACAGTGTAGCTATTCCCTCCACAAGGCAATCAAACAAGCTAAGCGTCAGTATAGAGACAAAGTAGAGTCACAATTCAACAGCTCAGACATGAGATGTATGTGGCAGGGTCTACAGTCAATTAAGGATTACAAAAAGAAAACCGGCCCTGTCGCGGACACAGATGTCTTGCTCCCAGACAAACTAAACAACTTCTTTGCTCGCTTTGAGGACAATACAGTGCCACTGACACCATAGACAGAGATATGTATTACAGGTTTCTTTGAATGCCATGGCAACTGGACACAATGGAGGGAAGAAAGAAAGTATCAGCCCCCTCATCAGGATGGGTACATCCCAATGGTACCCTATTCCCTACATAGTGCACTACTCTTAACCAGAGCCCTATGGGCCCTGTTGAAAATTAGTGCACTATAAAGGGAATAGGGTGCCATTTAGGACACATTTGACAACTCAGGTGAAACATATTTTCTCATCTGGCAAGGAAAAACAAACCAATCACGTGAGTGTATCTCATTTACCATTAGATTTATTGATTGTATAGAAAAGGTTGGTTTGATATAACATTATGCATTCTATATAAGATATAACATTTTCAACATTCAATGTACAAAACCTAGATACAGTACATCTTTAAAAATGCACTCCAGCTTGAAGGCCCGAGGCAGTCAGTAGGTGATGTTCTCCAATGCCCTCATCCTATCCTGTTTCTCTTTCAGTTACCCACCACTTCCTTCAAATGACTGCTCTGACAGTGAGGGAAAATATTGCTTAATGGGCATTAGGTTGAAACGTATAAGTAGAAGGGGGAAGCCATGCAGTGTCTGCCAACAGATGGATGAAGAGAACTTCAGACACACTCCAAAGAGTGGACAGTACCTTAGTATGCCACCTGTCTGCTTTTCTTATTCAAGGATGCATCAAACACATGGTCAATAAAGAAAGCTGATGCCCAGCAATTATCAATTTCCAGGACAAAATTGAACACAATAATAGTTGACTGTGGGGAGGGAGGGTGCAGAGGGATGCATCCCATATGGCACCCACTTTCCTATAAGGGCCCTGGTCAAAAGTAGTGAACTAGATAGGGAATAGGGTGCCATTTGGGACGCAAACGAGGAGCGGTGCTTTATCACTGGTTTATAGCTGGCGAGCTGTGTGGGAGAGACACAGTCCTGGGCAGGATGCCTCTAAGCTTGTGCTGAAAGGTCCCCCTGTCAATACCATCATATCAAATCTGTATTATACAGTACCTACAATGTGACACCACAGTCACTATAAGTGGGGTAGTGGGACAGAATATAGCCAATAGGCCAAACAAGATAATACGATGGATATACCAATATGATGTATGACTAAATGGATATAATAGTACCAATAGGATGGATTATTCCTGTACTAGCATACTTGGGAATGATCTCCATATAGATATCAAGTTAACAGAACAGACTGAGTTCTATTGGACGTTTTCTCTGTTCACAACACAAATGATATGGTAATGCCTGTTCATGCACCTGTAATACATGATAGCTAGCACTTGATGTCTGATACAAGTCTGATATGTACAGAAATCACATCCTGTAGTCTGCTCTACAGTAAACCAAATATCCACCAATTGTACAGTAAGATCTTTGACTGGAGTTCTGATAAAAAGCCCAGTCTGTAGACCTAACCAGCCGATTTGACAATCACTGGCAAAAACATTGTTTTTATCAAAGCATTTCATTTAATGAAACCATTGACTAAAACTTCAGTACCAAATATTTTCAGGGTTGTGTGCTACTGCATCAGTAGTAAGCTCATTCTGCTAAGCAGATTTTAGGTAATGATGCTAGCTATATATAAAAGCTTCTTCTCACAGTTCCAAGTAGTATATTTAGCCTTTAGGAAAATGATTCCCTCAACATGGAACATAAAAGCAGGAGCTTGGCAGGATGATGAATCATACTGTACTGGGACCATAGGCAGTAATATGTCAAACTCCTATGGTCCACAGCCATCAGAAAGCAGTACATACACAGCATTCACCCATTTGACAGAAGTAATGACATCCAGAATGCAGTAGCGTAAAAGTACATTGGTCTCCAGTGTAGAATGAGGAGTAGAGTATTCTCTTTGCGAGGTGCTCTCACACCAGTAGTAGTGCACTCAAAAATGAAAAGGCAGCAGAATGAGATAGAGAGAGAGAGAGAGCAAGAGAGAGAGAGAGAGAAGAGTAATGATTTTTTAAGTCCTCCTGATATTTCGATAGAGGAGCAGTGTGCTTCAGACACAGCTGTCTGTGTATTCATCAGATGGTCAAGTACAGAAACACACTGTGGTGTTCACACAGACACACACGGAGAGAGGGATGGTAGAGCCAGGGAGTGAAATGAAAGGAAATGGAGGGTGTTGTAAAAAAACAAAAAAAGAAGGGAAATGCAGTCAATGCACTTGAAAAGGCTCTTTAAAATAAACAGAGGGGAAACGGGTTGGTTGGGGCATCTCTAAATACTCACTGTCTCAAGCCAGGCCAAGAAAACCATTGATAGTACAAAAGAGAGATTTCCACATCACTTCACACAACAGAATGCAGCATTCCTTATCATTGCCCCTCATAACAATTCTGAAGGCATCAATTTGGTGTTTAGGCAGTACACAAAGGAAAAGCAGAAGAAAATGACAGAAGAAAAAGCTTACTGACGTTAAAAGGCTTTTATATATTGGTGGTGTTAATAGCGAATTATATATTTAATATTTTTTTTATTATATGTGGGCTGGTTTTCCATTTATTCGAGGGGACTCAATAAATAACTAACTTCAGTTCTGTTCTTATCACCTCAGTGCTTCAGTGCCTCTGATTTTGAATGGATGAAATGAATGCTACAATGCAAATATTCACCATACTAGACCGTCCTTACAGTATTCACAATTTAAACCACTAGGTTATCAATGCCTTATCATTTTCTTTTCCAAAAACGTGGATGGCATTTTGAAATAGAAATTAAAGAAAAAAGTGGAGCAAAGAGTCTTGTATTTGAGCAATAGAGGATCCTCTTCTAAAACTGTCTGGGACACATTGTCATACAGCAAACGTTTACACTTTCATCAGTATCTAATGTAACCTTCTCTGTGCGTGAGAACACGTCAACAAAATAGTCTCTAATAATCACCTGTCAGAACCATGCCAGAAGTCCATCTTCTCTTCTATTTGCTGGACCTTTCTCCTCCACAAACAGGTCAAAACTAGTTCCTTGAATAGCCATATCCATCCACTACCAGGTCTTTGTTCACTCAACCTTGATTCTCTCCACAGAAAGTCACACTTCTTTGTCTTAATAAAACGTGTTGGTGCACATTGTTGCTCTCCTCCAGCACCGTTTGTCAACGTCATGGGAAATGGGGAAAGCCTGCATTGGATGCAGGCACAGACAGTACACATTCATTTTGCGCCGATATAGTGTTCTGATTGACAGATTCTCACAGAGAGATCAGGGCAGTTCTTCTTGGTTCTGCTCAGAATCCCAAACCCAACCCCCAGCATATCAACAACCCAATATAATATGACTGCTCTTGAACCCCCGTTGCTTTGTGTTATCAGGACCGAGACACCAGTAGCACTGGACTTATTGCTGTGTGTTTCATGTACAGTGTGTGCATTTCCAGAGCAGCACTGTCGCCAGGGGAATGAATCTGAATCGAATCTGATATATCCTCTGTCCTCATCTATTCCTGAGAGCTAGTCAGTCAGTCAGGGTCCCAGCCATGCTGTAGGCCTGCCGTAACCGTCGAGCCTGTTGGCAGGGTGGGAGGGCAACGAGTGTGTACCAGTATCCCCACACAGACTGGGCTGTGAGAGGCCAGGGCAGACTCCTAGCGCAGGTCGGTGGGGGGTATCTGAGTCAGGCTGAGGGAGGTAGAGGAGGAGATGAAGGCTCTCTGCTGTGTATTATAGTTCTCTCCCCCATCTCCCTTCCTCCTCCTCCATCCTTCCCTCTCCATGTCAAGGCCGGGGCTCTATCTGTCTAGCCCCTGAAAGGCCGGGGCGGGGGCTTGCCGATCTCCACAGAGATGTTGGTGTAGAGAGGGTACTTCTTAAACTGGAGCACGCGGTATGTTAACGTGCTGATCCCGTCTCTCTTCATAGTGTTCTTGGTGTTCTGGATCTTGTTGAATCTGGAGAAGAGGAGAAAAATCATTATTATTACTGGGAAATGTTTTCATTGTAGCAAACAGTGAAATATTATTGCATGTATTTTATCACAATCATCATGGCTAACATTTTGATTTTGCATGTTTCTTGTTAATCCCATATTGGCCAACAGGGGGTGCTATGAGCATGTACTGGAACTCAGAGGACAAATACAGGAATCATCCATCTGTAACAGTCATCCATTGTCCAATGCCAAGGCTACAATACCCCATGGTTTTCTCAGATTTCCTTTTACTGTTTGAGAAGAGGCAGGGATTCAGAGTACATAAACTGCTTCAGTAGCCAACAGTGCATATCCAATCTTCAAAGAGCAGTGAATGGATCAAACAAGATGTATTTTTATGTGCTTGGACATAAACCCACTACGACACAATCCAAGTCAACCTAAGAAGAACCCTGCAGCAGCACCTTGTCACTTACAGCTAAACAGAGATTTCTCTACACGCAGATCTAGTCAGGAATCTAAATTAAAGCTAAATTACTTTTAGACTAAGAGAGAAAGGAGGGGGTAGCGAGAGACAGAGAGAGTGAGAGGAAGGGAGAAAGAGAGGGGGAGGGAGAGAGAGATTTATCTATAAATCTATCAAGAGGAGAGAGGATTAAAGGCAATAGCCTGAATGTGCTCTACTACTATACTTTATCATAGTCTCTCAATGATCTCACAATGAGATCGGAGATATTCTCACGTATTACATAAATATGGACTGTAATAGCATGCAACTTTCAGAGTAAGCTTCCCCTATTCATGTTTTGGTATCAACTTACAAGACATCAGCCCCCAAAAAGCCATAAAACCACTATTTCAGCATGAGATGATGATTCATAATGCATGTTTGATGACGATGCTACTCTGTGGAAGGAGGAAGCCTTGTATTCATTGAGTTAATATGCATGGGTCCACGGAGTAAGGCAGTGCCAACTAATCTTTGGGAATAATGATGAATGGTAGTCTTTCTTCTTTTGACAAGCCTTATGTCTCATTATTATGCCTAAACCACATCTCCTACTTCCTACTGACCAAACAGAGCAGAATGGGTGGCAGTAACAGAGCTGTAGAGGTGGTCAACATTAATCATCAAAAACATGCGCTTTGGTAAACAGTAAACACTGGTCGTGGTAGGAGATTAGAACCACTCTCTCCTGGATACGCTGAAGAATGCCCTGGAATGTCTGGTGGGTAAGACTGGGTTTGCAACGGAAGCTGCATAATTATGGTAAACTAGGCTAATTTGTTGACCTAAGAAACATTTCTGGAGGCATAATGCGTTTTCCTACGAGGACAGATACAACATAATAATTAGAGTGCCAGGATAGAATAATTAGTTTTTTTTCAGGAAATAGGCTAATCCAGGTTTTTAGGACAGTGATTTGACACTTAATGCTCTTCTTGTGCAGCCTTTCTCTAAGTACTACACACATCGTGAGTATATGAGCATATTAGGATCTTTTAATTAAAGGGGCAGTGAAGTCAAAAACGTGATTTACCTTGTGGAAGAAGGGTGTCGCATCCCTCCAATAGAGTGCAAGACACTAGTAGAATCTATGCCAAGGTGCATTGAAGCTGTTCTGGCCCATTGTGGCCAAACGCCATACCAAGACACTTTATGTTGGACTTTCCTGTATTTAGGCAGTTACCTGTATATTGCCACACTATGAGGTTGGAATGATACTGTGAAATTGTGAAAATTATGATCATGAACTTTTAGTGTAAGAGCTGTTTGAAAAGACAGCCTGAAATGTCAGCTTGTTTGGCTGGGTGGGGTTTAAGTTAATAGACCAATAACAAAGAGAGTTTTCCCTCCTTTATGCCAATAACAGCTAGTTTTCAGGTTACACATCCTTCCCACTCCAATTAGGCCCCTCGCTCTGACCACTCCCAGACTGTCCAAGACTTCTTTGAGAAATTGCATTTTTGCTAAGATGCTATTTTTGCTTCTTTTTGACCATTTTAATTGAAAACAATCACAGTAAGGTATTTAATTGTTACCCAGAAATAATTTGGTATTTAGATAACAAAGTCAGCATTGGACCTTGAAAACATCAGCGACCTTAATAACTTAACTCCAGGGAACCGGGCTAAAGGCCCTAACCATAAAATCTGCCGCTCTGCCCTTGAGCAAGGCAGTTAACCAACCAACAACACCTGCTCCCCGGGCGCTGATGACATGGACGCCAATTAAGGCAGCCCCCTGCACCTCTCTGATTCAGATGCGGAAGACACATTCCCCTTTCCCTTTCCCAATACGCTGTTAAAATTTTGAGAAGCGCTCTCTCGCTAAAAGGTTTGGCTATAAAAGCCCAGACCCTTCAAGGGCTTTCTACTTCCCTCTATTTTAAAACCCAAATGTATTATTTTATGAATCAAAACACTTCAAATAATCCCCAAAGGAGGAACAAAAAACTATTTTAGGGAGGTTTCCCTAATAGGGGTATCTCTGTCTATCTTTCCTCTTCCTGGCATTTATTAATTATTTATTGGCCCAAAATAAATTCTGTCCATGACAACTTTCGCGAAAGCCGAGGCTCATGGATCAGGCTGGAGAATAAAGTGCTGGAAATATCAGTCAAAGGATGAATCTCTCTCTCTCTCTCTCTCTCTCTCTCTCTCTCTCTCTCGCTCTCTCTCTCTCTCACACACACAGCAAGTCAGCGACAGATTCCTTAAAATTAGTCTCTGATGTATTGGTTGTCATAAAGCCAATGGCACCGGATGTCGACCCTGCTCTTGTTGTCTATAGAACTCAACTGGTGTCAATTCAGCAAGTAATAACTCTGACCCATATTATAGTAGCCTAGGTGACATGACACACTTTAATTTCTACAAAAACAAGCCTTGTAATTCATTTCTGATAGCATGTCCTATACTAAATGACCCAAGACTGTACAAACATCACAGTGTGTTCATGCAGGACAGCTACATATCTAAGAAATATGTTACAAGTGACGGTACATATTAGGCACATGTTAGGTTCAAGGCACCCTATTCCCTATAGTGAACTACTTTAGACCAGGCCATGTGGCAGTGCACTATAAAGGGAAGAGGGTGCCATTCGGATTCATGTTGATTGTGGATTGCATGGTAAGTACTTAGATCAGTATCTATCAACCCATCCACCTGCCACACAGCCACAAGCCAAACAGACAACAGCAAGCTTCCCTGGCTATGTCAGCACAGCAAACCCCTCTTACATCAACATGTTTCAATTCATTAGGCGCAGCAACAACAACTAATTCATTTACATTCTCCCATGGAAATGTGTTTATTAGGCTCTCGTGCTAGCTATGCACGGGCTCTTCATTGGTTCATTATTAGTATTGTCTGAGGCACTCATCAAAATGAGCGTTGTCTTCTGTGGCTGTTATCTTCACACACTGGAAATCATAGGGAGTGGGAGTTCATGGAAAACTAACAGAACCAAGATCAGGCCGAGGATGAAATGGCCTCCCCATGGTTATTTAGCCTTCAGAGCATGGTAAGAGGCAGCAACGGAGCTGGATGTGATCAATAACAGTCTGTAACTTCTACAGTGTGTGCACTCATGCTATGCAACAATAATGTTTTGCAAATTGCAGCTCAGCTCTGTAGGGTTCTGGGGTTTGGCAACAATCACAACTAACAGCGCTGCATATAGCCATGCAGTTATCGATCTGCTCTTTTTAGAGTCATTGATGGGCTGTCTATTCATGTATGAAAGAGCCCTCTTAGCAGTGAATAAACAATGATAATCCATTTCTATGATAAGTGTTATGAGTTGTTATTTTCCAGCCAAATCTATGGGATATGACATGGGGGATTCATCTTAGAGTGGCCTTATAACCGCGAGCTGGTATTATAATGTGTTGAGTGTGAGACAACCTTTATCAAAAAGACAACTTTGGAAACCAGGCAAACAACAGCTACAGTACCTGTACTTTCTGTACCTTCGGGAAAAAGATCCCAAGGAAAAGCCTGATCCCAGATCTGTTCTATGCTGTCATGACAACTCCTATGTCATTGTTGGCAAGACAGCACAAGCAGATCTGGAACCAGGCTTGTGTCTAGAGAGGAAAATATAGAAATCAAATACAAAACCTTTGTGGGTTGGGTTCATTGTGCTTGTCTCTTTCGTGTTTGATCATCCTGTAGCGGCCGATCCGGACGTCCGGTCGAACCACCTTCATCCCGTTGAGGGTGATCCTACAACAGAGTCATGGTTTAGAAAGGATCCGAGTTTTCATCCCAAACGGCACCCTATTCCCTACATAGTGCACTACTTTTGACCAGAGCCCTATTGACACTGGTCAAAAGCAGTGCACTACATAGGAAATAGGTTTCCAATTGGGAACCATAATCACACTTACAGCCATAGAAATATAAGTCATAACCGCTCCAAAACTGCTGTAGCAATGCCAGCCATGACCAGACACTGTCATAGCAAACTCAAGTTAAGCTTCAGCTGTAATGCGACAAAAATGGGTTAAAGCAAAGCACTGACTGTAGACAACCAGTACAAACTCAAGCCTATTCTAGAATTAGAGGGAGGAAAATAGGAAATGACTGTATATTCCTTTACGCAGTGATATGGAACCTTGTGTGTGTTTGGATGTTTACAATGTTAGGTTCCCAAGATGGGATGAAATGGTTTTATTTCTCTCTGTAATGCTCTGATTCATGCTGGATCTCCTGTGTTATTGGTGCAGCCAACCTTGATATTACAGTTTGTATCTGTGGGCCTCGCTCTTACTGACTGACAAACAACCAGCAAAACACATTGCTTCTGCATCCCGCCATCAAAGCCTCATTAGAACATATGAGAAGAAAATGCCAAGCGAGTCAAAAAAACATTTTTGAATACAAATTCAGTAGAACATATTGAAGAAAACTCAGACTCTTCCCATTAAGTGTCTCTTAGCGTTCCTGAAGGGACCAGCCAAAGCAGCCTTGCTAACTGTCTTGGAAAACAAAGCCATTTGTTTGAGTAAAATGCTGCTTCCAGCTGCTTGACTGCTTGAACAATCGGGTCATTATAATCTCCCCATTCGGCTCTTTATCTGTGTGGAACCCCTGGAGACAACAATCGGTCATGTGAGCATCCCGCTGCTCCAGCTTAAGCGATAGGCTAGCTGCTGCTTCCGTCTCTGGACCTTCCTCTTCCTTCCTAGTACATGACGGAGATCGATAACATAATGTCTGTCTGTCTGTTTCCGTGTGCTAGGGCTTGCAGGTTTTTTCTTCCATTAACACCAGCGAGGAGGCCTGGTAATGCAGAGAGTTGATTTGAAATAATCTCCTTGTGTATTCCTGACCCAGAAACAACATCACCAAGGATTAATTGAGGGAAATATTGGAGGAAAAAAACAGCCCGCATCCCAAATGGCACCCTATTCCAAGTTCTGTACACCTACATGATTACCATCCACTTCAGGCCAGTTACATACTAGCTGGAAACTGAACTATTCAGTGACTTCTTTGGCTTCAAGGCATTCTGCAGTGTTAACTGTGGTTTCAAGGTATCAGGTGGAAAAAGCTCCAACCAACTGCAGTGATTTCAAGGATATAAGAGGGCAGGTAGAGGGATGGGCACAGAGCTCAGTCTCAGCTCTATCTCTCAATCAATGGTTAGCCTCGCCTGGGTAATCCATGTGTGAGTTAATCAATACTATGGCACTTAGTTTGTACTGTAAGCTGAAGATATTGGGCCCAAAGGACTACCCTAGAGTTAAATTAAGACAAGTGTCTGGATGTACATTCAAAATCATTTATTTCACTCGATTCTTTCTAACAAAAGAAAATGTACAGACATCAGCAGGAGGTTAGGCATACATCCTTTTTGACCATTTCTTTACTTTAGGACAAGTTGAGGAGAAGGAAATATGACACGTTCCGGGAACATCCTTCACCAGAAACCTTGATTGATTGTAAGATGTGATTGTAGGATGTCGTGTCCATGACCTGAGATGTACTGTATGAGACAACATGGCTGTCTGACAGGATTCTTTGTCATCATTTACTGTTCTGTTTGGTCATACGCCATGGGACTCCACGTGGTGCTGCTGCGCCCTTCCATCCATTAGCCTGACTTCTTTCCTCCATGTTTTAACATCCTGCTGTCTCAGCCCAGTGAGCACACAAAATTGGCTCAATCGTATTGAACAGCGTTGTGTGCCAAGGATCTGTGGGCGCTTTCATTCCGGAGCAGATTCCTTGAACTCCATCAAACCTTTTGAAACCAATCAGAGGGGGAAGGATGAAGAGAGAGTATTGAGCGATATAATATAATAATATAATCAAAAGCATTTCTGGAAGAAAATAGAGAGGGGGAAAAAAAAGGTCTTTGACCTTGCACAACAAAACTCTGAAAACGCTGAAGATTATTTTCAGATGTGATGTTCATTCCTCTCAGGCACAATGAGATAAAATTATCGTTGTTGAAGAGTAAGATATCTGTTGTCCTAGATTTTACATTGCCCTTGGTAACAAAGTAGTATTCAGGCTCAGAGAAAGGAGGAGAAACAGAAGTATGATTACATTGTCAGTTTTGTGTATGGTTGACAGTGGAGGCTGCTGAGGGGAGGACAGCTCATAATAATGGCTGGAATGGAGTGTAACGGATGGAATAGAGCGAGTAGAATGGTATTGAAAACATGAAAAGCATGTGTTTGATACTATTCCCTTCACTCCCTTCCGCCCATTATTATAAGCTGTCCTCCCATCAGCAGCCTCCACTGCTGCAAAATGGTTGCTCTCTCGCAATGCATACAGTACATACATTGCAATGCTTGTCCCTTCGTTGACTTCCTTACTATTCTCACATTGCCACTGATATCATTCACTCTCTATGTAGCTGTTAAATATTACAACAAACATTTAACAAGAAATCATTGTTTTCCTGAGGCCCAGTGGTAGTATTGATATGACTGTCTGGACAGCTAATTTGGCCTCGCGTGCCCTTCTGATTGGATTAAGAATGTCTCCATCTTTTTTTTTCATTTCTCAACAGTCTTTCTTAATTGCATTAGACTCTTGGAATCGAGGGGAATTGGAATCTGCGGCATCCCCTCATTTCACTCTGTCAAAGCCGAAATGAGAGGGGTGCTGCTGAGAAAGAAGCCAGTGGGGAGAGACGAGGAGATGAGAGGAGCGAAGCTGAAATCGCTCATGTTGGATTGAGAGTGTGTTTGCACTGTCTGTGATGGTCTTGCTGACTGCGGTGGTTCTATCTCTCTGCTGCCTGCCAACCCTCTGTCCACTCCCTCCTGTCTCACTCTAATTAGAAATAACCACACGAGGGCAATAGAGAAATGAGAGTCCTGCCAGGGCTGGCATTTTTCTCCTCTATCTCCCTCCCTCTTTTACAGACAGACCAAATGTAGACTTGATAGTCTGCCCGTGTTTAAAATAGAAAATATCACAATTTGAAATAGGCTATGACTTGGGATTGTATATTTCTTGAGTAATCTTCCTTGAAATTGTCTCCCCTCTATCTGTCTGTCTCTATCTGCATCAGTATCAGCTAGGTGTATATTTAGGTCAGGGAGAGCCTGTCTGTCTGTCACCAGAGACAGTCAGTCACCTAGCTTAGTAGTAGAAGTAAATATGAGGGCACTGACTGTCCCTCCAGGGCCTTGTGTTTCACTGCACAGATGCTGACAGTCAAGGAGTTGCCCATCCAAGACACTGGATGGATCTGCTACTCTTCAGTTGTACGTACATGCCCAAGAGGGGTGACAAAGACAGAGCTTTTTAAGTTGCATTCCATTCCGGTTGCTGGTCTCAGGGTGAATGGGCTCTAAGGGAAGCAGGGAAAACAGTGTCATCTATCTGTTTCCCTACTACTGCCAACATCACCTCCAGCTATTTCTGTCTACCCTCCCGTCCTTCACTCAATGAAACTGTATAGTGAGGACCTTCAACAAAGTTCAAGGTAGCCCATCAAAAAAGGCTTGAAAATCACCACTTTTTTCCTCTTTAGCTGTTTATTTGGGTGGGGGGTAAATCAATCCAGACATATTTATGAAGAGGTACGATTGTTAAAAAGGGGTCATCGTTGTTGGAGAAGTTGGCACTGTCTGTAACGCGAGTTATTCCCTCCAAGCAAATCATAAGGGATTTTTCCCAGCAGGTTCTGACAGCATGGCACAGAACCAAAAACACTACAATAAACTCCCCACAATATTTTGTTGTCCTGCTTGCAACCTTAAATCAATTATGCAGTTCACACAAGGTTGTGTGTGCACTACCGCACCTCACCACTAATAGTGCTATACAACCACTGTAGTTACAGTATAGCCTATGCAAATAACCAAGATATGATGTTAAAAAAACATCAAATGCAAATATCACAAAATACACTTTGAACTCTTAACATATTCTAGAGCAGAGTGCATCATGATTCATGAAAAAAAAACTAATCCAGTTTAGTCTCTAGTCCTTACTGCTCTAAGGAGAGATTCTTGGTGACTGTCCTCTTCTGAACTACAGTGGGTCAACACACTACTCCCCTTAATCACTCTAATCCCAGTAAGCCTCCCTCTCATTGCTGGAAGATCTGTTGTGTTACATCACAATGTGTGTGAGGCATCAGCAATTATTACCATCTGGGATTGTGTGGCCAGTCTGCCAGTGCTAGGCCTGCTGAACCCACTGAATCGTACAGTCATTAAAGGAAGCACTCTCTCGCGCTTTCTCTCTCCACAAGTCATAGGTTAGCCTACATAGAGGATGTGATTTTAACACAAGAAAAGCCTGGCCTCAAGCCATCCCGTTCTGATCCAATGACCAGTCATTTTGACTGCAACATTCTAACAGTCTAATAAATACATGTATGTTATCAGAAAAAAATAATTGATGAAGGTCCTGGTGAACATTAGAATACGAAGAAAAAAACATATTTAAAAGAACACAACAGCATTTTCATTAGTTTATGTTACTCTAGGCCATGGAACATTAACTAGATTCAGCGGCGGGCCGATTTTTTCTTGAGGGGGCTGGTCGGGGGGCCTGAACATAATCACAAATAATTTCTACACTGCAAATTGACCGCAAGAAGCCCAAACAGATATAATATTTGACTAAAACATAACCACAATTCAAGTGTTAAATCCATCACAAAGAAAGTACTATCATTTTGTCAGGTCTTAGGAAACAAAAGAACAGAATAGCATATTTGAAGTTGTATTATGTTACTGGTCTTTGAGTAGTAGCCTGAGCTATATGCTGCTGCAAGCTCACGTGTGGAGTGCACCCAACAGCTGTTATTCTTGGAAAAAGTTATATTTTTAAATACAACTCATCTCTTCAATTTTATATTTGGCAAAGGTAAGTGTTTTGGAAACCTCGGAATCTGATCTTTCTCTTCAAGGTCATTATAGTTTCGTTTTTTTATACTCTTTTTTATACTCTTCTCTTCGATTTTATTTGGAATTTAGTTTAGTTTCAATTAGTTTACAGACTTGATTTGCTAGTTGTTATTTAGATTCAGTTGTATAAAAAATATTTATAATTCGTTTTAATATGATTTAGTTTCAGTTTTAGTTTTAGTCTTAGCGACAGAAATCATGAGTGGGCCAGGCTAGAAGCAGTTTTTGTTGCATAGTTGTCAGTGTGTTTGTTATGTCAATTCTTGCAACAGTAACAATACGGTGATGGGTCAGGTCATAGGTTAAATTAGGTTTAAAGTGGCAATCTGCAGTTGCTACATCCATTTTTGGACATATAAATGAATGATATGTACCCATTGATTCTTGAAGAATATAACTTAGAAATGCTTCTTGAGCGTAGCTCATGTGTCGTTCCCCATCAGAACCCAAAATATAAGCTTGTTTTACTCCAATGTTCGTAAAAACAAAGTAAACGGACACTGTAAAGCCTCAAAACATGGGGCTCTACTCCATCTGTATCGCTGAAGCATTACAGATGGTACGATAGAAATGTAAAGGTAACTTCCGATTGAGTCGACATCCGCAGCGTTTACCGTGAATTCAGTCTACCAACATTGCCTTTACATTTCAATCATGCTGCGACGCTGATCTTCCGCGATATGGATTGAATACAGCCCATGGTTAAATATTTTTTTATATCATAGATGGTTAGTCCTTGCAACAATACTTCTGTCTATGATATATTAGAGTGGTTACAAGTCAGTTAAGAACAAATTCTTATTTACAATGATTGCTGATTGGCCCTTTCAATTATAAACTCATTCTCAATGTGGCTTGGATTTAAAAGGAATAGCGCGGACTCTGGTGCAATAAATATGATGGAAGGAAACTCTATCTCGCCCTTGTTTACACCAATCCAAGTTAGCTACCTAGCCGATACTTTACCTGTTAGCTAGTGATAGTAATGTAGACTCGTATATTCCATACCTTGGAGCATCGTAAGCTAGGCAAATAAACCATCTGTCTCGAGAAACTAATAGTGATGCATAAACTAGCCCTATTTGTAACATCGCCATCTCCTGGTAGTATTTACTCACCAGATTCAGTAGCTTGAAAAAAAAAAAAAAACATTTAAAACCCCATTACATTTTTGCCCAAATGATTTTATTTTACTTGACTAAATACATTTTTTTGTAATTAGTTTTTGTTTTAGCTTCAGTTTACTATAATAACCTTGTTTCTCACTTTCTCTACATAGAAATAAAATGTCTTACCTGCTTGTGACTGTAGGAGGATTTTAAATGGTCACTTTTTGACGCTCCGTTTCCCTGCCTCTGTGCAATTCCAAGCTGCACTGGACCAAATCTTCAATTTGACAATTGATAATATTGTCATCCATCAGACTACTGTCAATTCCATCTTGTCTTTAGGCTAATTCTATTGTTATACTGTATGTGCGAAATTAGTTTCAATATGGTTAAGATGTAGTTTTGATGGGCCATCAGCTAACTGCCGGTGAACGAGGGGCAGGGGGGGACACGTCCTCTTAAAACTACTTTAAATACAAATTCTGTCCGTGACATTGAAATTCTAACAACATTAAATAGACTCATTAAGGAAAAGTCAAGGGTGGAGGGGGCATGATTTTTCTATTTTAAATTCATACACAATCAAAATGACTGCCTCGGTGCTTCTAGTGTTAGAGGGAAGAGTGCTGTCACTGACATCCCTTCACTCCGGCACCCATGGACCTCCGATCAACAGACTGTGGGCACGGCCGCATAGTACTCAACAGGGACATGGACTCCCGCGAGCTGTGATTGTGTTGGCTGGCCACAATTTGGGCGAAGATGCCGTGTATTGTTGCAGCGAACCCAGGGGAAGGAGCCAGTGGAACAAGAGAAAGAGAGACACTAGCAACAGACCCCATCACTCACACATCACCATCTCCCTGGGTGCCTGGGGAAGAGACCTTCACCACCACCTCAGTCACAGACCAGTTTGAGTCTGCATCCCAAATGGCACCCTATTCCCTATATAGTGCACTACTTTTGACCAGAGCCCTATGTGCCCTGGTCAAAAGTAATGCACAACGTGTATAGGGAATAGGTTGCCATTTGGGACGCATAAGGAGTCTACACACTGCTGCACGCTAGCCTAACACCAGGCTTCACCATCAGTCCCTGCCTGGCCATGACACCCAGTGTATATTCAGGGGCATTTCAAATTGCTTTATATAAAACAGCTTTAAAACAAGTGAGCCTTGAAAAGGTTCTGGATTTCAATGAAAGACAACCTTCATGCTCTTTTTATATGCTTATTTTGGTGTCTACAACATTGACTTTAGCCTTCACACTCATGTATTGGGTGCAGCATGGGGCAGGATAATATCCCAGCGCATTTCACATCATCTACTGAAAGAAATTGGTCTGTTGAAGGAAGCATCTCTGGGGAAATCTTAATGGATCAACTCTACTGCAGCTACTATCAAGCTGTGAAAGATTTTACTCCCCCAATATCCTCCCTCCAATCATGTCTTCTCTTCAGATGTGAGGGCTCGGGGCAGACACACACAAAGAAAGATTCCTTTTATCGCATAACGCACATCCTGCCAGACTCTATCTGTGATGCAGTAATCACCCGTATACCGTCCCACATCCCACGGAAAGGGGCCAATTCCAAACACTCTATTTACCTATTTTGTGTTTTGTGTTATCACAACAGAGTTGGGTTCGTAGATGGAATGGTGGAAGTCACATATCTCGCGAGCTAGAGGGTAGATGATAGATGACATGAAAGAGCGATCTATTCTCCTCTAAAACAAGTGTCAGTAAAATGAGAAACTGCTGCTCTATCGTTTGACAAAAACGTGTACTATGAAATCGAGACTGTCTGCAAGCAGCGCTGAGAGATAACGTGGTCGGGATGAACAATGACTTTCTGTCTTGACATTCAAGAAAAAAATCTACTTAAATGATAAAGTCAAATGACAGGCCAAGCATACATTCTGCGTTTAACAAGACATGTACCTGTGCCTACTTCACTCTTGTAATATATAATCTGTGCCTTTAAAATGTTATCAGCATTAAATAATTCAAAGCTTCTAAAGTACAGGCACTTTGTAGCAATGACTAATACTGGCGCAATGACCTTGGTAGTGTAGTTTTTCTGCCTAATATACAAACTACTGAATCAGCTACATGTATAATCGAAATGTCAACTATAATGACTGCATTCATTTTCTGGTATGGTACTGGGATTGATGGGAGTTTTTATAAATGTTTTTTTCTGCCCTGCAGTCTTACCTGTTATAGATGTCGTCATCTTCTCCTCCCCAGCCCCAGTACTCATTGGGGAAGCCATTGATCTTGAGAAACTGTTTTTTGCTCAGCCCGGAAACCCCGCCAAAGTACCCCGCATAAGGAAGCCTGCAAGAGAAAAGAACTGTCAAAGAATTGAGGCAGTTGTCAGTTTTGAATTTCACGACAGATCCTGGCATTTCAAAACAACAAGCCTGTCAAATATGGATACTCTACTGTATTGCATTCAAGACAAGTGAAAATTAGAACAAGACATGTATTCGTGCATTTCATGTGCATAGTGTAACAATGGAACAGTATAAACAAAATACAAGTATATTAACAATGTATTGCTTCTACAGCTAGCTCAGATAGCTTTTTTTAAGAAGTAGGGAACAATCGCATGATGTGAAGCACTCTAGTTTACGCACATGACTTAAAGCTAACAATATATTGGGAAAGTGAGAAAGAGACTCAATTCCCTATGGGCCCTGGTCAAAAGTAGTGCACTCTATAAGGAATAGGGTTCCATTTGGGACACACAGAGCCTTTCTACAGAGCCCTTCTACAGAGCCCCACTGTAATGTTCCAGTACAGTGCTGAAGGTTAGCAGTGGCATGTCGGGTCCCTGAAGTCTGCCTCAGGCCAGTGGTGATTGGTGTGCGACAGGCAGCTTCATGTTTAAAGACGACAAGCACAACACTAATGAGGCCATCTGCTTTAGCAGCAGCCTTCACACAAACAGTGTGGAGAGAGAATCCTTCTGTTTGTGTGTGTGTGTGTGTGTGTGTGTGTGTGTGTGTGTGTGTGTGTGTGTGTGTGTGTGTGTGTGTGTGTGTGTGTGTGTGTGTGTGTGTGTGCGTGCGTTCGTGTGTGTCTGTGTCTGTGTGTGTGGGTGTGTGTGCATGTACACTACCATTCAAAAGTTTGGGGTCACTTAGAAATGCCCTTGTTTTTTAAAGAAAATCAAATTTTTGTCCATTTAAAATAACATAAAATGCTTCATAAATACAGTGTAGACATTGTTAATGTTGTAAATGACTATTGTAGCTGGAAACAGCTGATTTTTAAGGGAATATCTACATAGGTGTACAGAGGCCCATTATCAGCAACCATCACTCCGGTGTTCCAATGGCACGTTGTGTTAGCTAATCCAAGTTTATCATTTTAAAAGGCTAATTGATCATTAGAAAACCCTTTTGCAATTATGTTAACACAGCTGAAAACTGTTGTTCTGATTAAAGAAGCAACAAAACTGGCCTTCTTTAGACTAGTTGAGTATCTGGAGCATCAGCATTTGTGGGTTTGATTACAGGCTCAAAATGGCCAGAAACAAAGACTTTTGTCTTACCCCCATTGCACAACTGAGTACATTAGAGTGTCTAGTTTGAGAAACAGACGCCTCACAAGAGGCTATATACAGGGGGTATTGGTACCGAGTTAATGTGCGGGAGTACAGGTTAGTCGTGGTAATCTATACATGTAGGTAGGGGTAAAGTGACTATGCATAGATAATAAACAGCGAGAAGCAGCAGTATAAAAACAAGGGCTGGGGGGGTCAATGCAAATAGTCTGGGTAGCCATTTGATTAATTGTTCAGCAGTCTTATGGCTTGGGGGTAGAAGCTGTTAAGGAGCCTTTTGGACCTAGACTTGATGCTTCGGTACCGCTCGCTGTGCAGTAGCAGAGAGAACAGTCTATGACTTGGGTGACTGGAGTCTTTGACAATTTTTTGGGCCTTCCTCGGACACCACCTAGTATATAGGTCCTGGATAGCAGGAAGCTTGGCCCCAGTGATGTACTGGGCTGTACGCACTACCCTCTGTAGCACCTTACGTCCGGATGCCGACCAGTTGACATACCAGGCGGTGATGCAACTGGTCAGAATGCTCTCAATCGTGCAGCTGTAAAACTTTTTGAGGATCTGGGCAGGTCGCAGCTGGGTTTCCCTTTGTAGTTTGTAACATTTTGCAAGCCCTGCCACATCCGACGAGCATCAGAGCCGGTGTAGTAGGATTCAATCTTAGTCCTGTATTGATGCTTTGCCTCTGATGGTTTGTCTGAGGGCATAGCAGGATTTCTCATAAGTGTCCGGATTAGTGTTCCGCTCCTTGAAAGCGGCAGCTCTAGCCTTTAGCTCGGTGCAGATGTTACCTGTAATCCATGGCTTCTGGTTGGGGTATGTACGCACGGTCACTGTGGGGACAACATTGTCAATGCACTTATTGATGAAGCCGGTGACTGAGGTGGTGTACTCCTCAAAGCCATTGAATGAATCCCAGAACATATTCCAATCTGTGCTAGCAAAACAGTCCTGTAGCATAGCATCTGCGTCATCTGACCACTTACGTATTGAGCGAGTCACAGGTACTTCCTGCTCTGGTTTTTGCTTGTAGGCAGGAATCAGGAGGATAGAATTATGGTCAGATTTTCCAAATAGAGTACGAGGGAGAGCTTTGTATGCATCTCTGTGTGTGAAGTATAGGTGGTCTATTGTTTTTTCCCTCTGGTTGCACATGTGACATGCTGGTAAACATCTGGAAATGTGCATGTACACTGTTGCCCATCTACTGTTGCTAGCCCCAAATCTGATTCACTGATTTCTGCTCTCATAAAAGTCTCGGTTTTCTGAACGTTAACACTAGAAGCTTATTACCTAAAATGGATTAATTGAAAGTGTGGGTTCACAGCCCCAATCCAGATGTGTTGGTCTTTACTGAGACGTGGTTAAGGAAGAGTGTTTTGAATACTGATGTTAACCTTTCTGGTTATAACTTTTTTCGTCAAGACAGATCTTCCAAAGGTGGGGGAGAGGCAATCTTTACCAAGGATCACCTTCAGTGTTCTATTGTCTCCATCAAGTCTGTCCCAAACACTTTTATTTGCTGGTTTTAAGCATTAAACTTTCAAATAGCTCTTTGTTGACTGTTGCTGGGTGCTATTGTCCTTCATCAGTACCGGCCTGTACCCTACCTGCCCTAAGCTCTCTCCTGGCCCCTTAGACTAAGTCTGAATTTGTCCTGCTAGGTGACCTAACCTAGGACATGCTTTAACCACTGGGACATGCTTAAAGTCCTAAAGCAATGGGACTCCCTAAATCTTTCTCAGATTATTACCAATCCCACAAGGTATGACTCCAAACACCCAGAAAAGGCTACTCGCCGCGATGTTATCCTCACAAATAATCCTGACAGGTATCAGTCTGGTATTTTCTGTAATGACCTGATCTATGTCAGATGGTTTAGACCCTTTCTTCTTAAAGGTTGCTGCCCCTATCATCGCCAAGCCTATTTCTGACCTTTTTAACCTGTCTCTGGGCTCCCATTGCTTGGAAGGCAGCCACGGTTCGTCATAAGCCTATTTCTATTTTGCCCTGTTTATCAAAAGTGTTGGGAAAACTTGTCAATAATCAACTGACTGGCTTTCTTGATGTCCATACTATTCTCTCGGCTATGCAATCTGGTTTCCGCTCAGATTATGGATGTGTCACTGCAACCTTGAAGGTCCTCAATGATGTCACCATTGCCCTTGATTCTAAGCAATGTTGTGCTGCTATTTCTATTGACTTGGCAAAGCTTTTGATATGGTAGACCATTCCATTCTTGTGGGCCGGCTAATGAGTATTGGTGTCCCTGAGGGGTCTTTGGCCTGGTTTGCTAACTACCTATTTCAAAGAGTGCAGTGTATAAAGTCAGAACATCTGCTGTCTCAGCCACGGCCTGTCACCAAGGCGTTACCCCAAGGCTCGATCCTAGGCCCCACGCTCTTCTCAATTTACATCAACCCCAAAGCTCAGGCAGTAGGAAGCTCTCTCATCCATTTATATGTCTTATACTCAGCTGGCCCATCCCTGGATTTTCTGTAAAACGCTCTACAACAAAGCTTTCTTAGTGTCCAACAAGCTTTCTCTGCCCTTAACCTTGTTCTGAACACCTTCAAAACAAAGGTAATTTGGTTTGTTAAGAAGAATGCCCCTCTCCCCACAGGTGTGATAACTACCTCTGAGGGTTTAGAGCTTGAGGTAGTCACCTAATACAAGTACTTGGGAGTATGGCTAGATGGTACACTTTCCTTCTCTCAGCACATATCAAAGCTGAAGGCTAAAGTTAAATCTAGACTTGGTTTGCTCTATTGTAATCGCTCCTCTTTCACCCCAGCTGCCAAACTAACCCTGATTCAGATGACCATCCTACCCATGCTAAATTATGGATACTTAATTTATAGATCGGCAGGAAAGGGTGCTCTCGAGCGGCTAGATGTTCTTTACCATTCGGCCATCAGATTTTCCCCCAATGCTCCTTATTGGACACATCACTGCACTTTATACTCCTCTGTAAACTGGTCATCTCTGTATACCCGTCGCAAGACCCACTGGTTGATGATTATTTATAAAACCCTCTTAGGCCTCACTCCCCCCCATCTGAGATATCTACTGCAGCCCTCATCCTCCACATACAACACCCTTTCTGCCAGACACATTCTATTAAAGGTCCCCAAAGCACACACATCCCTGGGTCGCTCCTCTTTTCAGTTAGCTGCAGCTAGCAACTGGAACGAGCTGCAACAAACACTCAAACTGAACAGTTTTATCTCAATCTCTTCATTCAAAGACTGAATCATGGACACTCTTACTGACAGTTGTGGCTGCTTTGCATGATGTATTGTTGTCTCTACCTTCTTGCCCTTTGTGCTGTTGTCTGTGCACAATAATATTTGTACCATGTGTCATGTATTGTCATGTTGTGTCCTGTTCCTGTTCTTTCTCTTCACCCTGTCTCCCTCTGCTGGTCGTATTAGGTTACCTTTTCTTCCCCTCTTTCCCCCAGCTGTTCCTTGTCTTCTCTAACTACCTCGTTCACCCCTTTTCCCACCTGTTCCCTTTTTCCCTCTGATTAGGTCTCTATATCTCTCTCTGTTTCTGCTCCTGTCTTTGTCGGATTCTCGTTTGTGTTACTCATGCCTGAACCAGACTATCGTCGTGTTTGCTGCAACCTTGTCCTGTCCTGTCGGAATCTGCCTGTTCATCTAACCTTGTCCTGTCCTGTCGGAATCTGCCTGTCCATCTGAGCCTACGTGTGTTTCGTCATTAAAGAAACTCTGTTTTGTTAATTCGCTTTTGGGTCCTCATTCACGCACCTGACACCATGTTTTATGCTGCTACCATGTTGTGCTGCTGCCATGTGTTGCTACCATGTTGTTGTCGTGTTGGTAGCTTACCAAAAGGCAAAAGGCCTCCTGCAGGGGGGCGGGGGCTGGGATTAAAAATATATCTTGACAAGATATTAAAGCAATAGCTTTGTCCAGTTCAAGGTGAGTAATCGCTTTTCTGATATACAGAATCTCTTTTTGGTCATAAGAGATGGTAGCATCAACCTTATGCACAAAATAAGTTACAAACAATGTGTCACGTTCTGACCTCTATTTCTGTTGTTTTGTATTTATTTAGTATGGTCAGGGCGTGAGTTGGGTGGGCAGTCTATGTTTGTTTTTCTATGTTTTGGGGCATTTCTATGTTTTCGGCCTAGTATGGTTCTCAATCAGAGGCAGGTGTCATTAGTTGTCTCTGATTGAGAATCATACTTAGGTAGCCTGGGTTTCACTGTGTTTGTGGGTGAATGTTCCTGTCACTGTGTTTGTTGTCACAGGATAGGACTGTTTTGCGTTTTCACATTTCTTGTTTTTGTTAGTTTGTTCATGTGTAGTGATTTATTAAAACATGAATAACCACCACGCTGCGCTTTGGTCCGCTTCTCTTCCTCCTACAGACGAACGCCCTTACACAATGCGGAAAAAAACACACAAAATAGCACAATTTGTTAGGAGCCCGTAAAACAGCAGCCATACCCTCCAGCGCCATTCTTAAAAAAAAATGTATATTAGCCTATAGTTGCATCATGCAGCCCATACTGTTTACGTTTTGATTTCTAAGTCTTTCTAGTGTTTGTATCATGCACACTAACATTGCCAAATAACTCTAAAACTAGTGTATAGGACCTGTTTCAAATGATCACTTTTACGCTCAACATAGCCACTTCATATGTGCATTTGCTCCATGATGTGAAAAATATCCTTTCTATTTTATTCAGCTAAGTTCAATTATATTCTTCTTAGCATAAAAAATAATATAATATAAAATAATCACACCGGACTGATAACATATTTTGTCAGCTAAAAGAACAAGCCTATGGCATGACACATAGCGAGATAGCATACAGTATGACAACTCATGTTCTGTTCTTCTGAAATACATTTTCTTCATATCATAATGTTTCTTTAAACCTCCCTAAAATTGAAGTGTAAGCGTTAGACACTTGTGTCCCCACACATTGACTCTGTAAAGGTACCCTCTGTATATAGCCTCCACATTGACACTGTACAGGTACCCCCTGTATATAGCCTCCACATTGACTCTGTACAGGTACCCCCTGTATATAGTCTCCATATTGACTCTGTACAGGTACCCCCTGTATATAGTCTCCACATTGACTCTGTACAGGTACCCCCTGTATATAGTCTCCACATTGACTCTGTACAGGTACTCCCTGTATATAGTCTCCACATTGACTCTGTACAGGTATCCCCTGTATATAGTCTCCATATTGACTTGGTACAGGTACCCCCTGTATATAGTCTCCATATTGACTCTGTACAGGTACCCCCTGTATATAGCCTCCACATTGACTCTATATACAGGGGGTACCTGTACAGTCTCCACATCGACTCTGTACAGGTACCCCCTGTATATAGCCTCCACATTGACTCTATATACAGGGGGTACCTGTACAGTCTCCACATCGACTCTGTACAGGTACCCCCTGTATATAGTCTCCACATTGACTCTGTACAGGTACCCCCTGTATATAGTCTCCACATTGACTGTACAGGTACCCCCTGTATATAGTCTCCACATTGACTGTAAATAGTCTCCACATTGATTCTGTACAGGTACCCCCTGTATATAGCCTCCACATTGACTCTATATACAGGGGGTACCTGTACAGTCTCCACGTCGACTCTGTACAGGTACTCCCTGTATATAGTCTCCACATTAACTCTTTATAGGTACCCCCTGTATATAGTCTCCACATTGACTGTACAGGTACCCCCTGTATATAGCCTCCACATTGACTCTGTATAGGTACCCCCTGTATATAGTCTCCACATTGACTGTACAGGTACCCCCTGTATATAGTCTCCACATTGACTCTGTATAGGTACCCCCTGTATATAGCCTCCACATTGACTCTGTACAGGTACCCCCTGTATATAGCCTCCACATTGACTCTATATACAGGGGGTACCTGTACAGTCTCCACATCGACTCTGTACAGGTACCCCCTGTATATAGCCTCCACATTGACTCTATATACAGGGGGTACCTGTACAGTCTCCACATCGACTCTGTACAGGTACCCCCTGTATATAGTCTCCACATTGACTCTGTACAGGTACCCCCTGTATATAGTCTCCACATTGACTGTACAGGTACCCCCTGTATATAGTCTCCACATTGACTGTAAATAGTCTCCACGTCGACTCTGTACAGGTACCCCCTGTATATAGTCTCCACATTGACTGTACAGGTACCCCCTGTATATAGTCTCCACATTGACTCTGTATAGGTACCCCCTGTATATAGTCTCCACATTGACTGTACAGGTACCCCCTGTATATAGTCTCCACATTGACTCTGTATAGGTACCCCCTGTATATAGTCTCCAAATTGACTGTACAGGTACCCCCTGTATATAGTCTCCACATTGACTGTACAGGTACCCCCTGTATATAGCCTCCACATTGACTCTGTACAGGTACGCCCTGTATATAGTTTCCACATTGACTGTACAGGTACCCCCTGTATATAGTCTCCACATTGACTGTACAGGTACCCCCTGTATATAGCCTCCACATTGACTCTGTACAGGTACCCCCTGTATATAGTCTCCACATTGACTGTACAGGTACCCCCTGTATATAGCTCCGCTATTGTTATTTTACTGCTGCTCTTTAATTATTTGTTATTGTTATCTCTTACTTTTTTGGGGGGTATTTTCTTAAAACTGCATTGTTGGTTAAGGGCTTGTAAGTAAGCATTTCACTGTAAGGTCTACTACACCTGTTGTATTCGGCGCATGTGACAAATACAATTGGATTTGATTTGATTAGAAAGGGACATGATTGGGTTGCCCTTTGGCCCATACACAAAGACAAACATTTTCACATCACCGTGCAATATGCACGTTGTCTGGAATCCAATGAAAGGCAAATTGAAAGTTCATCTCAAACTCAGTCAAAAGAAGTGGAGACAGTACTTTTGCTTTTACTTTTGGTGAATTTCACCATTATATTCAGCAAAACAGGTTGCGTCATCCTGTAAAAATCATGTGTGCAGTCCCGAAAAAATATCTTCAAACTTTTATATAAGAACTATCCATTTAAAAGCATCCACATGACCAAATCAATAAACATAAGATGCTAGGAGTTTGGAGAATATAGGCTTGAAAAACGAATAACAGATTTCACTCAAAGTAGATATACGTGTGAGTGACAGTACATAATAGAGTTGACCTACCTGAAGCCAAACTTGTCCATAGCGATGGCAAAGTGTCGTGGCTGGTCGTAACAGTGGTAGAGGTTACGGTCGTCCATAGGGATGAGGTCCACGTCGCTGAAGATGAAGCAGTCATACTCTGCATCCTTCAGGGCCTCGGTGTAGCCCACATTCAGGAGCTTGGCTCTGTTGAAGGTGTCCTCGCCAAGCTGCAAGATAACATAGAAAAAACACTGGTCAGAAACTGATGGACATACTGAGATCTACTGTAGGGGGATTAAGTTACATTTGCCATAGTTCTAGCAAAAATGCTAGACTTAACATATCGGGTTCTGTAGGTGGTATTTGCAAGCCTAAATAGCAAGCTTGTGCTGATGTAACTCACAGATCATTGTGTGTATCATGGTCACAGATCATTGTGTGTATCATGGTCACAGATCATTGTGTGTATCATGGTCACAGATCATTGTGTGTATCATGGTCACAGATCATTGTGTGTATAACACAGCATATTGACAAAGAAACATGTTGTAAAGAACCCCACAGGAACAATGGCCCACATCAGATATCCGACAACTAAGATTAAACTACGCTACGTTAAAAATACTGCATCACAACTTGCTTCCCTTATTTTGATAACAGAACCAATCACAGTGGCTCAGGTAAAGTAACGTATCAGTTTTAACATTTGAGCTCATAATGTAGTTCATCACGTAATCCTTTGTAATCCTGTAATACCTGAGATTCAAACAAATAATCCACAGGTAAAATGTTAAGGTTACTTGCGTAACCCCTGTTCTCTGATAATAGAGTGAGCTGTCTCACAATGGGAATTAGCTGGATAAGCAAACAGCGTCTGTCGTAGACAGACAAATCGTGTGGCAAAGGAGGGGGGGGACCCTGCTCAATATAAGCAGAGAGGAAGAGGCTAAGCGAGAGGTTTTAATCCACCAAAAACTGACCATGTTTTTTGTATGAAGGTCAATGAGTGTGTAGAATTTGGTCAACATTTTTTATTGGTAATTTGCTACATGAGGTTTATTTGATTGAATAAAAGTTTCATAATGCTTAGGTTGTTAACGAATACTCTAATATAAGTGGATGCACATGGCATTTCGGGCAACTTTTATTTAAAAACAATTATATCAGAGATGTGCCTGTTTTCATTAAGATAAGAGGACTCATCATGGATATAACACGTTTTAGCATGGACATTGCCATTGAGGGCTTCCACCATTTTAAAGTGGTCAACTGGGTGGAGATTCCTATGAGTTGGGAGCAATCAGCCAATGAAGAAGAATACAATTGTCTACTTTAAAATCAAGATAGCCTCAATGGCACTATAATGGCACAGAAACAAAGATGAGTCCTCTATCTATCTCTATGGCCTGTTGTCACATGTGTCTGCCCTCTCATTGGCTAGAATGGTCTCACCTGATCTCGCCTCCCCCTGTCTGCCTTCATCTTTGAGGACATGTATTTCCATTGTTAGAGCGAGTGGTCACTTGACTATCTTGTCAATGTAAAATACAATCTTTGATATAAGGCACTCTGGTCATTCATGTCTCTCTTCCTTGAGGTCTTGAGAGCACTCTATTGTATGGGACCAAATTCTAAACTTTCAACTACTTTAGTACAATATAAGTGAATTTATCCAAATACTTATGACTATTTGAAACTTCAAATGGGGGAACTAGATATAAAGTGCTTTTATTTCTAAAAGGTAAATCAGATACGTATGAAAATACCCCCAAAAAAGTGACATTATGTACGGCCGCCTCATATAAAACATTTGCCAAAATGCAAATGAATATAGACACATTTTAAAAAATGTAGCTTGACTGTCCATATAAATACGGAGGGGGGTGTATATTGGCTTTATGCAAATCTTTATTTTTATTTTTGTATTTTTTATTAACTGTAGCTTTTCTTCTTTATCCGAAAAACATACTGTACATCATTTAAAAGTAGGAGACTAAAACAATCTGTTTCAAAAAGTTTCTCATTCCACTTCCTGCAGGGGAGATGATGCATTCTGCATCCTCTGGTTCCAATCAATACTTATGTTAATTTGAATATTTTCAAAGGCACCAAGAAGAGAACATTAGAGACTTCAATATGTGCCTTTATCAGACCAACGAAGACAGATAAGGTAATATATCTATAAAAAAAACAAATTGGCTTTTTTCTCTCCAGTTGGTGAGCTCATTAAACATTATTGGAGTCATTTTTATTGCTTTAATAAGATGTGTTCCCCCTGAACCATCAGGCATCTCTAGCAAATGGAGCTGTACATCTTGTGTAATCACACGGCTGTGAAGAAAGTTCACATCCATAATAGGGATGATATGTTGACAACTACACACCCACCATTACAACACCACAGAATAAGAGAGCTGGTGTTAGGATGATAGGATTAGGAGACATGGGTTTCAAACAGATGATTTGAGAAGTTGAATGGGACCTGCTAATTAAGAGGTCTCATCCATCAGCACAACAGAAATTGGAAGACATTATTCTGGGTTATTCTTGAAATATTCATCCTCCATGCCTGTCAGCTTCAGGATGGAAAATATTTTGACATTAGGCTAATTATTGTGTTTTAAACTTCACCAACAGATATGTCTGCTCTACGTTGTGTTGCCAATCTACAACAAGACAGTATCCTTCCAAGGATGATGTCAAAAGATTCCATAACCACTTCCGTCATCATGAAGTGCTTTGAGAGACTAGTCAAGGACCATATCACCTCCACCCTACCTGACACCCTAGACCCACTCCAATTTGCTTACCGCCCCAATAGGTCCACAGACGACGCAATCGCAATCACACTGCACACTGTCCTAACCCATCTGGACAAGAGGAATACCTATGTAAGAATGCTGTTCATCGACTACAGCTCAGCATTTAACACCATAGTACAATCCAAACTCGTCATTAAGCTCGAGACCCTGGGTTTTGACCCCGCCCTGTGCAACTGGGTCCTGGACTTCCTGACGGGCCGCACCCAGGTGGTGAGGGTAGGTAACAACATCTCCACCCCGCTGATCCTCAGCACTGGGGCCCCACAAGGGTGCGTTCTCAGCCCTCTCCTGTACCCCCTATTCACCCATGACTGCGTGGCCATGCACGCCTCCAACTCAATCATCATTGATTACCAACAACTACGAGACGGCCTACAGGGAGGAGGTGAGGGTGCTCGGAGTGTGGTGTCAGGAAAATAACCTCACACTCAATGTCAACAAAACAAAGGAGATGATTGAGGACTTCATGAAACAGCAGAGGGAGCAACCCCCTATCCACATCGACGGGACAGTAGTGGAGAAGGTGGAAAGTTTTAAGTTTCTCAGCATACACATCACGGACAAACTGAAGAAGGCTCAGCAGCGCCTCTTCAACCTCAGGAGGCTGAAGAAATTTGGCTTGTCTGTAACGTTCTGGGTGTAGTGGGTGAGAAGTCAGGCGCAGGAAGCAGAGAGTTCAGGGTAGTGCTACTTTAATGCACAAAACAAACGGCCCAAACACGGGGACTTAAACTGTCCAGCAAAACCCACGAAATGGGAAAACACGTAACCCACAGACGTGCACACAAGTTACACAAAACAGAAGGTCACAATAATTAATCCCGCACAAAGAACCAGGCGGGCCGGCTGACTAATAAAGCCTCACTAATTATACCCAACTCAAAACAGGTGTACTCAATAAACACATAAGGAGGGGGAGGAAAGAATCAGTGGCAGCTAGTAGGCCGGCGACGACGACCGCCGAGCGCCACCCAAACGGGAAGGGGAGCCACCTTCGGTCGGAGTCGTGACATTGTCACCAAAAGCACTCACAAACTTTTACAGATGCACAATCGAGAGCATCCTGTCGGGCTGTATCACCGCCTGGTATGGCAACTGCTCCGCCCACAACCGTAAGGCTCTTCAGAGGGTAGTGGGGTCTGCACAACGCATCACCGGGGGCAAACTACCTGCCCTCCAGTACACCTACACCACCCGATGTCACAGGAAGGCCAAAAAGATCATCAAGGACAACAACCACCCGAGCCACTGCCTGTTCACCCCGCTATCATCCAGAAGGAGAGGTCAGTACAGGTCCATCAAAGCAGGGACCAAGAGACTGAAAAACAGCTTCTTTCTCAAGGCCATCAGACTGTTAAACAACCATCACTAACATTGAGTGGCTGCTGCCAACATACTGACTCATCTCTAGCCACTTTAATAATGACAAAATTGATGTAATAAATGTATCACTAGCCACTTTAAACAATGCCACTTTATTTCATGTTTACATACCCTACATTACTCATCTTATATGTATATACTGTACTCTATACCATCTAATGCATCTTGCCTATGCTGTTCGGCCATCGCTCATTCATATATTTTTATGTACATATTCTTATTCATTCCTTGTGTGTATAAGGTAGTTGTTGTGAAATTGTTAGGTTAGATTACTTGTTAGATATTACTGCATGGTCGGAACTAGAAACACAAGCATTTCGCTACACTCGCATTAACATCTGCTAACCATGTGTATGTGACAAATAAAATTTGATTTGATCTTTCCCTAATATCTTATAGTATTACCCTGCCTGCTCCTCATATCCCTGGTGTCTCGTCTCTCTGGCAGCTATCACAGTTCTGCCAATCTCCCTGTAAATGGCCTGTGAGAGGCAATTAACCCCATTATCTTTATCTGATAATCAACAGGATAACTCATCAGGGCTCTCCCTCTATAGCGCCACTGTGTTGCCACGCTGACACCATCCAGTCTCCCCCAGCTGGCTGACCGACCGCAGTCAAGCTCAGACGTACCTGGGCAGTTGCTATGGAGACAGATTAGGAGCAACGCTTAGACCCAGCGCTGCCTGGCTCATCCTGAGTGATTGTATTCAGCGTTGTCGGACGGACTGCCTTGTGTCGAGTTTATCAGTCCCCAGCAGACTGACCCTATCACCCACTGCTGTTATCAACGCAGGGTGAGGGAGGCCACCAGTGAGAACTAAACTAGATTGAGGGCTGACTGTCTGTGTGTCTGAGTGTGTCTGTGTAAGGGGGTGGGTCTGTGTGTGTGTGCAGCACAGGCCGGTGGCACCTTAATTGGGGAGACGGGCTCGTAGTAATGGCTGGAAAGGAATAATTGGAATGGTATCGAACGCATGTGTTTGATATTATTCCGTTAACTCCATTCCAGCCATTACTATGAGCCGTCCTCCCCTCAGCAGCAACTTGTGGTGTCTGTTCGTGTGTGTGATTTAGGTTGGGGGGGGTGGGGGGGGGGGGGGTGGGGGTGCACATGTGTGTGTGTAAGGAAACAAGTAGCGTAATAAGGTGAAGCATCAGATAAAACTCTGTTTTCAGATGATACCGGAGCTCCAAGTCTAAGCCATGAGACTGCTAAACAGAGAATCAAATGGCTACCCGTACTATTTGCATTGCCCCCCTTTTTTATGATGCTGCTACTGGCTGTTTATCATCTATGCATCGTCACTTTACACCTATGTACATATTACCTGAATTACCTCAACTAACATGTACCCCCGCACATTGACGCGGTACCGGTACCCCCTGTATATAGCCTTGTTATTGTAATTTTTTTTGTGTTACTTTCAATTTTATTTGTTTAATCAAAAATGTCAAGAGTGTCTCTCCCTTTGAAGAGGGGGATGACCAAGGCAGCTTTCAAATCTTTTGGGGATCTCAGACGATGCAAAAGAGGGGTTGAACAGGCTAGTAATAGGGGTTGCAACAATTGCGGCTGATAATTTTAGAAAGGGAGGGCCCAGATTGCCTAGCCCAGCTGATTTGTAGGGATATAGATTTTGCAGCTCTTTCAGAACATCAGCTGTCTGGATTTGGGTGAAGGAGAAGCGCGCGGGGGGGGGGGGGGGGGGTTGCTGCACAGGGTGCAGTGCTGTTGGCCGGGTTAGGGGTAGCCACGTGGAAAGCATGGCCAGCCATAGAAAAATTATTAGCGTAGATTTATCGGTGGTGACAGTGTTTCCTAACCTCAGTGCAGTGGCCAGCTGGGAGGAAGTGCTCTTGTTCTCCGTGGACCTTACAGTGTCCCAAAACCTTTGGGAATTAGTGCTTCAGAATGCAATTTTCTGTTTGAAAAAGTTCCTGACTTCCCTGAAAAGTTGCATATCGCGGAGGCTATTCAATGCTAATACAGAACTAGATGTCTAGTTGGCTAGATGTCCTTTAGGTGGTGGACCATTCTTGATTCACATGGGAAATCCAGCAGCATTGCAGTTCTTGTCTGGCACCTACTACCATACCCTGTTCAAAGTCACTTAAATATTTTGTCTTGCCCATTCACTCTCTGAATGACACACATGCACAATCCATGTCTCAATTTTCTTAAGGCTTAAAAATCCTTATTTAACCCATCTCCTCCCTTCATCTACACTGATTGAATTGATGAAGTGACATCAATAAGGGATCATAGCTTTCACCTGGATTCACCTGGTCAGTCTGTCATGGAAAGAACATGTTTTGTACACTCAGTGTACAGTAGAGAAACTAGTACTGCAAGTAGTATCTGGGACATTCCTACATAAGAGTCAATATCAAATGGCTTGACATACTGTAGCATTCAAACCTCGCAGTTCATCGTACAAAACATAAAACATGCATTAAAGAGACTGTGGCTGTGTACTGTGCAGGACTGCACACTGATAAACAAGCACACTGTAGAATTGTGTGACATGACAGCATACACCAAGTACACAAAAAATCAGAAACACCTGCTCTTTCCATGACCAGATGGATCCAGGTGAAAGCTATGATCTCTTATTAATGGCACTTGCTAAATCCACTGCAATCAGTGTAGATGAAGGGGATGAGACCGGTTAAAGGATTTTTAAGCATGGAGACATTTGAGACATGGATTTTGTATGTGTGCTATTCAGACGGTGAATGGGCAAGACAAAAGATTTAAGTGCCTTTGAACGGGGTATGGTAGTAGGTGCCAGGCGCACCAGTTTGTGTCGAGAACTGCAGCACTGCTGGGTTTTTCAAGCTCAACAGTTTCCCGTGTGTAACAAGAACAGTCCACCACCCAAATGACATCCAGCTAACTTGACACAACAGTGGGAAGCAGTGTTGTCAACATGGGCCTGCATCCCTGTGGAACGCTTTTGACACCTTGTAGAGTTCATTCCCTGACGAATTTAGGCTGCTCTGAGGGCAAAAAGGGTGCAACTCAATATTAGGAAGGTGTCTGTAATGTTTGGTATACTCATAGTAGGTCATATCAAATCACATTTTATTTGTCACATTGTAACGAGTGTGCTGAGAGTCGGGAAGCAAGTACAGGGTGTATTGATTAAGTGTATTAAGTGAGTGAGTGTGTTAATTAATGAATAAACAAACAATACATGAAACAGCATCAATAACACCTGAGGAAAGAACCAAGGGGACTGACAGATTTAGGGAAAATAATCAAGGAGATGGAGTCCAGGTGAGTGTCATGAGGCGCTGGTGCGCTTGACGATGGCGACAGGTGTGCAGGATAATCAGCAGCCTGATGACCTAGAGGTCGGAGAGGGAGTATACGTGACACACATGCACCAAAAACAACAGGTGTAGACTTTACCGTAAAACGCTTACTTACAAGCCCTTTCTAACGATGTCAGGAAAATAAAATCTAATCTTATTTGTCACGTCGGCCAAATACAACAGCAATACCTTACAGTGAAATGCTTACTTCAAGCCCTTAACCAACAGTGCTTAAAGAATTTGTAAGTGTTAAGTAAAAAATAGATAAGTGCAAAACAGAAAATAGAAAATAAAAGTAACAAATAATTAAACAACAAGCGAGGCTATATAAAGGGGTTTCCGGTACAAAGTAAATGTGCGGGGGCAACGGTTAGTCAAGGTAATTGAGGTAATATGTACAGTGGCTTGCAAAAGTATCCACCCCCCAGACATTTTTCTTATTTTGTTGCCTTACAACCTGGAATTGAAAATAATTTTGGGGGGGTTTGTATCATTTGATTTACCCAACATGCCTACCACTTTGAAGATGTGAAGCAAACAAGAAATAACACAAAAAAACAGAAATGTTGAGCGTGCATAACCATACCACAGATTCTCAATTGGATTGAGGTCTGGACTTTGACTAGGCCATTCCAAGACATTAAAATGTTTCCCCTTAAATCGCTTGAGTGTTGCTTTAGCAGTATGCTTAGGGTCACTGTCCTGCTGGAAGGTGAATCTCCGTCCCAGTCTCAAATCTCTAGAAGACTGAAACAGGTTTCCCTCAAGACTTTCCCTATATTTAGCGCCATCCTTCATTCCTTCAAATCTGACCCGTTTCCTAGACCCTGCCGATGAAAAACATCCCCACAGCAGGATGCTGCCATCACCATGCTTGGTGTTGTTGATGGTGTTCTCGGGGTGATGGGAGGTGTTGGGTTTGTGCCAGACCTAGTGTTTTCCTTGATGGCCAAAAAGCTCTGTTTCTCATCTGACCAGAGTACCTTCTTCCATATGTTTGGGGGGTCTCCCACATGCCTTTTGGTGAACACCAAACGTGTTTGCTTAATTTTTTCTTCAAGCAATGGCTTTTTTCTGGCCACTCCTCCATAAAGCCCAGCTCTGTGGAGTGTACTGCTTAAAGTGGTCCTATGGACAGATACTCTGATCTCAGCTGTGGAGCTTTGCAGCTCCTTCAGGGTTATCTTTGGTCTTTTTGTTGACTCTCTGATTAATGCCCTCCTTGCCTGGTCTGTGAGATTTGGTGGGTGGCCCTCTCTTGGCAGGTCTGTTGTGATGCCATATTCTTTTCATTTTTTAATAATGGATTTAATGGTGCTCCGTGGGATGTTCAAAGTTTCTGATATTTTTTTATAACCCAACTCTGATCTGTAAGTCTCCACAACTTTGTCCCTGACCTGTTTGGAGATTTCCTTGGTCTTCATGGTGCCGCTTGCTTGGTGGTGCCCCTTGCTTAGTGGTGTTGCAGACTCTGGGGCCTTTTGAAACAGGTGTATCTATACTGAGATCATGTGACACTTAGATTGTACACAGGTGGTTTTTATTTAACTTATTATGTGACTTCTGAAGGTAATTGGTTGCACCAGATCTTAGTTAGTGGCTTCATAGCAAAGGGGGTGAATACATATGCACGCACCAGTTTACCGTGTTTTATTTCTTTGAATTTTTTGACAACAAGTTATTTTTTAAATTTCACTTCACTAATTTGGATTATTTTGTGTATGTCCATTACATGAAATCCAAATAAAAATCCATTTAAATTACAGGTTGTAACACAACAAAATAGGAAAAACGCCAAGGGGGATGAATACTGTAAGTACAATGTGACTATGCATAGATTATAAACAGAGAGTAGCAGCAGCATAAAAGAGGGGTCTGGGTAGCCCTTTGATTAGCTGTTCAGGAGTCTTATGGCTTGGGGGCAGAAGCTGTCAAGCGGCCTTTTGGACCTCGACTTGGCGCTCCGGTACCACTTGTCATGCGGTTACTTGGGTGGCTGGAGTCTTTGATAATCTTTAGGGCCTTCCTCTGACACTGCCTGATATAGAGGTCCTGGATGGCAGGAAGCTTGGCCCCAGTGATGTACTGGGCCGTACGCACTATGCTCTGTAGTGCCTTGCGGTCAGAGGCCGAGCAGTTGCCGTACCAGGCAGTGATCCAACCAGTCAGGATGCTCGCGATGGTGCAGCTGTAGAGCCTTTTGAGGATCTGAGGACCCATGCCAAATCTTTTCAGTCTCCTGAGGGGGAATAGGCGTTTTCGTGCCCTCTTCACGACTGTCTTGGTGTGTTTGGACCATAATAGTTTGTTGGTGATGTCGACACCAAGGAACTTGAAGCTCTCAACCTGTTCCACTACAGCCCCGTCGATGAGAATGGGGGCGTGCTCGGTCCTACTTTTTCTGTAGTCCACAATAATCTCCTTTGTGTTGATCACGTTGAGGGAGAGGTTGTTGTCCTGGCACCATACGACCAGGTCTCTGACCTCCTCTCTATAGGCTGTCTCTGACACTGTTGTGTCATCGGCAAACTTGATGATGGTGTTGGAGTCGTGCCTGGCCGTACAGTCATGAGTGAACAGGGAGTACAGCAGGGGACTGAGCACGCACCCCTGAGGGGCCCCCGTGTTGAGGATCAGCATGGCAAATGTGTTGTTACCTACCCTTACCACCTGGGGGCGGCCCATCAGGAAGTCCAGAATCCAGTTTCAGAAGGAGGTGTTAAGTCCCAGGGTCCTTAAGATAGGTTTGATGGCATGTGTCACTCAGATCAGCACACATCTCTAGTCATCCAGGCAGTGACAGGACTGTCCTTCAATCCCTGTGTGGTTCTCAAATGGCTTCTGCCTACATGTCCCGAAATTACACTGAGACCAGTAGCACTCAGGCCATGGGGAACAGGTGGAAACTGCCACATCGCAAAGCCAGGAGTCACAGGAGTCAGATGAGCCATATGATCACGGCGGTGGAAAGACATAATGTACTTGACCACTCCCAACAGGTTGACAGGCTGAGCCAAGATGTTCTAACTTGTTGCATTATTAGGAGGATGTCCCATGTTACCCGAGCCAGAACAAGATGCCTGTGGTTGAGTCTGGTCGTGGGTGATGCTTGGCTGAGTCACGCTTAGTGTTGATGGCTTCAAAATGTATTTGTATTAGGAGCAATGGGGCACCAGCTGCCTCCTAATAATACTGATTGAGGCTCCTCCAATCCCTGTCACTGTGAGTTATACCCCTGTTCTTTTGAGTTGCTGCTAAGAGAATAAGGTTGTGCCCCAAATGGCATTCTATGACCCTATTCCCTATATAATGCACAACTTTTGACCAGGGCCTACAAAGGTATTAAAGGGCATATTGTTAAACCTAAGTTGGGACGCAACCTAAGTTCATAAATAGGATTAGACTGTTTAAGCATGCACAACAATTTGATTCCGATGCATCTGTCCGGATGCATCAAGCATGAATAGCATGCAAAGACCGCTTATTCTCCCATTTACTTTTAGGTAGACTCTCCACATGCGAGCATGCCACAAAACACTTGGAAATATCATACCAACATTCCACAAAGAACCCACATTTTTCCCTGATGTATTATTGGTATAGGCTACAAGAGAGATATTAAATCAAATAAACCACTTTCCTACATCAGCAAATAATTCATTTCTTGGTTTTAGGTATGTGTGACAACTTTACAAGATTCTAGCCTAGCTTTATTGACCTCTGATAGTCAATGGAACATGAAAAGGCTTCACCCTCGTCAGAGAAACCTGCTAACATCCCCTTTGAGAACGAATTAAAGTATACTGTAGATGTAACATTATTGTCATCACATACGTATACCATTTCATTATCAACAGCAACATGATACATTGACTAAAGTATCATGAAAGAGCATGAAGGAAGCGAGAGAGTGAAAAGTACATTATCACATAGATTGATGCTTTTTTGCATGGCATTGTTGATTAATTAATTAATTCATTCATTATGCATACTTCTGGCCCTTCTTTGGACACTGTGTTAACTAACTTCCAGACGAGCTTCAACGCCATACAACTTTCCTTCCGTGGCCTCCAACTGCTCTTAAATGGAAGTAAAACTAAATGCATGCTCTTCAACCGATCGCTACCAGCACCTGCCCACCCGTCCAGTATCACTACTCTGGGCGGTTCTGACTTAGAATATGTGGACATCTACAAATACCTAGGTGTCTGGTTGGACTGTAAACTCTCCTTCCAGACTCACATTAAGCAGCTCCAATCCAAAATTAAATCTAGAATCGTCTTCCTATTTTGCAACAAAGCATCCTTCATTCATGCTGCCAAACATACCATCGTAAAACGTACTATTCTACCGATCCTTGACTTCGGCGATGTCATTTACAAAATAGCCTCCAACACTCTACTCAGCGAATTGGATGCAGTCTATCACAGTGCCATCCGTTTTGTCACCAAAGCCCCATATACTACCCACCATTACGACCTGTAAGCTCTCGTTGGCTGGCCCTTGCTTCATATTCGTCGCCAAACCCACTGGCTCCAGGTCATCTATAAGTCTTTGCTAGATAAAGCCCCACCTTATCTCAGCTCACTGGTAACCATAGCAGCACCCACCCATAGCACGCACTCCAGCAGGTATATCTCACTGGTCACCCCCAAAGCCAATTCCTACTTTGGCTGCCTTTCCTTCCAGTTCTCTGCTGCCAATGACTGGAACGAATTGAATTGCAAAAATCCCTGAAGTTGGAGACTCATATCTCCCTCACTAACTTTAAGCACCAGCTGTCAGAGCAGCTCACAGATCACTGCACCTGTACATAGCCCATCTGTAAATAGCTCATCCAACTACCTCATTCAGATGTTTTTATTTTTTTTGCTCCTTTGCACCCCAGTATTTCTACTTGCACATTCATCTTCTGCACATCTATCACTCCAGTGTTTAATTGCTAAATTGTCATTATTTTGCCACTATGGCCTATTTATTGCCTTACATCCTTTATCTTACCTCATTTGCACACACTGTATATAGACTTCTATTGTGTTATTGACTGTATGTTTGTTTATTCCATGTGTAACTCTGTGTTGTTGGTTGTGTCACACTGCTTTGCTTTATCTTGGCCATAAAGGTGAACAAAAAAAAAGTGGGGAAAAAAAAACAGGCACAGGACAAGATACTCTTGAGAAGTACACAGCATAAAAGTTGTCAAGCTTCTACCATTCCCACTGGACATGTGATCTGAATATCAATCCAAACGAATTAAACCTATAAGTTATACCTGGCCTGGTTTGATTTCTTAACAGCCATCAGCAGCTTTGAGCAGGACTTATGGCTCAGTCTTATGGCTCAACTCATCGACTCGTGTGATTAATACGCCACAGCCTCCACTGGGGAGCACCCTGTTCCCTACATGGTGCACTACTTTTGACCAGAAAAGTAGTGCACTATACAAGGAATAGGGTGCCATTTGGGACATAACCTTGGTTATCAACTGGTCCAGTGGGGTATCGATAAGGCTTTTACTGGGCAGAGTGAACATAAATCACCTATTTTGAAATAAATGGGGTTGAGATGTAACAAAGAGATAGTGCTTGTATGATGTATTAGGGATTTTAAAGCTGTTGATTATTCATGGCCATACATACAATGCATGTTATTGAGACAGCAGCAGGTTCAGGGTTTAGGGTGAGCGGAGAGGAACACGCTGTATCATCAGGAGATAAACCCCACTCGCCATAACCTCAGAGGGAAGTATGGAAATGTGTGTGCATATGACTCATCGTCTAATAACGATGCCCTTGCCATGGTTTACCCTACATAGAAGTCACACAACATTTGACATTTTAGTCATTTAGTAGACACTCTTATTCAGAGTGACTTACAGGAGCAATTTGGGTTAAGTGCCTTGCTAAAGGGCACAGGCAGATGTTTCACACAGTCGGCTGGGGCATTCGAACCAGCGACCTTTCATTTACTGGCCCAGCACTTTTAACCGCTAGGCTACCTGCTGCCCCTAGAAGAAGAAAGTTCTCTCTTAACTTGAGAGTGGAAGAGGAAGATGGCCACATGGGGAGTGTGTGTAAATCTTAAATGTTGCCAGTCAGCCTGCCTGGCCGGCGGTAACTGCTGCTACTGAGACCTTTTGTAGTCTGCGACCTGGTCAAACGTAGTGCACTATAAATTAATTAGGGGGTCATTTAAGACGCATCCTATCTCTCAGGATGCAATGGACACAAGTATAGATGAGGCTTAACCTCTACCAATACAGCAGCAATGATGTCTTGTCATCTAGAGAGGGGATGAGCGACCAGTGATGTTACTCAAATAAGTCCTTCATTTCAGGTTCACAGAGCATTGCCAACGCCACAGACTCATATCACACGCTAAGTCAAAGTGTGGCTTCAAGCAGGGCTAGGCCAACCAAATATGATGTTAGGCCAACCAAATATGATGTTAGGCCAACCAAACATGATGCTAGGCCAACCACACATGATTTCTTCCAGGATGGAAGGTGGAGAGAGGTGATGTGAGAGGTGATTGACTCCTGTCTGTGGTGGATGGATGGCTTGTTGTTAATCCACTGGAGTGTTCACAATCAACCATGATGTCCCCTGAGACAAAAACAACTACTCCGTTCTACTGTAGCATGTAGCCTAGATCGATGCTTCTGGTGACATGGGAGTATCTCTCTGCTGTCTTTCCGTTCGACGAAGATCCCTCCAAAGGGATTTCCTCCCTCTCTGTTCCATTTTCATTTTAGAGCAGAGTGTACCTGTAGCACAGATCCTCATGAGACATGAACATCTCTGGATCAACTACAGTACTGTTGGCACTTTGAATAATAGGCTTTGGCACCCTATTCCCTAAATAGAGCACTACTTGTGACCAGGCTTTGGTCAAAGGTAGTGCACTATTTTGGGATAGGCTGACATTCGGGACAGGCTGACATTCGGGACACAGACCTGATGCTAGTACTGTAGTATTCCCTTTGTTAATGAAAAGACCTCCCATAAGGCCTTTCATTAGGCCTGCCCATTCATTCCCCTTCACATATAGATGTAGGGGCTTAATTTGATCACCCTGTTGCAGGAGAGCTTTCCGGCAATGCAGGAAATGTTAAAAGTGTAGTGCATTTGAGGTTTTAAAAGGATTCTGAGGTTTGTAATTTCCACTTGTATGAAAAATGTATAAATTATAATCCACAAAATAATACAAATTTCCTCTTGCTGCAGGATTATTTCCCTGCTGTAGAAAACTGGCTCAAAGTAAGATCTTACATCTGTAGATAGGATAAATTAAATAGGACTGCCATTCTCCTAGATTAACCTTTTAATGGTAGGTTTAACTGTAAAAAAGGATGTCGCTATCCCCCACACTGACTCACATTCATTCTGGTAACAACTGTAGCACTCTTTTCACTTCAGTAAACTGGAGATATGACCTTACAAATGAACTGACTGTGGTTGGAAAATGTGCAACCTTCCTCCTTGTGCCTTGTAGGCTATGTACTGTAGCATAATTAGAAATGCAGCTACGTGTGTGAAAATAATCCCCTGGCGAGCAGCAGTCTTTGCAAGACCACATACTATCAGAATCATATGAATGTTAAAGAGTAATGTACTTCAACTTGGTCCTGGTGGTGAGTATTGGAACATGATCATGAGCCTTCAGAACTACCACTTTCATTAGTCCAAGAGCATCTGTCTCATCATGGAATCCTAATTCCATTAACAACTCGAGAGAACCTTGTAAGGAATCATGTTCATCAGCATATCCTGATGTGTTCCATTAAAATTTGATAGAAAAAGGATAGAGATGAAAGGATAGAAAACCACGAAACATCTAAGTCTAGTCAAATGGTACGCTGGTACACCTGTAAAAAACTGAATTTGAACTATATCAAAATATCTACCTTATTACTCTGAATTCAGTATTGTACTGTTGATTGAATGTTTGAGCCGGTGTATTTTTGTTTTTGGATTTACTCTGACTGGCAACATTTGCTTTGGCAAGGATACCGCGTGGGTTATATAAAACAGAAACATTCTGTACGGAGTACTCTGGGTTCATACAGCAACCGTCATAAAATATTGAACAAGTGAACAAGAAGCTATTGATGCATTTCCTCTGGGGTTGTGTGGTTGAGGAAAGCGTAGAAGGATTTTGTTCTGTTTTCTATTTCATTGCTTTGTAAATTGATTTCACCTGTATTGTGTCCATTCTCAGCTTTGAGGACTTCTCTGGTAATCTAGCTCAGGTCAGTGTATTATTAAAGCACACCAGAAGCTGGCCTCAATTTCACATAGCTTTAAAGGTCAAACACTATTTAGAACAAACCATGGATGTGTCCCAAATGACACCACATTGCTATTCCTTACATAGGGCACTACTTTTGACCAAAGCCTTTTTTAGTGCACTATAAAGGGAATAGGGTGCCCTTTTGGATTCAGCCCATCTCCTGGTGTGGTCTGTCTATAGCAACTCTCAGTATGGACAGTTCAGCTAGGTTAACCCCCTACTTCGCATTCTGTCCACCCACAGTAGACAACCTCACTGTCAGAATGGTAAGGCATGTTTTGCCTTGCCATAGAGAGAAGAAATTTGGCAATTCAAGAATAAGTCCTTAATTTCCTAAATTGACTTCATTCTGCTCCAGCCACTAGTAGTATGATTGTGTAATTTAAACTCTGGTGTTACACTGAATACAAAAACAGACACGCACACACAAACATTCAATTTAATAAATGGATGTCATGACCATATTCTAATTCCCAATTCTATGGGCATGACTCCACTTCTATCAGAGATGCTCAAGCATATATATATATAAATGACATGGATTCATGTACGGTTCATTTCATTAGTATAATTTAAATGGTGACTACCTTTAAAAAACAACGAATCCCTTTGAAAACGGCCTGTATGGCATCGATACAAGTCAGAAACAGTTATTCTAGATTCAAAATGGACAAAAAAATTTAAATAGGATCATTTTGGTCATAAAGTCAGTCTCGTCTAAAACTGGGTTTGGAACATCCGTGCGTCACAACAGTTAAATTAACGTTGGGTTTTGATTTGACGATGTCCATTTGCCCACTAACATGGGGTGAACAGCTGCGGAGGATGTGCTCTATCCAATAGCATAGACAGGGAGACAGACCTGCTCAGCAGCTCTGACTTTGTTTACATAAGACATGTCGTAGATTTTGTTACTTGAGAAATACTGCACCAAAAACCTTAGTTAGATGCAAAATTGTGCAACTAAAACATCCATCGGCAAAAAACATCAAAATGAATGGCAGATTTCTTGAGTTATCTTAGATTCATTCTGAGGAGTTTGAAGAAGTGTCTCATGGGGGACAAACATCATTAACCAAACTGAATCGGTCAGAAAACACACCAAGACTGATATCACATTTTTTTTAAAGAGCAACAGAAGAGCACATGTGCCAATCAGCATGTTTGGTGGCTCTTTACCAACTAAGACCCAAAGTAGTACTAAGGAGATAAAGAAAGGAGATCCATCCGTTACAGACACGAGGATTTCATTAATTTCATCAGTATGACAACAACAAAAAACTAGACGATTGTATTATAGAGTTTTGGGTTTGTTATATGTGTCCTGTGTTGTGGAATAGATACAAATCCTGGGTCATTAAGACCAGACTTTGGATTATTGTAAGACTGAGATTAATTGAACCCTTAACATGGCTCCCCTAGAGCGTACCAGAATCTACCCGAAACATCGCAGGAAAACACTTCTAAAATACCTCCATAAACTTGAATCATTAATGCAGCTGTCTAGACAGAGACTATGGAGAACAAATACATGGACTAGGTTGTTTCTCTACCTTTAAAATAAGTCTCTGGTGAGTTTTAGTGGCAATACAGTCATTCTTTGTAGCTCCTTGAGTGTACAGAGATCTGTCCTTGATAGCTAGAGTGAATGTGTGATGTGAATACAAAAAAGTATGAATAGACTCATGTAGCCTATACTAAAAGCAGACATGAAATTGTTCCATTGAATATTGAAAGTTAAAGTCAGTATTTGAAAAGAGATGCTATTCTATTCTGCAGTAAAGCAAAAATATTTATTGAACTGAACTACCAAACCAGACAGTCAAGAGCAAATGTAGCCAATACTGAGATCATAACTGAGTTCCAACTGTATTGGGAGTTATCATCACTATCAAGTCCAACAGACTCCCTACAATCACAGTCAGTCATTCCTGACAGACATTTTCCATTACCTCTTGATATTTGTGACTTGTGTTCTCATTTAAGGGCTACCGACCATCAACACAACAGTTCCAGTATAGCAGACCAGATACTGGAGGTGTCCCAAACAACCCTGGTCAAAAGAAGTGTAATATAAAAGGAAATAGGCTGCCATTTGGGACAAAGATCCTGAGAGCATGATGAGTTAGGAGAATGGAATACAAGGCTCTCCTGTCATATCCTCTCCATCTCTCCTCTGTTGGTGCATGGTGGATTAGGTAGGCTGTGTTGGATCCAGTGGGCGAGGAGCCTTGTCCGTCCCTGACTGGCACTCCGATAAGCTCTGAAGCTGACGTTGTGGGGAGGGAGAGGAGAAGATGGGAGAGAGAGGAGAGGAGATACATCGACAGTTACACCATCCTCAGTGTAATTAATAACTTCACCATGATCAAAGGGATATTCAATGTCTGCTTGAATATTCTATATACCAATAGGTGCCCTTCTTTGCGAGGCATTGGTAAACCTCCCTGGTCTTTTGGTTGAATATGTGGTTGAAATTCATTTCTCAATTGAGGGACCTTACTGATAAATGTGTAGGGTACAGAGCTGAGTCAGTCATTCAAAAAGCATGTTAAACACTATTATTGCACACAGAGTGAGTCCATGCAATTTATTATGTGACTTGTTAATCACATTTTTACTCCTGAACTTATTTAGACTTGACATAACAAAGGGGTTGAATATTTATTGACTCAAGACATTTCAGCTAGAGGTCGACCAATTAATCGGAATGGCCGATTAATTAGGGCCGATTTCAAATTTTCATAACAGTCGGAAATCGGTATTTTTGGGCACCAATTTTGCTGATTAAAAAAAACATGTTTTTATACCTTTATTTAACTAGGCAAGTCAGTTAAAAACACATTCTTATTTTCAATGACGGCCTAGGAACGGTGGGTTAACTGCCTTGTTCAGGGGCAGAACGACAGATTTTCACATTGTCAGCTCGGGGGATCCAATCTTGCAACCTAATAGGTAACTTGTCCAACGCTCTAACCACCTGCCTCTCATTGGAGCCTGCCTGTTACGTGAATGCAGTAGAAGCCAAGGTAAGTTGCTAGCTAGCATTAAACTTATCTTATAAAAAACAATCAATCATAATCACTAGTTATAACTAACTACACATGATTGATGATATTACTAGTTTAACTAGCGTGTCCTGCATTGCATATAATCGATGCAACGCTGGGGGATGATTTAACAAAAGCGCATTTGCGAAAAAAGCACAATCGTTGGACAACTGTACCTAACCATAAACACCAATGCCTTTCATAAAATCAATACACAGAAGTATATATTTTTAAACCTGCATATTTAGCTAAAAGAAATCCAGGTTAGCAGGCAATATTAACCAGGTGAAATTGTGTCATTTCTCTTGCGTTCATTGCACGCAGAGTCAGGGTATATGCAACAGTTTGGGCCGCCTGGCTCATTGCGAACTAATTTGCCAGAGTTTTACGTAATTATGACATAACATTGAAAGTTGTGCAATGTAACAAGAATATTTAGACTTAGGGATGCCACCCGTTAGATAAAATACCGAACGGTTCCGTATTTCACTGAAATAATAATAATTTAGAAATTATAGTTTCCGGATTCGACCATATTAATGACCAAAGACTTGTATTTCTGTGTGTTATTATGTTATAATTAAGTCTATGATTTGATAGAGCAGTCTGACTGAGCGATGGTAGGCAGCAGCAGGCTCGTAAGCATTCATTCAAACAGCACTTTTGTGCGTTTTGCCAGCAGCTCTTCGCAAGCACAGCGCTGTTTATGACTTCAAGCCTATCAGCCTAATGGCTGGTGAAACCGCTGTGAAATGGCTAGCTAGTTAGATGGGTGTGCGCTAATAGCGTTTCAAACGTCACTCGCTCTGAGACTTGGAGTAGTTATTCCCCTTGCTCTGCAAGGGCCACTGCTTTTGTGGAGCGATGGGTAACGCTGCTTCGAGTGTGGCTGTTGTCGACGTGTTCCTGGTTCGAGCCCAGGTAGGGGCGAGGAGAGGGACGGAAGCTATACTGTTACACTGGCAATGCTATAGTGCCTATAAGAACATCCAATAGTTAAAGGTATATGAAATACAAATGGTATAGAGAGAAATAGTCCTATAAATACTATATTAACTACAACCTAAAACCTCTTACCTTGGAATATTGAAGTCTCATGTTAAAAGGAACCACCAACTTTCTTATGTTCTCATGTTCTGAGCAAGGAACTTAAACGTTAGCACTGTCACGCCCTGACCGTAGATTGCTTTCTATGTTTCTATTTTTGTTTGGTCAGGGTGTGATTTGGGTGGGAATTCTATGTTTGTATGTCTAGGTTTTTGTACTTCTGTTTCGGCCGGGTATGGTTCTCAATCAGGGACAGCTGTCTATCGTCTCTGATTGGGAATCATACTTAGGTAGCCTGTTTTCCCACTTTTAGGTGTGGGTAGTTGTGTTTCTGTTTAGTGTTTGTTTCACCTTGCAGGACTGTTTCGGGTTTTCCTTTTGTTATTTTTGTATTCCGTGTTCAGTTCCTTATAATAAAGATGAACACGTATCCCGCTGCATTTTGTTCTGACGATTCCTCTTCTTCCGATGAAAGCCGTTACAGGCACATATTGCACTTTTACTTCTCCAACACTTTGTTTTTGCATTATTTAAACCAAATTTAACATGTTTCATTATTTATTTGAGGCCAAATGGATTTTTATTGATGTATTATATTAAGTTAAAAAAAAGTGTTAATTCAGTATCGTAATTGTTATTATTACACATTTTTTTTAATTAAATTGGTCGATTAATCGGTATTGGCTTTTTTGGTCCTCCAATAATCGGTATCGGCGTTCAAAAAAATCATAATAGGTCGACCTCTAAATTCAGCTTTTCATTTCGAAAAACATGATTCCTGTCACGTTCTGACCATAGTTCTTTTGTGTTTTCTTTGTTTTAGTGTTGGTCAGGACATGAGCTGAGTGGGCATTCTATGTTGTGTGTCTAGTTTTCCCATTTCTATGTTTGGCCTGATATGGTTCTCAATCAGAGGCAGGTGTTAGTCATTGTCTCTGATTGGGAACCATATTTAGGTAGCCTGTTTTGTGTTGGGTTTTGTGGGTGGTTGTCTTCTGTCTTTGTGTCTATGCACCAGATAGGACTAGTTCGGTTTTTCACATTTTGTTCTTTTGTATTTTGTAGTGTTCACGTTTATTGTCTTTATTAAACATGTTGAACATTAACCACGCTGCGCTTTGGTCCGATCCTTCGTCCACAGAAGAAAACCGTTACAATTCCACTTTGACATTATGGGGTATTATGTGTAGGCCAGTGACAAAATAATCTCAATTTAATCCATTTTAAATTCAGGCTGTAACACAACAAAATGTGGAAAATGTCAAGGGGTTTGAATACTTTCTGAAGGCACTGTAGGTCTGTCACAATCTGTTCAGACTATATTTTAAAATGTAAACCACTAGATAGGTACAGTACTAGGCAGGGGCGCAACTTTCACTGGGGACTTTCACTGGGGATGGGGACATGTCCCCCCCCCTCACATTCTGAAATTGCATTTTTGTCCCGCACAGTTTTATCATTGGAATGTGATACAAAATGAATGCAACCGTGTGCTTTAGGACCATGCAGACCCCTCTTGACGGGTAAGCTTTTTGGAGTGAAAATCCGACTGGATAAAAAATAATAATTATGTCCCCCCACTTCTAAAACTAATGATGCGCCCCTGGTACTAGGTAGGTTTGTCACAGTCTGTTAAGGCTATGTTTTAAAATGTTTTTCAATGAGGAGTAGTAGTCGAAAAACAATGAGTTTCTCTACAATGAAGTGATTTAGATTGTATAGTTGAGAAACAAACTGTGTAATATATATATTAAGAGACCAGAGAGGTCACTGAGGTGGGAGAGGAGAATGCTAAAGATCTTGTCAAGATCGAACATCTTGACAAGATGGACTTTGTGGTGTTCATTTTAATTCTTCATGAGGCAGACCGAGCTTGATCCCTGAAAGCAGAAACTGTGAAGGAAGGTCCTAGAGAAGAAGAATATCTGATACTACACCAATCAATATTTTCACTGAGAACTGAAAAGCTCTATTGACAAGAGAGCTTTTTCCTCACAGATTAGATATGGAGATTTGTCTCCCACCTTTACCATGAATTAGAATTTCTGACTCCACCAGCATACACATACAGGTATTATAGCAAGACATTTTTTGGGCCCCTGTGCCTCGACACAATCCTGTCTCAGAGCTCTACGGGCAAATCCGTCGACCTCATGGCTTGCTTTTTATTCTGACATGCACTGTCAACTGGGGGACCTTAAATAGACAGGTGTGTGTCTTTCTAAATCTTGAACTCCAATCAAGTTGTAGAAACATCCCAAGGATGATCAGTGGGAGAAGGATGCACCTGAGCTCAATTTTGAGTCTCAGAGCAAAGGGTCTGGATACTTACGTAAATGAGGTATTTCTGTTTTTCTAAAAACCTGTTTTCACTTTGTCATTATGGGGTATTGTGTGTAGATTGATGAGGAAACCATTTATTTAATACATTTTAGAACAAGGCTGTAACGTAACAAAATGTTGAAAACGGGAATGGGTCTGAATACTTTCTGAATGCACTGTATCTCATTGAGTTTCTACTGTCCTCAAGCTTTAGCTGTGGTGCAGAAATACAAATCTGCCGAGAGAGAGAGAGAGAGAGAGATGAAGACAACCTCCCAGCAAAGCACACTGTGCTAGGGATCAGATAGAATAGAGAGAGGAAGGAAGAGCACGAGACTCACCTTCCAACAACACAAAACAAAAACCGCAGAAGTACCAGCCAGTATGAAATGTTTAATCTTGCCTATTCTTTGAATTAAACTCCACAACCATTGGCATTACAGGGGCAGAGCATAATATGTTTCCTTCCATTATGTTTTATTTATGACAGGCACAATAGATTACCAATTGAGGAGGGATTCAATGCCTCGTCGTTGAAAGAGTGAGAGAATTGGTGGGTGCATTACAGAATCCATTAAGTTCACCCCCGGCGTACACAAAGCAACAGCACCATCAGCATGTTATGGTTTTCTGCTGTCACTCCGAGTGGCACATATCCTGCCTATGATAAGGCAGCTGGGCTGGCGGAGAACAACAGGCGACCCAGATTACATTAACATGATAAATTGGAGGCTGGAACAATGAATACACTTGGAATAAGACATTTTCACCAGGTTTTACTGTGATTTGTCACTGTCATGGAAATAAATCAGGATTTCTCTCTGCTCTTTTGAAGTGAGTCTGTTAGACAGAGAGAGAGAGAGAGAGAGAGCAAGAGAGGCGAGATTGAATATAACAAAAGAGGAACTATATAAATACCATGACATTTCACCACAGCGGGAATTTGTGGTGCAAACGGACAGGATTCATGAAGTAATTTCTGTAGTTAGCTAGATGGACTATGCATCTAATTACTTAGGCTACATCATAGCCTAATCCTTTGAATGTAGTTTCTATTTTACTCTGTTTATCGCTTGACTACCACATCTAATGGTATCCACATGTAGTCGTCTCTAAGATTCCTGGTCACACAATAAAATCGTTGTCTTGAGACTACCGCTTTTTGATAACCTCCCATTTTCATTGAGTTGTTAGTTTGTTTATTTTGTGGTTGACTAAACCTTGAGGACAGTGTTTTTTTTCTTCCTCTCTGCGTTCTGCCTTTAATGGGAGGAAGTGGTAAATAACACACTGTGAATGGGTCTTAATGGACATCTAAGTGCTCGGCCAATAAAGTAAAACCTCCATTACCTCTTCAATAATGCACCATATACTCAGCTCTCTTTAGTACCTTTTCGAAGCACATTTTTATTTATTTTATTTAACCTTTTTTTGACGGGCTGTCATGCTGAGACCAAGGTATATTTTACAGATGAGCCCTGTAATTACACAAAATATACATATCAATACACTATGAAAAGCAAAACAGAGATATAACATACTATCATAGAAAGCGAACACATTCTTCAATTAAAAGGTTCTCAATCAGCCGTCTGATTTGGGGTTCCGCCATCTGGAGGCTCATCGGGCATTTTATTTGTCCCTCTAAATTTACTGAGCCCCCCCCCCCCCCCCCCCCCCCCCCCCCCCAGCCCGGGGGTGATACAATCTTCGGCAAAATCATTCGCAAGGAGATTCCTGCAAAAATATTAATTGGACATAAAACACTGTAAAAACACTGTTGTTCCAGAGATATATGTGATCGTGTACCGTGGTTTGCGCTCTACAAATTATTTGTAATTATGTTCCGGCCCCCTAACCATCCACTCAAGAAGAAATCGTTCCGCGGTTGAATCTAGTTCATAATCCCAAATCATCCAATTCTAGAGAGTTTTGGAGATTATTCGACAAGGTGCAAAAAAAACTAAAAATAGGTTTAAAAGTGATCTCCAGAGTTAGCCATCCCTGAGACTGGGTCTGGTAGCTCGTACGTCTGTAGGTTGACATTGAAGTAAGGTATGGCGGACATTTGTGCAAGCGTGCTTTATAAACCAAATGAGTGCAATGCATCGATCTAGGAGACTTCAAAGTGGCCAGCCTACATTCTGATACAGAAACCAGTAATGTGTACTGAACCTAACACCCGCTGCGATAAACTGCGCCCAAAGACTTCAATACAGTGGCAGCTGCATTCATATAGACGATATCGGAATAATCTATAACACGTATGAATGTTGACCGAATTATTTGCTTCCTGCTATTTAACAAAAGGCATAACATATTCCTATAAAGCAATCCCATTTTAATTAATTACTTTTTTAAACTAACCCATCAATATAGTGTAACGACCCTGGGTTTATAAGCGCGGAAATCGACCCTGCCGCACGATTATTATTTTGCGGCACAGTCGATAGCGCGCCGGACCTCGGGTTCGAGACCTGCTCCTTGCTGTTTCATTACAATACTTTTTGAAAGATAGCTACCAGGATATTTATAACCGGGACACGATCAATGTGGGCACCAATGTACATATGCATAAATCACCAGATGCATTTTTTGGTACCAACATACATCATCATCGAGTCCTTGGCCTTTTCTCTTCTTTTTAAAATAGTCAAAGTGACAGACATCCGCAGCCTTCAGTGCAGTAATATTGTGCCTGCTCCTCAAAGCCCAACAATCATTCTAAATGTTTGTTCTCTGTCATCTTTGAGAGTTATTCCCCTATTTCCTTCTCCGGGCAAGGTTCAGGGCTGTGCAGAGGAACGAGCAGAAGTTGCATTTTAAGCCTTCATGAATATTTAATTGCAACACATGCTAGCGCGATCTCAGCACCACTTTGCAACCGGGATCTAATGGCTGCCTGCTCGTTTGGTCGGAGAATATGACGCAAGTACCAGACGACACCGTCTGCTCTGCAAAACAGTACAAGTGTTTTTTTTAAACACACAGGAACACACAGTCACAGAGGGCAGAAACAGAGTTGTTCATAAAATCGATATCCTATTCTTGGTCAATTGCACAAACCTCCCTTTTTGCTTTTTCTACTCATACCAGTGGAGAGTGTGCCCGATGAAGAGCGTATTGCAATCCTACACTGGGTTATTCTACCTAAAGAAGAAAAGGCACCAATAGAGGGAGGTAGCCTATCTTTAGTCTGAGCGGTTTATGAAGATTTCTTAACTCTGCCTGCAAACCTTCCTTGCAGATAATACAATTATGATTACCTCTTAAGGGGGGGGGGACCTAAATGCTCATCAAAGGTAGAGACTAGAGTCAAAATAATTCACACTTTTTGCAATAAGCTTCCATTCTTTTAACATGCTAAAAGAAAGATGTAGGATCTAAATTTGATCACTCTTTTGTTGCTGATAATTTTCCTGCGCTTCAGCTTCGTGATTTACATAAATTCACTGAAAGTCCACACTAACACACGGTTATTTTAACATACTGCACTTTTCATGTAGCCTACTAATAGCCTAAGCACCGAGCAAGCAACATTATGGACTAAACGTTCAAAAAAGAAAAAAAAACACAATGAGTGTACAAAACATTAGGAACTCTCTCCTCCAGGTGAAAGGTATGGTCCCTTATTGATGTCACCAGTTAAATCCAATTAAATCAGTGTAGATGAAGGGGAGGAAACAGGTTAAAGAAGGATTTTTAAGCCTTAAGACAATTGAAACAGGGATTGTGTATGTGTGCCATTCAGAGGGTGAAGGGGCAAGACAAAAGATTTAAGTGCCTTTGAACGGGGTATGGTAGTAGGTGCCAGGCGCACCGGTTTGAGTGAGTCATGAAGTGCAACGTTGCTGGATTTTTCACAGCATTTTCCTGTGTGTATCAAGAATAGTCCACCACCCAAAGGACATCCAGCCCAAATATTAGGAAGGTCTTCTTAATGTTTTGTACACTAAGTGTAGGTCAAATAAAGCTCCATTTAATTATGAAACTGATACTAAGTAATCTGCCTCTGAGGACCTCACTATTTCAGATGTGAGAGATAACCATGTCATGTGTTGATAATCATGAGTATAGGCTATAGCCTCAGCTTAGATAACATAGAGGGCAGCATACATAAAGCCCTCAGCAAATTGCAGTACTTTGTGTGATTATACTATGAACCATTACAACCCCTTTGGGTTGTGCCATGGCGGAGATCTTTGTGGGCTATTCTCGGCCTTGTCTCAGGATGGTAAATTGGTGGTTGAAGATATCCCTCTAGTGGTGTGGGGGCTGTGCTTTGGCAAAGTGGGTGGGGTTATATCGTTCCTGTTTGGCCCTGTCCGGGGGTATCATCAGATGGGGCCACAGTGTCTCCTGACCCCTCCTGTCTCAGCCTCCAGTATTTATGCTGCAGTAGTTTATGTGTCGGTAGTCTAGGGTCAGTTTGTTATATCTGGAGCACTTCTCCTGTCTTATCCGGTGTCCTGTGTGAATTTAAGTATGCTCTCTCTAATTCTCTCTTTCTTTTTCTCTCTCGGAGGACCTGAGCCCTAGGGCTATGCCTCAGGACTATCTGGCATGATGACTCCTTGCTGTCCCCAGCCCACCTGGCCGTGCTGCTGCTCCAGTTTCAACTGTTCTGCCTGCAGCTATGGAACCCTGACCTGTTCACCGGACGTGCTACCTGCTGTTTTCAACTCTCTAGAGACAGCAGGAGTGGTAGAGATACTCTTAATGATCGGCTATGAAAAGCCAACTGACATTTACTCCTGAGGTGCTGACTTGCTGCACTCTCGACAACTACTGTGATTATTATTATTTGACCATGCTGGTCATTTATGAACATTTGAACATCTTGGCCTTATTCTGCTATAATCTCTACCCGGCATCGCCAGATTAGGACTGGCCACCCCTCAGAGCCTGGTTCCTCTCTAGGTTTCTTCCTAGGTTTTGGCCTTTCTAGGGAGTTTTCCCTAGCCACGTGCTTCTACACCTGCATTGCTTGCTGTTTGGGGTTTTAGGCTGGGTTTCTGTACAGCACTTTGAGATATCAGCTGATGTAATAAGGGCTATATAAAAACATTTGATTTGATTATTTACAAACCATGCTGTTAGTTAAAGTACAGACTGAGACTGAAGCACCATGGGGACCATGCTGTCTATGGAGTTGGGGAATTGAATGATATCATTTAAGTGACTTCTAATACAAGTATTCAAATGTACAGTGCCTTGCGAAAGTATTCGGCCCCCTTGAACTTTGCGACCTTTTGCCACATTTCAGGCTTCAAACATAAAGATATAAAACTGTATTTTTTTGTGAAGAATCAACAACAAGTGGGACACAATCATGAAGTGGAACGACATTTATTGGATATTTCAAACTTTTTTAACAAATCAAAAACTGAAAAATTCGGCGTGCAAAATTATTCAGCCCCTTTACTTTCAGTGCAGCAAACTCTCTCCAGAAGTTCAGTGAGGATCTCTGAATGATCCAATGTTGACCTAAATGACTAATGATGATAAATACAATCCACCTGTGTGTAATCAAGTCTCCGTATAAATGCACCTGCACTGTGATAGTCTCAGAGGTCCGTTAAAAGCGCAGAGGGCATCATGAAGAACAAGGAACACACCAGGCAGGTCCGAGATACTGTTGTGAAGAAGTTTAAAGCCGGATTTGGATACAAAAAGATTTCCCAAGCTTTAAACATCCCAAGGAGCACTGTGCAAGCGATAATATTGAAATGGAAGGAGTATCAGACCACTGCAAATCTACCAAGACCTGGCCGTCCCTCTAAACTTTCAGCTCATACAAGGAGAAGACTGATCAGAGATGCAGCCAAGAGGCCCATGATCACTCTGGATGAACTGCAGAGATCTACAGCTGAGGTGGGAGACTCTGTCCATAGGACAACAATCAGTCGTATATTGCACAAATCTGGCCTTTATGGAAGAGTGGCAAGAAGAAAGCCATTTCTTAAAGATATCCATAAAAAGTGTTGTTTAAAGTTTGCCACAAGCCACCTGGGAGACACACCAAACATGTGGAAGAAGGTGCTCTGGTCAGATGAAACCAAAATTGAAATTTTTGGCAACAATGCAAAACGTTATGTTTGGCGTAAAAGCAACACAGCTGAACACACCATCCCCACTGTCAAACATGGTGGTGGCAGCATCATGGTTTGGGCCTGCTTTTCTTCAGCAGGGACAGGGAAGATGGTTAAAATTGATGGGAAGATGGATGGAGCCAAATACAGGACCATTCTGGAAGAAAACCTGATGGAGTCTGCAAAAGACCTGAGACTGGGATGGAGATTTGTCTTCCAACAAGACAATCATCCAAAACATAAAGCAAAATCTACAATGGAATGGTTCAAAAATAAACATATCCAGGTGTTAGAATGGCCAAGTCAAAGTCCAGACCTGAATCCAATCGAGAATCTGTGGAAAGAACTGAAAACTGCTGTTCACAAATGCTCTCCATCCAACCTCACTGAGCTCGAGCTGTTTTGCAAGGAGGAATGGGAAAAAATGTCAGTCTCTCGATGTGCAAAACTGATAGTGACATACCCCAAGCGACTTACAGCTGTAATCGCAGCAAAAGGTGGCGCTACAAAGTATTAACTTAAGGGGGCTGAATAATTTTGCACGCCCAATTTTTCAGTTTTTGATTTGTTAAAAAAGTTTGAAATATCCAATAAATGTAGTTCCACTTCATGATTGTGTCCCACTTGTTGTTGATTCTTCACAAAAAAATACAGTTTTATATCTTTATGTTTGAAGCCTGAAATGTGGCAAAAGGTCGCAAAGTTCAAGGGGGCCGAATACTTTCGCAAGGCACTGTATCTTATAAGACCTCTGGCCAAGGCTCAAAGCCATCTCCATGTCACGACTAGGACAAGTAGCATAATCTGACCCTCACACACATACGAACACGAACCGAACATGTGTGCTCTTATACGCCCTTAAAAGACCTTCAGGTGAAAATCAGCAATAGAACTGTTTGTCCATTTTGAGATGCCATAGTCAGTATACCTCCTCATAATTGTCCGAATTAATCAAAGATAACTCAAGAAATCTGCCATTAATGTTGACGTTTTTGCCGAGATCTTAGTCCAGCAATTTTACATCTAACTAAGATGTTTGGTGCAGAAGTTCTCATAACATCTTTTTGTATGAAAACGAGTCACCTCTCATTGAATGACAACAGACTTCATTGAAGAATCTCTACTGTTGACCAATCACTAATGGAGGGGCATATACTTCGGGTTTGTCTGAACAACCGGAAAAACGCTTACCGAAGTCCAAAACGAACAAACACGTCACAAATTGTCGTCATAATACACAGTATGCACAAACTCTTCCAAACTGTTTCGGCTGGGAAGCATGCGGACGCCTTCACTCTCACTCTCACATACATCCCAACCAGACAGCACTGCTTACAGGTTTCCAGGAATCATTTCACTGCTTACAGGTTTCCAGGAATCATTTCACTGCTTACAGGTTTCCAGGAATAATTTCACTGCTTACAGGTTTCCAGGAATAATTTCACTGCTTACAGGTTACCAGGAATCATTTCACTGCTTACAGGTTTCCAGGAATCATTTCACTGCTTACAGGTTTCCAGGAATCATTTCACTGCTTACAGGTTTCCAGGAATCATTTCACTGCTTACAGGTTTCCATGAATCATTTCACTGCTTACAGGTTTCCAGGAATCATTTCACTGCTTACAGGTTTCCAGGAATCATTTCACTGCTTACAGGTTTCCAGGAATCATTTCACTGCTTACAGGTTTCCAGGAATCATTTCACTGCTTACAGGTTTCCAGGAATCATTTCACTGCTTACAGGTTTCCAGGAATCATTTCACTGCTTACAGGTTTCCAGGAATCATTTCACTGCTTACAGGTTTCCAGGAATCATTTCACTGCTACTCTAGACCAACCGTGAAGTGTTTCTAATTAGTTTATCAATTACAATTTTGTTGATAATGGATGTACCTAGCATAGGTACATCCATTGGGGGGGGGGGGCGGCAGGGTTAGTGGTTAGAGCGTTGGACTAGTAACCGGAAGGTTGTGAGTTCAAACCCCCGAGCTGACAAGGTACAAATCTGTCGTTCTGCCCCTGAACAGGCAGTTAACCCACTGTTCCCAGGCCGTCATTGAAAATAAGAATTTGTTCTTAACTGACTTGCCTGGTTAAATAAAGGTAAAATAAAAAAATAAAAAATAAAATAAAATAAATATGTTAAAAGCATAGCCAGCTATGTGTCTTCTTTTTTTGTTGTCCCCCTAGTCTGGGCCTCCTTCCAAGCATAATGGGGCGACAAGCAAACATCTGCAGCAGATACAGTAGACTCAGACCTCCAGCACCACAGACACCGTGTCCAGCCGCCCACGCAGAACATAACATGCCTTATTGCTGGCTGTCCTTGGTAATGTATGAATACACTACTGAGTCTCTATCTGAGATCAGGTAGAAGTCCACTGGGAGGGACGTGTAACCTCGTCTGACATTGGTTTTCCCACTGGTCAATTTAGGTCGCATATGATGCCATCAAGCCACCACATCCCTAAGCTCATTGCACAGTAATGGGGTTGAAGCACTTTGCTGCACCACTCTAACCCCAATGGTGCTTTTACCTGTGTCTGTGTATCTCCTGGAAGGGTTCACATGTTCAGAATCAGATCAGGAGCAGAGTAGACCTCTCTTCTACTGAGCAACACAGCAGGTTAGTACTGATGCTGCTGGCCTGGGGTATGGCGGGTGGAGAAGCTATATGTCTGTCTCTCTGACTCATTTCACTCAATAGATGGTTTATAGAACATCATAGCTGATTAAACTCAACTCTACGATATACAATGGAGTTCAGCCGCGAGTCATTTTTTTTTTGTTAATAAAAAAACGGCATATTTTAGCACCCAAAGAATAGATGTCGGAGCTCCAGTCCGCCCACACTCGTCGCTACCCAACTCCATTGTAAATCGTGGCGTTGAGTTTAAAGGACATGGCAGACATTATCTGCAAGCATGAATAAACTGGGAAATGATCACGTCTTTCTCCCTAACTTCCTCCCCACAGCTCTGAGTAAAATGCTCCAACTTACAATTATTTAACACTCTGGTGCGCATGATAGATTAAGTGTCCTCCTCCGAGAGAGGAGAGGAGGGGAAGATACAGCAGCACCAAAAAGGTGTGGATGGGACTACTGCATCAAAATCTCATCTCTTCTAGACCTGGTCTCTTTGGTCTCTTGGTGACTTTTTGATTGAAAAGGCTTCTCTCCCTTCTCTGGTTGTGTTGTTTTGGGAGGGAGTAGATCCCACTGCAGCCACAGTGTGAAGCTCCTATTATAGCAACAATTACAGAGCACCACTCACTATCTGACTGAGCCACACGGAGAGAGTTAACCTGGGGAAATAAAACTGCCATGATGTGTAGGTGTATAGTATGGACATAGTATTTCACAGCTCTCTCATGCTCAATACTAAGCTTAGTCACAATTAGGGCTGTGGCGGTCATTACATTTTGTCAGCCTGTGATTGTCATGCAAATAACTGCCGGTCTCACGGTCATTGACTGCTAATTAACATAAACAAGTTTAGCCTCTCCGGCTCCCATGCATAGCCTACAAGCCACTGATGCAGACCTTTGGAACATCAACATTATAAGAAGTCTAATAAATCCATTTAATATAGCCTACACCATCACAATAAATACATTTATTTTAGGTAGGTCTAAAGAAACATGATATGAAGAAAATGTTGCCAATTTCAGAAGAACATAATTGCATATTCTGAGTTGTCCTTCTGTTAGGCACTGATCTGGCTATGACATATGGCTGTGGGCTACACTAGTTCATTTAGCAGGCAAGATTTGCTTATAATTCCTGTGACATGTATTTTTCCCAAGGGAGTGCGCACATGCGGCTATTCTGTGTTGAGTGGTTAACAAATAAACAGGTCCTCCTATATGCTTAATTTAGAGTTATTTATACAACTTAGTTGTGATACAAACATGAGGTTATATGTTTTCATTTCTAATATATTCTAAGGCTGTATGATGCGACTCTAATGATGATTTCTTTTTAAGTCACATGAAAGGCATGCGCTCGGCTCTGTTTCTTGCGCAGGCTGCACACACTTCATCATTCTCTCATTCACAATTTGACAAGCACTTGATAATATTCTCACCCATCTGACTATTCTGGTCTTTACATATAGCCTACTAATATATGGGTTTCCGAGTGGTGCAGCGGTCTAAGGCGCTGCATCTCAGTGCAAGAGGTGTCACTACAGTCCCTGGTTTGAATCCAGGCTGTATCACATCCGGCCGTGATTGGGAGTCTCATAGGGCGGCGCACAATTGGCCCAGCGTTGGCCGGCGAAGGCCGTCATTGTAAATAAGAATTTGTTCTTAACGGACTTGCCTTGTAAAATAAAATAAAAATAGGTGTAATATTTTTTTATTTAGAATGGCCCACAAACATGTCATCTGTATCCTGTGCTCTAATAGCAAATGGAGGTTATGTTTTTAATATGCCAGGTAGGCTACACTGGTTGTAAAGCAGATGAATGTGCTTCATTTTAGAATTGAGCAATAAATATAGCAGCATGAGAAAGCTGGGAGTACAAATAGTGGCCTGTTAAAACGCGATTGGCTAATTGTTTGCGTAATGGCTTGTAAGAACACGTTTCACAGCTCTGTATGCTATGGGCTTACCGACCCGGTTTCAAGGGTCCTAGGCTTACAGGCTGTGTTTTGAGTTATTTGGCCACTTTAGTTGTAATACAAACCAAAAACATATACTGTAGGCCTATGGGCTAGGCTACATGATGCATGTGAATATGATTTGAAAAAGTAAACAAATATGCACGTGCTGTTTCTTGTCTTAGAATGCACACTCTGGGCATCATTCACAAGTGACAATATTCTCACCCATTAGACCATTCTCAATTTAATATTGTCTTTACATATACTAAATAATACATGTGTGAAATGAGTTTTGATTTAGAATGGGCCATTATCATGCACCTGTCGAAACAGGGGCAGGTCAACAAAAAAAAGAAAATAGTATGCACTTGAATAGCGAATAGTGTCTCACTCTGATCTGTTTCACCTGTTCTTGTCTCCACCCCCCTCCAGGTGTCGCCCATCTTCCCCATTTATCCCCTGGGTATTTATACCTATATTTTCTGTCTGTCTGGGCGAGTTTGTCTTGTTTGTTCAAGTCAACCAGTGTTTTGTCTCAGCTTCTGCTTTTCTCCAGTCTCTCTTTTTCTCGTCCTCCTGGTTTTGACCCTTGCCTGTCCTCTGAGCCTGCCTGCCATCCTGTGCCGTTGTCCCTACTCTGGAATACCAAACTCTGCCTGACCTGACACTGTCGCCTGCATGCCGCGCTTTACCTTGGCCCCACTACTCTGGATTATCGACCCCTGCCTGCCTTGACCTGTCTTTTGCCTGCCCCTGTTGTTTACAATAAACATTGTTACTTCAACACATTCTGCACTTGGGTTGACCTGATAAATAGAGGACACTTTTCCGGCGGTTCATTTTCATGCCAGCCAGGTAGGCTACTCCGGTTTTAAAGCAAAGCAATGTGCTTAATATTAGGAAAGTTGAGAAATAAATATAGTAGGCCTAGCCTATAGAAAGCTGATGGGATCCTCTTTTTAATAGAGGCCATCAAAACTCTGTTTTCTCACTTAACCTCTTGAACCTATAGGGGCGCTGTGTCATTATTGGATAAAAAGACGTGCCCGTTTTAAGCGCAATATTTTGTCACGAAAAGATGCTCGACTATGCATGGAATTGACAGCCTTGGAAAGACACAACTCTGACGTCTCCAAAACTGCAAAGATATTATCTGTGCGTGCCCCAGAACTAATGCAACAGGCGAAACCAAGATGATGTTTCATACAGGAAATGCCCCGGATTCTGAAGGCGCTGTGTTCCAATGTCTCCTTATATGGCTGTGAATGCGCCAGGAATGAGCCTGCGCTTTCTGTATATTCCCCGAGGTGTCTGCAGCATTGTGACGTGTTTGTAGGCATATCATTGGAAGATTGACCATAAGAGACTACATTTACCTGGTGTCCCGCCCGGTGTCCTGTGTGCGTAATCAGTAAGTCCATGCGCGTTCCATTTCTTCAGAATTGAAAGTAAACTGCCACGATGGATTTTATCGTCGGTAGATATGTGAAAAACACCTTGAGGATTGATTCTAAACATCGTTTGCCATGTTTCTGTCGATATTATGGAGTTAATTTGGAAAAAAGTTCGCATTTTAATGACTTTTTTTTTTTTTTTTTTTTTTTTTCCTTACCCAAACGTGATGAACAAAACGGAGTGATTAGTCGACACAAATAATATTTTTTGTAAAAACGGAACATTTGCTATCTAACAGAGTCTCCTCATTGAAAACATCTGAAGTTCTTCAAAGGTAAATTATTTTATTTGAATGCTTTTATGTTTTTTTGTGGAAAATGTTGCATGCTGAATGCTAGGCTTAATGCAATGCTAGGCTATCAATACTCTTACACAAATGCTTGTTTAGCTATGGTTCAAAAGCATATTTTGAAAATCTGAGATGACAGTGTTGTTAACAAAAGGCTAAGCTTGAGAGCAAATAGATTAATTTCATTTCATTAGCCATTTTCATGAATAGTTAACGTTGTGTTATGCTAATGAGCTTGCTGATAGATTTACACAATCCTGGATACAGGGGTTTTTTCGTAGCTAAACGTGACGCAGAAAACGGACCGATTTGTCCTAAACAAATAATCTTTCAGGAAAAACTGAACATTTGCTATCTGAGAGTCTCCTCATTGAAAACATCTGAAGTTCTTCAAAGGTAAATGATTTTATTTGAATGCTTTTCTGTTTTTTTGTGTAAATGTTGCCTGCTGAATGCTAATGCTAAATGCTACGCTAAATGCTACGTTAGCCATCAATACTGTTACACAAATGCTTGTTTTGCAATGGTTGAGAAGCATATTTTGAAAATCTGAGATGACAGTGTTGTTAACAAAAGGCTAAGCTTGAGAGCTAGCATATTTATTTCATTTCATTTGCGATTTTCATGAATAGTTAAGCTCGTTGCGTTATGGTAATGAGCTTGAGTCTGTATTCACGATCCCGGATCCGGGATGGGGAGATCAGAAAGGTTAATTGCATAGCCTATTGAAATGTTGCGCAACATGGGTTTATAAATCAAATCAAAGTTTATTTGTCACATGCGCCAATTACAACAGGTGTAGTAGACTTTACAGTGAAATGTTTACTTACAGGCCCTAACCAATAGCGCAAAAAAAGGTATTAGGTGAACAATAGGTAGGTAAATAAATAAATAAAACAACAGTAAAGGCTATATACAGTAGCGAGGCTATAAAAGTAGCGAGGCTACATACAGACACACCGGTTAGTCAGGCTGATTGAGGTAGTATGTACATGGAGATATGGTTAAAGTGACTATGCATATATGATGAACAGAGTAGGAGTAGCGTAAAAGAGGGGGTTGGCGGGTGGTGGGTGGGACACAATGCAGATAGCCCAGTTAGTGAATGTGCGGGAGCACTGGTTGGTCGGCCCAATTGAGGTAGTATGTACATTTTTTATTTTTTTATTTCACCTTTATTTAACCAGGTAGGCTAGTTGAGAACAAGTTCTCATTTACAACTGCGACCTGGCCAAGATAAAGCATAGCAGTGTGAACAGACAACACAGAGTTACACATGGAGTAAACAATTAACAAGTCAATAACACAGTAGAGAAAAAAAAGTCTATATACATTGTGTGCAAAAGGCATGAGGAGGTAGGCGAATAATTACAATTTTGCAGATTAACACTGGAGTGATAAATTATCAGATGGTCATGTACAGGTAGAGATATTGGTGTGCAAAAGAGTAGAAAAGTAAATAAATATAAACAGTATGGGGATGAGGTAGGTAAAATTGGGTGGGATATTTACCGATAGACTATGTACAGCTGCAGCGATCGGTTAGCTGCTCAGATAGCAGATGTTTGAAGTTGGTGAGGGAGATAAAAGTCTCCAACTTCAGCGATTTTTGCAATTCATTCCAGTCACAGGCAGCAGAGAACTGGAACAAAAGGCGGCCAAATGAGGTGTTGGCTTTAGGGAGGATCAGTGAGATACACCTGCTGGAGCGCGTGCTACGGGTGGGTGTTGCCATCGTGACCAGTGAACTGAGATAAGGTGGAGCTTTACCTAGCATGGACTTGTAGATGACCTGGAGCCAGTGGGTCTGGCGACGAATATGTAGCGAGGGCCAGCCGACTAGAGCATACAAGTTGCAGTGGTGGGTGGTATAAGGTGCTTTAGTGACAAAACGGATGGCACTGTGATAAACTGCATCCAGTTTGCTGAGTAGAGTATTGGAAGCTATTTTGTAGATGACATCGCCGAAGTCGAGGATCGGTAGGATAGTCAGTTTTACTAGGGTAAGTTTGGCGGCGTGAGTGAAGGAGGCTTTGTTGCGGAATAGAATGCCGACTCTAGATTTGATTTTCGATTGGAGATGTTTGATATGAGTCTGGAAGGAGAGTTTACAGTCTAGCCAGACACCTAGGTACTTATAGATGTCCACATATTCTAGGTCGGAACCATCCAGGGTGGTGATGCTAGTCGGGCGTGCGGGTGCAGGCAGCAAACGGTTGAAAAACATGCATTTGGTTTTACTAGCGTTTAAGAGCAGTTGGAGGCCACGGAAGGAGTGCTGTATGGCATTGAAGCTCGTTTGGAGGTTATATAGCACAGTGTCCAAGGACGGGCCGGAAGTATACAGAATGGTGTCGTCTGCGTAGAGGTGGATCAGGGAATCGCCCGCAGCAAGAGCAACATCATTGATATATACAGAGAAAAGAGTCGGCCCGAGAATTGAACCCTGTGGCACCCCCATAGAGACTGCCAGAGGACCAGACAACATGCCCTCCGATTTGACACACTGAACTCTGTCTGCAAAGTAGTTGGTGAACCAGGCAAGGCAGTCATTAGAAAAACCGAGGCTACTGAGTCTGCCGATAAGAATATGGTGATTGACAGAGTCGAAAGCCTTGGCAAGGTCGATGAAGACGGCTGCACAGTACTGTAGAGTACAGTACATGAATGTATAGTTAAAGTGACTATGCATATATGATAAACATAGCAGCAGCAGCGTAAAAAGAGGGGTTGGGGGAGGCACACAATGCAAATAGTCCGGGTGGCCATTTGATTACCTGTTCAGGAAACTTATGGCTTGCGGGTAAAAACTGTTGAAGCCTTTTTGTCCAAGACTTGGCACTCTGGTACCGCTTGCCGGTAGTTGAGAGAACAGTCTATGACTGGGGTGGCTGGCGTCTTTGACAATATTTAGGGCCTTCCTCTGACACCGCCTGGTGTAGATGTCCTGGATGGCAGATAGCTTAGCCCCAGTGATGTACTGGGCCGTACGCACTACCCTCTATAGGGCCTTGCGGTCAGAGGCTGAGCAATTGCCGTACCAGGCAGTGATGTTCTCGATGTGGCAGCTGTAGAACCGTTTGAGGATCTCAGGACCCATGCCAAATCTTTTTAGTTTCCTGAGGGGGAATAGGCTTTGTCGTGCCCTCTTCATGACTGCCTTGGTGTGTTCGGACCATTCTAGTTTGTTGTTGATGTGGACACCAAGGAACTTGACGCTCTCAACCTGCTTCACTACAGCCCCATCGATGAGAATGGGGGTGTGCTCGGTCCTTCTTCTCCTGTAGTCCACAATCATCTCCTTAGTCTTGGTTACGTTGAGGGATAGGTTGTTATCCTGGCACCGCCAGGTTTCTGACCTCCTCCCAATAGACTGTCTCGTCGTTGTCGGTGATCAGGCCTACCACTGTTGTGAGATGGCCGCCTCGCTTCGCGTTCCTAGGAAACTATGCAGTTTTTTGTTTTCTTACGTGTTATTTCTTACATTAGTACCCCAGGTCATCTTAGGTTTCATTACATACAGTCGAGAAGAACTACTGAATATAAGATCAGCGTCAACTCACCATCAGTACGAACAAGAATATGTTTTTCGCGACGCGGATCCTGTGTTCTGCCTTACAAACAGGACAACGGAGCGGATCCCATGCAGCGACCCAAACAAACGACTCCGAAAAAGAGGGAAACGAGGCGGTCTTCTGGTCAGACTCCGGAGACGGGCACACCGTGCACCACTCCCTAGCATTCTTCTTGCCAATGTCCAGTCTCTTGACAACAAGGTTGATGAAATCCGAGCAAGGGTAGCATTCCAGAGGGACATCAGAGACTGTAACGTTCTTTGCTTCACGGAAACGTGGCTCACTGGAGAGACGCTATCCGAGGCGGTGCAGCCAACGGGTTTCTCCACGCATCGCGCAGACAGAAACAAACATCTTTCTGGTAAGTAGAGGGGCGGGGGCGTATGCCTTATGGCTAACGTGACATGGTGTGATGAAAGAAACATACAGGAACTCAAATCCTTCTGTTCACCTGATTTAGAATTCCTCACAATCAAATGTAGACCGCATTATCTACCAAGAGAATTCTCTTCGATTATAATCACAGCCGTATATATCCCCCCCCAAGCAGACACATCGATGGCTCTGAATGAACTTTATTTGACTCTTTGCAAACTGGAAACCATTTATCCGGAGGCTGCATTCATTGTAGTTGGGGATTTTAACAAAGCTAATCTGAAAACAAGACTCCCTAAATTTTATCAGCATATCGATTGCGCAACCAGGGGTGGAAAGACCTTGGATCATTGTTACTCTAACTTCCGCGACGCATATAAGGCCCTGCCCCGCCCCCCTTTCGGAAAAGCTGACCACGACTCCATTTTGTTGATCCCTGCCTACAGACAGAAACTAAAACAAGAGGCTCCCACGCTGAGGTCTGTCCAACGCTGGTCCGACCAAGCTGACTGCACACTCCAAGACTGCTTCCATCACGTGGACTGGGAGATGTTTCGTATTGCGTCAGACAAAAACATTGACGAATACGCTGATTCGGTGTGCGAGTTCATTAGAACGTGCGTTGAAGATGTCGTTCCCATAGCAACGATTAAAACATTCCCTAACCAGAAACCGTGGATTGATGGCAGCATTCGCGTGAAACTGAAAGCGCGAACTTAAACGTGTTAACCCTCGCAAGGCTGCAGGCCCAGACGGCATCCCCAGCCGCGCCCTCAGAGCATGCGCAGACCAGCTGGCCGGTGTGTTTACGGACATATTCAATCAATCCCTATACCAGTCTGCTGTTCCCACATGCTTCAAGAGGGCCACCATTGTTCCTGTTCCCAAGAAAGCTAAGCTAACTGAGCTAAACGACTACCGCCCCGTAGCACTCACTTCCGTCATCATGAAGTGCTTTGAGAGACTAGTCAAGGACCATATCACCTCCAACCTACCTGACACCCTAGACCCACTACAAATTGCTTACCGCCCAAATAGGTCCACAGACGATGCAATCTCAACCACACTGCACACTGCCCTAACCCATCTGGACAAGAGGTATACCTATGTGAGAATGCTGTTCATCGACTACAGCTCGGCGTTCAACACCATAGTACCCTCCAAACTCGTCATCAAGCTCGAGACCCTGGGCCTCGACTCCGCCCTGTGCAACTGGGTACTGGACTTCCTGACGGGCCGCCCCCAGGTGGTGAGGGTAGGCAACAACATCTCCTCCCCGCTGATCCTCAACACTGGGGCCCCACAAGGGTGCGTTCTGAGCCCTCTCCTGTACTCCCTGTTCACCCACGACTGCGTGGCCACGCACGCCTCCAACTCAATCATCAAGTTTGCGGACGACACAACAGTGGTAGGCTTGATTACCAACAACGACGAGACGGCCTACAGGGAGGAGGTGAGGGCCCTCGGAGTGTGGTGTCAGGAAAATAACCTCACACTCAACGTCAACAAAACTAAGGAGATGATTGTGGACTTCAGGAAACAACAGAGGGAACACCCCCCTATCCACATCGATGGAACAGTAGTGGAGAGGGTAGCAAGTTTTAAGTTCCTCGGCATACACATCACAGACAAACTGAATTGGTCCACTCACACAGACAGCATTGTGAAGAAGGCGCAGCAGCGCCTCTTCAACCTCAGGAGGCTGAAGAAATTCGGCTTGTCACCAAAAGCACTCACAAACTTCTACAGATGCACAATCGAGAGCATCCTGGCGGGCTGTATCACCGCCTGGTACGGCAACTGCTCCGCCCTCAACCGTAAGGCTCTCCAGAGGGTAGTGAGGTCTGCACAACGCATCACCGGGGGCAAACTACCTGCCCTCCAGTACACCTACACCACCCGATGTCACAGGAAGGCCATAAAGATCATCAAGGACATCAACCACCCGAGCCACTGCCTGTTCACCCCGCTATCATCCAGAAGGCGAGGTCAGTACAGGTGCATCAAAGCTGGGACCGAGAGACTGAAAAACAGCTTCTATCTCAAGGCCATCAGACTGTTAAACAGCCACCACTAACATTGAGTGGCTGCTGCCAACACACTGACACTGACTCAACTCCAGCCACTTTAATAATGGGAATTGATGGGAAATGATGTAAATATATCACTAGCCACTTTAAACAATGCTACCTTATATAATGTTACTTACCCTACATTATTCATCTCATATGCATACGTATATACTGTACTCTATATCATCAACTGTATTCTTATGTAATACATGTATCACTAGCCACTTTAACTATGCCACTTTGTTTACATACTCATCTCATATGTATATACTGTACTCGATACCATCTACTGTATCTTGCCTATGCTGCTCTGTACCATCACTCATTCATATATCCTTATGTACATATTCTTTATCCCCTTACACTGTGTACAAGACAGTAGTTTTGGAATTGTTAGTTAGATTACTTGTTATTACTGCATTGTCGGAACTAGAAGCACAAGCATTTCGCTACACTCGCATTAACATCTGCTAACCATGTGTATGTGACAAATTAAATTTGATTTGATTTGATTTGCAAACTTAATGATGGTATAGGAACACTTTCATTCCATGCATCAACCAGCTAAGAGGAGCTGGCTCTCACTACGCAACAGGTGATCCTATTCCACTCAAACTCCGAATGCCAGGGCTCTCATGAGGTGTTTGATTTGGTTTTTGATTGCATTTCCATTGACATCAGAGTGATTAGAGGGACAATAAAGCGCTGAGTACCGACCATTAGCGACTGGCCGTTAGCAAGTTTGGTAGGCTACTAGTGACCATCAGTGTCATCAGAGTGCAGTTTTGGAGAAGCCTAGTTACCGTGACTCAACGGTCACATGGAATTTGGCTGCGGTCAATGCCTCGTGACCGCGAGTGTGGCGGTAATACGGGCACCGTAACAGCCCTAGTTACAATGCTAATGATGTTGCACAAAGACCAAAGTCAGATATATCACAAAACACTCATTTGGGGGGACATAACAAAACAAAGGAACAACCATTAGATGCAACTACCAACAACTTAATGTAATTAACAGAAAAAATTTATACAAATCAAGGCTATTCCCTGCGGCTGCCATTTGGTGTCTTGGTGAGTCAATCCTCTGTCATCGTTTCTAATGGAAATTAACTCTACGTGGAACTGATGTTATATTTCATATAAATATGCTTCTTGGATGATAATATGTGCTTCAAGCATCTGACAGTTCAAATGGTGATATGCAATTCCCTTTATAAGGCTAGATAAGATATGCCTCAAATTTAGTCCAAAGCCCAATAGGCAGGACACCGTTATTTACAGGTCTACAAACACAAAACTGTGAAAAGAACCCTGTTCTGCTCATCATCCAAACTTTTACTACAGTAGATATTCAGGGAGAATACACCAGATGGAAATCAAAAGGAGGAAACAGAAGCATTTCACCCACACGTGCGCACGCACATACACACCACACACTTTTGTCCGCTTCTTAGTTCCCATTGCAGAACAAACACCAGCACTGCATTAATGATACAGAAGGCAAAGTCTCTGACATGGATAATAACGACGGCCAGGGTAGTCCTGGAGAGGATATGATAGAATTGGACATACAACAAGAGACACATTGAGCTAAGTTGAGCTGAGCAGGCGGAGCAAAACTGCCTGTTCCATGGAGGGAGTGATTAGACTTCGCGCTGCACCCACAGGACTGACTGACGGAAGACATCAGAGCTCATTACCCAGCAATCTCCACCTACGTGGTGGAGGCTTGTTGTGGACACTTCCATTCTCCCATGGTGAACAGGGGTGGGCATGGAAGGGCTGGGCCATTAGAACTAGCTGAATCATCATGCTTAATAAGATCCTTTGCACCCTCGTGTAGCTCTTTGGGAATAAATATGTCACCCAATAAAGTATGGAAAAGCAGAATGCATTGGCTTTAAGGCCAAATTCATCTCATATTTGTACATAGTGGTATTTCAAAGATCTGTCTACCTTTTGGTTACAGAGTCAATAGCCAGAGGTCTTCCATTTTTAACATCAAGTCCCTTAAACTGTTCCAGTTCCTTGTTTGGCTAATAGCAATTTGTGGTAAAAGTTAGGTCCAGGTTAGAGGCAGCTGATCCTGAGTCAGTCTTTAATGACATGCTATATGGTATAACAAGTGTATAAGGCCACATACTACATAAAAGCAGCCAGACTAATGGCAGTTTTTCCTGAAGACCTGCTTTCTACTGACCTGGGTGATGATATAGATGGCGTAGTCGATCTTCTGCCGTCGTAGGATGGGATGCAGGTAGTGCAACCAGTACTTGAGGTGGTTGTCTCTGTGTCTGAACGGGATAATGATAGCCACCTTCTGTTTGGCACGGCAGTCCGGTGGGGTGTACTTGCCCCCCTCCGTCACGTTTGGGTTCTCTTTCTGCACTCGTTCCATTGTCATCTGGGAGGCAAACTCGATGAGGAGGCGGCCCACTGCAGGGAGAAAGGGGGAATACATGGTCAACATCAAAGCAGCCAACCAGCCAACCAATCAGCATGTTACCGGTGCTTAGCAAACTTTTAGAATAAATTGTGTTTGACCAAATACAATGTTATTTGACAGTAAACAAAGTAACAAACTTTCAGCATGCATATAGGGAAGGCCACTCAACATGCTGACAATGACTGATGATTCTGGTTTTGTTAGACTTTAGTGCGGCATTTGATATCATTGATTATAACATATTGCTGAAAACACATACAGTTCAAGTCAGAAGTTTACATACACTTAGGTTGGAGTCATGAAACCTCGTTTTTCAACCACTCCAAAAATGTATTGTTAACAAACTATAGTTTTAGCAAGTCAGTTAGGACATCTATTTTGTGCATGACACAAGTAATATTTCCAACAATTGTTTGCAGGCAGATTATTTAACTTATCACAACTGTATCACAATTCCAGTGGGTCAAAAGTTTACATACACTAAGTTGACGGTGCCTTTAAACAGCTTGGAAAAATCCAGAAAATGTCATGGCTTTAGAAGCTTCTGATAGCCTAATTGACATAATTTGAGTCAATTGGAGGTGTACCTGTGGATGTATTTTAAGGCCTACCTTCAAACTCAGTGCCTCTTTGCTTGACATCATGGGAAAATGAAAATAAAATCAGCCAAGACCTCAAAAAAAATTTGTAGACCTCCACAAGTCTGGTTCATCCTTGGGAGCAATTTCCAAATGCCTGAAGGTACCACGTTCATCTGTACAAACAATAGTACGCAAGTATAAACACCATGGGACCACGCAGCCGTCATACAACTTGGGAAGAACTGTAACGATCGTCTGTAGTGGAAGAAGGTGAGGACCAAAGCGCAGCGTGGTAAGTGTTCATGTTTTTTAATAAAGTAATGAACACTGAACAAAACAATAAACGTGAAGTAATCAAACCGAAACAGTTCCGTGTGGCACTAACACGGAAAATAAACACCCACAACTCAAAAGTGAAACCAGGCTCCTTAAGTATGATTCTCAATCAGGGACAATGATTGACAGCTGCCTCTGATTGAGAACCATACCAGGCCGAACACAGCAATCGCAAATCAATAGAAAAAATGACATAGACAATCCACCCAACTCACGCCCTGACCATACTAAAACCAATACATAATAAAAGAACTAAGGTCAGAACGTGACAAGAACACCATCCCAACTGTGAAGCACGGCGGTGGCAGCATCATGTTGTGGGGGTGCTTTGCTGCAGGAGGGACTGGTGCACTTCACAAAATAGATGGCATCATGAGGGAGGACAATTATGTGGATATATTGAAGCAACATCTCAAGACATCAGTCAGGAAGTTAAAGCTTGGTCGCAAATAGGTCTTCCAAATGGACCACGACCCTAAGTATACTTCCAAAGTTGTGGCAAAATGGCTTAAGGACAGCAAAGTCAAGGTATTGGAGTGGCCAACAAAAAAGCCCTGACCTCGATCCTATAGAAAATTTGTGGGCAGAACTGAAAAAGTATGTGTGAGCCCAGAGGCCTACAAACCTGACTCAGTTACACCAGTTCTGTCAGTAGGAATGGGCCAAAATTCACCCAACTTATTGTGGGAAGCTTGTGGAAGGCTACCCAAAATGTTTGACCCAAGTTAAACAATTTAAAGTTAATGCTACCAGATACTAATTGAGTGTATGTAAACTTCTGACCCACTGGGAATGTGATGAAATTAATAAAAGCTGAAATAAATCATTCTCTCTACTATTATTCTGACATTTCACATTCTTAAAATAAAGTGGTGATCCTAACTGACCTAAGAAAGGTAATTTTTACTAGGATTAAATGTCAGGAATTGTGAAAACCTGAGTTTAAATGTATTTGGCTAAGGTGTATGTAAACTTCCGACTTCAACTGTAGGTTTTATGGATTTACATCCTCTGCCTTATCATAGATTGAGAGTTACCTATCTAATAGAACACAAAGGGTTATCTTTAAGGGAAGCCTCTCCAATGCAAATTCGGTTGAGTGTGGTGTACCGCAGGGCAGCCGGCTTGGGTCATTATTGTTTGCTGTTTTTATTAATGACCTTCCACTGACCTTCAATAAACCCTGTGTGTCTATGTATGCTGACGACTCAACTGTATACACTTCGACAGTAAAATACATAACTAACACCCTTAACATAGAGCTCCAGTCAGTTTTAGAATGGTTAACTAGCAATAGTGTTACGGTGCGTGAATGAGGACCCAAAAGCGAATCAACTTAAACAGAGCTTCTTTAATTACCAAACATAGGTAGGCTCAGATGGACCGGCAGATTCCGACAGGACAGGACAAGGTTACAGCAAACATGACGGCAGTCTGGTTCAGGCATGAATGACACAAACAAACAAGAATCCGACAAGGACAGGAGCAGAAACAGAGAGAGATATAGGGACCTAATCAGAGGGGAAAAGGGAACAGGTGGGGAACGGGGTGAATGGGTAGTTAGAGGAGACAAGGGACAGCTGGGGGAAAGCGGGGGAGAAAAGGTAACCTAACACGACCAGCAGAGGGAGACAGGGTGAAGGGAAAGGACAGAGACAAGACAACATGACAGTACATGACAGTACCCCCCCACTCACCGAGCGCCTCCTGGCGCACTCGAGGAGGAAACCTGGCGGCAACGGAGGAAATCATCAATCAGCGCACGGTCCAGCACGTCCCGAGAGGGAACCCAACTCCTCTCCTCAGGACCGTACCCCTCCCAGTCAACTAGGTACTGATGACCACGGCCCCGAGGACGCATGTCCAAGATTTTACGGACCCTGTAGATAGGTGCGCCCTCGACAAGGATGGGGGGGGGGGGGGGGAAGACGAGCGGGGGCGCGAAGAACGGGCTTAACACAGGAGACATGGAAGACCGGGTGGACGCGACGAAGATATCGCGGAAGAAGAAGTCGCACTGCGACAGGATTAATGACCTGAGAGATACGGAATGGACCAATGAACCGCGGGGTCAACTTGCGAGAAGCCGTCTTAAGGGGAAGGTTCTGAGTGGAGAGCCAAACTCTCTGACCGCGACAATATCTAGGGCTCTTCGTTCTACGCTTATTAGCAGCTCTCACAGTCTGCGCCCTATAACGGCAAAGTGCAGACCTGACCCTCTTCCAGGTGCGCTCGCAACGTTGGACAAAAGCCTGAGCGGAGGGGACGCTGGACTCGGCGAACTGAGATGAGAACAACGGAGGCTGGTACCCGAGGCTACTCTGAAAAGGAGATAGCCCGGTCGCAGACGAAGGAAGCGAGTTGTGGGCGTATTCTGCCCAGGGGAGCTGTTCTGACCAAGACGCAGGGTTGCGAAAAGAAAGACTGCGTAAGATGCGACCAATAGTCTGATTGGCCCGTTCTGCTTGACCGTTAGACTGGGGGTGAAAGCCGGAAGAGAGACTGACGGAAGCCCCAATCAAACGGCAAAACTCCCTCCAAAATTGAGACGTGAATTGCGGACCTCTGTCCGAAACGACGTCTGACGGAAGGCCATGAATTCTGAAAACATTCTCGATGATGATTTGTGCCGTCTCTTTAGCAGAAGGAAGCTTAGCAAGGGGAATGAAATGAGCCGCCTTAGAGAACCTATCGACAACCGTAAGAATAACAGTCTTCCCCGCTGACGAAGGCAGTCCGGTGACAAAATCTAAGGCGATGTGAGACCACGGTCGAGAGGGAATAGGAAGCGGCCTGAGACGGCCGGCAGGAGGAGAGTTACCGGACTTAGTCTGCGCGCAGACCGAACAAGCAGCCACGAAACGACGCGTGTCATGCTCCCGGGTGGGCCACCAGAAACGCTGGCGAATGGAAGCAAGCGTACCCCGAACGCCAGGGTGGCCGGCTAACTTGGCAGAGTGAGCCCACTGAAGAACGGCCAGACGAGTAGGAACGGGAACGAAAAGAAGGTTCCTAGGACAAGCGCGCGGCGACGGAGTTTGAGTGAGTGCTTGCTTTACCTGCCTCTCAATTCCCCAGACAGTCAACCCGACAACACGCCCCTCAGGGAGAATCCCCTCGGGGTCAGTGGAGGCTACTGAAGAACTGAAGAGACGAGACAAAGCATCAGGCTTGGTGTTCTTAGAGCCCGGACGATAAGAAATCACGAACTCGAAACGAGCGAAAAACAGCGCCCAACGCGCCTGACGCGCATTAAGTCGTTTGGCAGAACGGATGTACTCAAGGTTCCTATGGTCAGTCCAAACGACAAAAGGAACGGTCGCCCCCTCCAACCACTGTCGCCATTCGCCTAGGGCTAACCGGATGGCGAGCAGTTCGCGGTTACCCACATCATAGTTACGTTCCGACGGCGACAGGCGATGAGAAAAATACGCGCATGGGTGGACCTTGTCGTCAGAGAGGGAGCGCTGAGAAAGGATGGCTCCCACTCCCACCTCTGACGCGTCAACCTCGACAACGAACTGTCTAGAGACGTCAGGTGTAACAAGGATAGGAGCGGATGTAAAACGATTCTTGAGGAGATCAAAAGCTCCCTGGGCGGAAACGGACCACTTAAAGCACGTCTTGACAGAAGTAAGGGCTGTGAGAGGAGCTGCCACCTGACCGAAATTACGGATGAAACGACGATAGAAGTTCGCGAAGCCGAGAAAGCGCTGCAGCTCGACGCGTGACTTAGGGACGGGCCAATCAATGACAGCTTGGACCTTAGCGGGATCCATCTTAATGCCTTCAGCGGAAATAACAGAACCGAGAAATGTGACGGAGGAGGCATGAAAAGTGCACTTCTCAGCCTTCACAAAAAGACAATTCTCTAAAAGGCGCTGGAGGACACGTCGAACGTGCTGAACATGAATCTGGAGTGACGGTGAAAAAAATCAGGATATCGTCAAGGTAAACGAAAACAAAGATGTTCAGCATGTCTCTCAGGACATCATTGACTAATGCCTGAAAGACAGCTGGAGCGTTAGCGAGGCCGAAAGGAAGAACCCGGTATTCAAAGTGCCCTAACGGAGTGTTAAACGCCGTCTTCCACTCGTCCCCCTCCCTGATGCGCACGAGATGGTAAGCGTTACGAAGGTCCAACTTAGTGAAAAACCTGGCTCCCTGCAGGATCTCGAAGGCTGAAGACATAAGAGGAAGCGGATAACGATTCTTCACTGTTATGTCATTCAGCCCTCGATAATCTATGCAGGGGCGCAGAGACCCGTCCTTCTTCTTGACAAAAAAAAACCCCGCTCCGGCGGGAGAGGAGGAGGGGACTATGGTACCGGCGTCAAGAGCTACAGACAAATAATCTTCGAGAGCCTTACGTTCGGGAGCCGACAGAGAGTATAGTCTACCCCGGGGGGGGGTGGTTCCCGGAAGGAGATCAATACTACAATCATACGACCGGTGTGGAGGAAGAGAGGTGGCCCTGGACCGACTGAACACCGTGCGCAGATCGTGATATTCCTCCGGCACCCCTGTCAAATCACCAGGCTCCTCCTGTGAAGAAGAGACAGAGGAAACAGGAGGGATAGCAGACATTAAACATTTCACATGACAAGAGACGTTCCAGGAGAGGATAGAATTACTAGACCAATTAATGGAAGGATTATGACAAACTAGCCAGGGATGGCCCAAAACAACAGGTGTAAAAGGTGAACGAAAAATTAAAAAAGAAATGGTTTCACTATGATTACCAGAAACAGTGAGGGTTAAAGGTAGCGTCTCACGCTGAATCCTGGGGAGAGGACTACCATCCAGGGCGAACAAGGCCGTGGGCTCCTTTAACTGTCTGAGAGGAATGTCATGTTCCCGAGCCCAGGTCTCGTCCATAAAACAGCCCTCCGCCCCAGAGTCTATTAAGGCACTGCAGGAAGCTGACGAACCGGTCCAGCGTAGATGGACCGACAAGGTAGTGCAGGATCTTGAAGGAGAGACAGGAGTAGTAGCGCTCACCAGTAGCCCTCCGCTTACTGACGAGCTCTGGCCTTTTACTGGACATGAAGTGACAAAATGACCAGCGGAACCGCAATAGAGACAGAGGCGGTTGGTGATTCTCCGTTCCCTCTCCTTAGTCGAGATGCGGATACCTCCCAGCTGCATGGGCTCAGCACCCGAGCCGGCAGAGGAAGATGGTAGTGATGCGGAGAGGGAGGCGACGGAGAGCGCGAGCTCCTTTCCACGAGCTCGGTGACGAAGATCAACTCGTCGCTCAATGCGAATAGCGAGTTCAATCAAGGAATCCACGCTGGAAGGAACCTCCCGGGAGAGAATCTCATCCTTTACCTCTGCGCGGAAACCCTCCAGAAGACGAGCGAGCAAGGCCGGCTCGTTCCAGCCACTGGAGACAGCAAGAGTGCGAAACTCAATAGAGTAGTCTGTTATGGATCGATTGCCTTGACATAGGGAAGACAGGGCCCTGGAAGCCTCCTCCCCAAAAACAGATCGATCAAAAACCCGTATCATCTCCTCCTTAAAGTCTTGATACTGGTTAGTACACTCAGCCCTTGCCTCCCAGATTGCCGTGCCCCACTCACGAGCCCGTCCAATAAGGAGAGATATGACGTAGGCGACACGAGCAGTGCTCCTGGAGTAAGTGTTGGGCTGGAGAGAAAACACAATATCACACTGGGTGAGGAACGAGCGGCATTCAGTGGGCTCCCCAGAGTAACACGGCGGGTTATTGATTCTGGGCTCCGGAGATTCGAAAGCCCTGGAAGTGGCCGGTGGATCGAGGCGGAGATGGTGAACCTGTTCTGTGAGGTTGGAGACTTGGGTGGCCAGGGTCTCAACGGCATGTCGAGCAGCAGACAATTCCTGCTTGTGTCTGCCTAGCATCGCTCCCTGGATCTCGACGGCTGAGTGGAGAGGATCCGAAGTCGCTGGGTCCATTCTTGGTCGGATTCTTCTGTTACGGTGCGTGAATGAGGACCCAAAAGCGAATCAACTTAAACAGAGCTTCTTTAATTACCAAACATAGGTAGGCTCAGATGGACCGGCAGATTCCGACAGGACAGGACAAGGTTACAGCAAACATGACGGCAGTCTGGTTCAGGCATGAATGACACAAACAAACAAGAATCCGACAAGGACAGGAGCAGAAACAGAGAGAGATATAGGGACCTAATCAGAGGGAAAAAGGGAACAGGTGGGGAACGGGGTGAATGGGTAGTTAGAGGAGACAAGGGACAGCTGGGGGAAAGCGGGGGAGAAAAGGTAACCTAACACGACCAGCAGAGGGAGACAGGGTGAAGGGAAAGGACAGAGACAAGACAACATGACAGTACATGACAAATAGGCTGATGCTAAATACACTACATGGCCAAAAGTATGGGGATCCCTGCTTGTTGAGCATCTCATTCCAAAATCATGGACATCAATATGGAGTTGGTACCCCCTTTGCTGCTATAACAGCCTCCACTTTTCTTGGAATGATTTTCACTAGATGTTGGAACATTGCTGTGGGGACTTGTCTCCATTCAGCCACAAGAGCATTAGCGAGGTCAGGCACTGATGTTGGGCGATTAGGCCTGGCTCGCATTCGGCATTCCAATTCATCCCAAAGGTATTCGATGGGGTTGAGGTCAGGGCTCTGTGCAGGCCAGTCAAGTTTTTCCACACCGATCTCAACAAACCATTTCTGTATAGACCTCGCTTTGTGCACGAGGACATTGTCATGCTGAAACAGGAAAGGGCCTTCCCCAAACTGTTGCCACAAAGTTGGAAGCACAGAATGGTCTAGAATGTCAATATGCTGTTGGTTAAGATTTCCCTTCACTGGAACTAAGTGGCCTAGCCAGTAGCGTTCTCCTGTCATCAACCAAACACAAATTCGTCAGTCGGACTGCCAGATTGTGAAGCGTGATTCATCCCTCCAAAGAAAGCGTTTCCACTGCTCTAGAGTCCAATTGCGGCGAGCTTTACACCTCTCCAGCCGACGTTTGGCATTGCGCATCATGATCAACTACTCGGCCACAGAAACACTTTTCATGAAGCTCCCAATGACTAGTTCTTGTGCTGATGTTACTTACAGATGTAGTTTGGAACTCGGTAGTGAGTGTTGCAACCGAGGACAGACAATATTTAGGCACTACGTGCTTCTGCACTCGACGGTCCCATTCTGTGAGGTTTTGTGGCCTACCACTTTGCGGCTGAGCCGTTGTTGCTCCTAGACGTTTCCACTTCACAATAACAGCACTTACAGTTGACCGGTGTATCTCTAGCAGGGCAAAATTTTGACGAACTGACTTGTTGGAAAGGTTGCATCCTATGACGGTGCCACGTTGAAAGTCACTGAGCTCTTCAGTACGGGCCATTCTAACGCCAATGTTTGTCGATGGCGATTGCATGGCTGTGTGCTCGATTTTATACACCTGTCAGCAACGGGTGTGGATGAAATACCCAAATCCACTGTTTTGAGGGGGTGACCACCTACTCTTAGACATGTAGCGTATCTAAAAAACTCTAAACTCTAAACCTCATATAGATGTTTAATTAAATATCGTGGCGATTGAGCAAGTTGAGTAGACTAAACTGCTGGGTGTAACCCTAGATAGCAAGCTGTCATGATCAAACCATAAAGACTCAATGGTTGCTAAAATGGGAAGAGTTCTGCCCATGATGAGGCATTTCTCTACTTTCTTGCCATCTCAGTCAACCAGACAGTTCCTCCAGTTCCTTGTTTTGTCATACCTGGATTACTGCCCAGTTGTGTGGTCAGGTGCGGAAAATAAGGACATAGGCAAATTGCAGTTGGTCCAGAACAGAGCAGCATGTATTGCACTTAGATGTTCACCGAAGGTGAATGTCAATAACATGCATGTCAATCTCTCCTGGCTCAAAGTTGAGGAGAGATGGACCGCATCGCTATTGGTCTTTGTGCAAGGTGTTGATGTGTTGAAGGTACCAATATGTCGGTTCAAGCAGTTGGAACACAGTTTGGACACTCATCGGTACCACACAAGACATCAAATCGAATCAAATGTTATCTGTCACATGCTTCGTAAACAACAGGTGTAGATTAACAGTGAAATGCTTACTTACGGGTCCTTTTCCAACAATGCAGAGAGAAAAATATAGAAAATATTAACACATGGAATAAATATACAAAAAGTAACGCTAACTTGGCTGTATGCACAGGGTACCAGTACCAAGTCGATGTGCAGGGGTACGAGATAATTGACATAAATATGTACATATTACAGGTAGGGGTAAAGTGACTTGGAAACACGATAGATAACAGTAGCAGCATCATACGTGATGAGTTAAAAGAGTTAATGCAAAGAGAATCAATGTAGGCAGTCCAGGGAGCAATTTGGTTAATTATTTATTTAGCAGTCTTATGGCTTGGGGGTAGAAACTGTTCAGGGTCCTGTTGGTTCCAGACTTGGTGCATCAGTACTGCTTGCCGTAGGGTAGCAGAGAGAACGGTCTATGGCTGGAGTCTGACCATTTTCAAGGCCTTCCTCTGACACTGTCTGGTATAGAGGTCCCGGATGCCAGGAGCTCGGTTCCAGTGATGTACTGGGCCGTATGCACTACCCTCTGAAGTGTCTTGCAAGTCTTTGTTGTGTTTTGATTCCTGTTTGGAGCCCAGGAAGCGTAGCCGCTGCCTCGGTAGCAGCTAATTGAGGATCCAAATAATTACTAAATACTAAAAGCAAACTGCTTGGTATGCCAAGCAGTTGCCATACCAAGCAGTGATGCAGCCAGTCAAGATGCTCTCAATGGTGCAGCTGTAGAACGTTTTGAGGATCTGAGTGCCCATGCCAAATATTTTCCACCTATTGAGGGGAAAGCATGCAACCAGAGGTCTCTTCACAGTCCCCAGGTCCAAAACGGAGGCTGGGAAACTCACAGTATTGACCACATGGAACTCTCTGCTACCCCAGGTAATTCAAGATGGCAATAAAACCAGATTCAAGAAACATATAAAAGAACACCTTACAGAGGCCTCCCCGAGTGGTGCAGCGGTCTAAGGCACTGCATGGCTCCAGAGTGGCGCAGCGGTCTAAGGCACTGCATGGATCCAGAGTGGTGCAGAGGTCTAAGGCACTACATGGCTCCAGAGTGGTGCAGAGGTCTAACGCACTGCATCTCAGTGCTAGACACGTCATTCCAGACCCTGGTTCGACTCCAGGCTGTATCACAACCGGCCGTGATTGGGAGTCCCATAGAGCAGCGCACAATTGGCCAGGGTTAGGGTTTGGCCAGGGTAGGCCGTCATTGCAAATAAGAATTTGTTCTTAACTGACTTACCTAGTTAAATAAAGGTTAAATAAAAAAACTACAGACTCGGGCTGTGTCACAACTGGCTGTGACCGGGAGTTCCATAGGGCGGCACACAATTGGCTCACTGTAGTAAGGGAAGGGTTTGGCCACGGGAGGCTTTACTTGGCTCATCGCGCTCTAGTGACTCCTTGTGGTGGGCTGGGCTTCTGCAGGCTGACTTACGGTCGTCAGTTGGACGGTGTTTCCTCCGACACATTGTTGCGGCTGGCTTCCGGGTTAAGTGGACGGGTGTTAAGAAGTGTGGTTTGGCGGGCCATGTTTCGCATGACATGACCTTCGCCTGTTGGGGATTTGCAGGATTGAGACAAGATCATAATTGGATATCATGAAAAAGGGGGTAAAATACCCAAAAAATATATATAACTTACGGCATGACGGGGACTGTGAAGAGACACCGGTATTTTGCATTGTATTATGTATTGTATTATATGTGATACATTATTTTATTTGTTGTGTTTTGATTCCTATTTGGAGCCCAGGAAGAGGCTAATTGGGGATCCTAATAATTACTAAACACTAAAAGCAAACTGTGTATGTATAAATAAACATTTGCAGCAAGGTGAAGCATGATGTTGCCTCTAATGAAAACAGTATCCACAGCTCTGAAATGATAACACCTAAGACACTAAAAATAAAAAGACACGGGCTGCATCCCAAATGGTACTCCCTATGGGTTCTGGTCAAAAGTAGTGCACTATATAGGGAATACAGTGCCATTTGGGATACAACCATGAAAAGCAATTATGAACCTGCTATGCCCATCTAGAGCCACAACAACAACAATACACTTGGAGGGGTATAATGCAAAGCAGGATCAATGAGTTAGTCAGCTAACTTGCCTAAATATTTTGAAATAACTTGAAATGGGCATCTTCTAATTGATTCAACAACCAAAAACACATATCTATGTTTAGCTTTCTTAATGAACCAGAAAATCAGTAGTTATTTATGGTTGTTTATCAAAGTTAGCTGGCTAACTCATTGATCCTGCTCTGTAGTATACCTCTCGGGTCTTATCATTCTAATTATCTGTCTGCAACAACAAACCATTCCTTTGTCTTCTCTGGACCCCAGAGTGAACGCTACCACAACTCTCTCATATCATGAGATAATCCATTCATAATTAATGTATGTACAATGTGCTGAAAAGACCAATCAATGATGCATTAGAAGAGAGTGTGATTGAAACTAACTGAATTATGTGGCTCATGTAGACAGACACTCCATATGACCTCTGAGTCATCGACAAGGCGAGTTAGATACCAATCTGTATCATTCTAGCATGTAACCTGTTAAGCCTGAATCCACTGACTAACAGGTCTCCAATGGCACCTTATTTCCTTATATAGTTCACCACTCGATAGGGGTCTGGTAAAACAAATAGCGCACTACATAGAGACTAAGGTGCCATTTGGGATACACAGCACAGCAAGCCCTCATCCCAGGTATGCTCTCCCTCCCTCATCATATTTCTCACTTCGTGCCCTCCCCTAATCCACTCGTTAGTGAATGACTCATTAATATGTGTAAAGTGGACATAGTAGGAGTGGATCTGAACTCCACTAATGGGAAGATAATTGGAACGCGCTGCGCACACAGTCAGTGCTCTGCACACACACTTCGCTCTGCACACACACAGTCACACACTTCACTCTGCTCACACACACACACACACTTCGCTCTGCACACACACAGTCACACACACATCCACTTCGGGCAATGTGGCTGTTTTTTGTTGGTGGTGTTGAGTTGTTATTGATGATGATGATGATGATATGCCCGTGTTATTCTATGAAGTCCTTGTTTTCCTCAACAGAACTATTATTGCTGTAACATCACCAGTATCTTAAGAAATACTTGGTTAGATACTATTGAGAAAATATGGAGATTGGATTTCAAGAATAAACATACATAAACATCATGCACTCTCAAAAAAGGGGTACGGTCAAGGTACATTAAGATTTGAGCATGTCCACTGCCAGTTTAGAAGTTTTTTTATAAAGGCTTACATAAGAGAATGTGACAATAAAAAGTTATTGTAGCAACCTTAACACAACATCTAGCGAATTTGTCAGGCGGTTTGGACCTGCTGGTGTAGCAGTTAAGGTGTTGGCTTGACAGTCGCTGGACCTGAGTTCGAGTCCTGGTTGGGGCTACCCCTGAATTAGCTACATGTATGTTAGAAGTGGGATTGCGCCTGTGAGGCCATCAAAGAGGTGTGTACACGTGAGTAGGGTTGCAAAGTTACCAGTAATTTACCAAAGTTACTGGAATCTTCAGTCATTTTGGTAATGAACAGAAAATCTATGGCAATCTATCGTAACTTTGGTCATTTATACTTGAATAACTTTTTAAGTATGATATATTGTATTCATTTATTGTATCTGTGTCCATATTGTCCATCAGTTTCTAGTAGACTGACCACATGGTCCAAGAGAAAACAGCCTAAAATGAAAAGGCATCTAATCAACAATGGCATTACTTTAAATTGACTCTGCAACTCTTCCAAATTATTAACTGTGTTCACAACTGTCACCAGTTTGATGTCAAAACATTGACAACAAATACATAGTGACATAGTAAAATGAAAAAAAGTGTGTAAAAAAAATATAAAGGATATTTCATGCTGAAACCCTCATATTAAACACCAATGTTTTCACTGGATTGATGTTTTATAATTAGCATAATGTTTTACAGCTTTGTCATCATTTTTTTAAATCACATTATCTGTACTGAACAAAAATACAAACGCAACATGCAACAATTTCAACGACATGAGCCAGGCCCAGCTAATCACAATGAGTTTTTCCCCACAAAAGGGCTTTATTACAGATAGAAATACTCCTCAGTTTCATCAGCTGTCTGGGTGTTTGGTCTCAGACGCTCAAGCAGGTGAAGAAGCCGAATGCGGATGTCCTGGCCTGGCATGGTTACACGTGGTCTGCGGCTGTGAGGCTGGTTGGACGTTCTGCCAAATTATCTAAAACGACGTTGGAGGCGGCTTATGGTAGAGAAACTAACATTAAATTCTCTGGCAATAACTCTGGTGAACATTCCTGCAGTCAGCATGCCAATTGCACGCTCTCTCAAAACTTGAGACATCTGTGGTATTGTGTTGTGTGACAAAACTGCACATTGTAGAGTGGCCTTTTATTGTCCCGAGCATAAGGTGCACCCGTGTAATTATCATGCTGTTTAATCAGCTTCTTTATATGCTACACATGTCAGGTGGATGGATTATCTTGGCAAAGGAGAATTGCTCACCAACAGGGATGTAAACAAATTTGTGCAAAACATTTAAGAGAAATAAGCTTTTTGTGCGTATGGATAATTTTGGGGATCTCTTATTTCAGCTCATGAAACATGGGACCAACACTTTACATGTTGCGTTAATATTTTTGCTCATTATAATTATTTCATACATTTTACATGTGATAAGGCCACACAGAGGGCTAGAAATTAGACACCTGTGATAATCTGAAGTAGCCAAAAGGTCCACTAGATCTATTGTGACAGACTACATAAAATCCTTGAAAGATACAATTGTTGAAGTTTACTGGTAAACTTTGAATGTTTCCAGTAATATACCTTCCCTTTGCAACCCTACACGTTAGGGACTTGAAATAGAGAAGAGGCACATTTTTGCCACTTAAAAATAACAACTGGCTTTGTCACTGTGGTGGTACCTTTTTCTTTGTGATATTTTATTTAGCTTTTTTGCTTTTTTAAAATGTTTTTTTTTACAAAAATAAAAAACATATATAGACAAAAAATCTAAAACAACTTAACGTCCACAAATGTTAATGACATCACACTTGCTAAGACCCATATTCCCACCGTATCCATACCCAATGTTGTTTCTAATACTTGCAAGACATATATGACTTCAAATTGTGTTATGTTGTTTCTGTCTGTAGCTGGATAAAAAATATATATATTTAAATAATTTGATTCTTCCATTCTCTTAACGTTGGAGTATAATTTGACTTCCAGTATTTAAGTAATAGCTTCTTCAATATAAGTTAATATTATTTTTGTATCACACCGCACCCCCATATTCCATGTCTTGAAATATGCAGATAGACAGATAAAAGGCAAACTTACATTGTAAAACTTCTGACAGCCAGCTTTCTAACTCTGCTCATAACTTTTGGACTTTATAGCACTCCCAGAAGGTATGAATTATTGAGTCATTGTTAGTTTTACACTTAAAACATGACTCTGCCGTTGTGCTGTAGAATTTTGTCCCTTGTATAATACATTTAAAAAACTGAGTGTACAAAATATTAAGAACACCTTCCTAATATTGAGTTCCACAGGGATGCTGGCCGATGTTGACTCTAATGCTTCCCACAATTGTGTCAAGTTGGCTGGATGTCCTTTGGGTGGTGGACCATTCTTGATACACACGGGAAACTGTTGAGCGTGAAAAAACACAGAAGCATTGCCATTCTTGACTCAAACTGGTGCGCCTGGAACCTACTATCATACCCCATCCAATTAACCCTCTGAATGGTACATATACACAACCCATGTCTTAACGAGGAGGAGTAGTAGGAAGGATCGGAGGACCAAAATGCAGCGTGGTATGTATCCATAATATAATGTAATGAGACTGAATATAAAATACAAACGAACAAGAGAATCAAAATGAAAACCGAAACAGTCCCGAATGGTACAAACACTGAAACGGAAAATAATCACCCACAACTCAAAGGTGAAACCAGGCTACCTAAGTATGGTTCTCAATCAGGGACAACGATTGACAGCTGCCTCTGATTGAGAACCATACCAGGCCAAACACAGAAATACCAAATTATAGAAAAAATAACATAGACTGCCCACCCCAACTCACGCCCTGACCATACTAAAACAAAGACAAAACAAAGGAACTAAGGTCAGAAGGTCAACTTTATTTTTTTATTTTATTGACAATTTTAATTGTGACTTACTTTCAGGTTATCTAATAATCAATGGTTGATTATCTACAAGGTAATGGGTTGGATGACTGTTTGAATATTTCCCCAACTAGTGTCAAATTATTTGGGTACTGGTTATTGAGTGTTACTGAGTGTGAGAAATACTTTGTTATGCCTGCCTTCTTGAATACTGTTGAATACTGTATGTGGTTATGAAACGACTGTTTCTTTTTGAGTATTTAATGCTGATGGTTGGAGAAATCAGTCCACTGCTCTTTATTATTTCATTGAGTGTTTTCAGTCTGAAGCTATATCACTGTTATTTATTTTTTTATTTCACCTTTATTTAACCAGGTAGGCTAGTTGAGAACAAGTTCTCATTTACAACTGCGACCTGGCCAAGATAAAGCATAGTAGTGTGAACAGACAACAACACAGTTACACATGGAGTAAACAATAAACAAGTCAATAACACAGTAGAAAAAAAAGGAAAAAAATCCATATACATTGTGTGCAAAAGGCATGAGGAGGTAGGCGAATAATTACAATTTAGCAGATTAACACTGGAGTGATAAATGATCAAATGGTCATGTGTAGGTAGAGATACTGGTGTGCAAAAGTGCAGAAAAGTAAATAAATAAAAACAGTATGGGGATGAGGTAGGTAAATTGGGTGGGCTATTTACTGATGGACTATGTACAGCTGCAGCGATCGGTTAGCTGCTCAGATAGCAGATGTTTAAAGTTGGTGAGGGAGATAAAAGTCTCCAACTTCAACGATTTTTGCAATTCGTTCCAGTCACAGGCAGCAGAGAACAGGAAGGAAAGGCGGCCAAATGAAGTGTTGGCTTTAGGGATGATCAGTGAGATACACCTGCAGAATGGTGTCGTCTGCGTAGATGTGGATCAGGGAATCGCCCGCAGCAAGAGCAACATCATTGATATATACAGAGAAAAGAGTCGGCCCGAGAATTGAACACTGTGGCACCCCCATAGAGACTGCCAGAGGACCAGACAACATGCCCTCCGATTTGACACACTGAACTCTGTCTGCAAAGTAGTTGGTGAACCAGGCAAGGCAGTCATTAGAAAAACCGAGGCTAATGAGTCTGCCGATAAGAATATGGTGATTGACAGAGTCGAAAGCCTTGGCCAGGTCGATGAAGACGGCTGCACAGTAGTGTCTTTTATCGATGGCGGTTATGATATTGTTTAGTACCTTGAGCGTGGCTGAGGTGCACCTGTGACCGGCTCGGAAACCAGATTGCACAGCGGAGAAGGTACGGTGGGATTCGAGATGGTCAGTGATCTGTTTGTTGACTTGGCTTTCGAAGACCTTAGATAGGCAGGGCAGGATGGATATACAGTGCCTTGCGAAAGTATTCGGCCCCCTTGAACTTTGCGACCTTTTGCCACATTTCAGGCTTCAAACATAAAGATATAAAACTGTATTTTTTTGTGAAGAATCAACAACAAGTGGGACACAATCATGAAGTGGAACGACATTTATTGGATATTTCAAACTTTTTTAACAAATCAAAAACTGAAAAATTGGGCGTGCAAAATTATTCAGCCCCCTTAAGTTAATACTTTGTAGCGCCACCTTTTGCTGCGATTACAGCTGTAAGTCGCTTGGGGTATGTCTCTATCAGTTTTGCACATCGAGAGACTGACATTTTTTCCCATTCCTCCTTGCAAAACAGCTCGAGCTCAGTGAGGTTGGATGGAGAGCATTTGTGAACAGCAGTTTTCAGTTCTTTCCACAGATTCTCGATTGGATTCAGGTCTGGACTTTGACTTGGCCATTCTAACACCTGGATATGTTTATTTTTGAACCATTCCATTGTAGATTTTGCTTTATGTTTTGGATCATTGTCTTGTTGGAAGACAAATCTCCGTCCCAGTCTCAGGTCTTTTGCAGACGCCATCAGGTTTTCTTCCAGAATGGTCCTGTATTTGGCTCCATCCATCTTCCCATCAATTTGAACCATCTTCCCTGTCCCTGCTGAAGAAAAGCAGGCCCAAACCATGATGCTGCCACCACCATGTTTGACAGTGGGGATGGTGTGTTCAGGGTGTTGCTTTTACGCCAAACATAACGTTTTGCATTGTTGCCAAAAAGTTCAATTTTGGTTTCATCTGACCAGAGCACCTTCTTCCACATGTTTGGTGTGTCTCCCAGGTGGCTTGTGGCAAACTTTAAACAACACTTTTTATGGATATCTTTAAGAAATGGCTTTCTTCTTGCCACTCTTCCATAAAGGCCAGATTTGTGCAATATACGACTGATTGTTGTCCTATGGACAGAGTCTCCCACCTCAGCTGTAGATCTCTGCAGTTCATCCAGAGTGATCATGGGCCTCTTGGCTGCATCTCTGATCAGTCTTCTCCTTGTATGAGCTGAAAGTTTAGAGGGACGGCCAGGTCTTGGTAGATTTGCAGTGGTCTGATACTCCTTCCATTTCAATATTATCGCTTGCACAGTGCTCCTTGGGATGTTTAAAGCTTGGGAAATATTTTTGTATCCAAATCCGGCTTTAGACTTCTTCACAACAGTATCTCGGACCTGCCTGGTGTGTTCCTTGTTCTTCATGATGCTCTCTGCGCTTTTAACGGACCTCTGAGACTATCACAGTGCAGGTGCATTTATACGGAGACTTGATTACACACAGGTGGATTGTATTCATCATCATTAGTCATTTAGGTCAACATTGGATCATTCAGAGATCCTCACTGAACTTCTGGAGAGAGTTTGCTGCACTGAAAGTAAAGGGGCTGAATAATTTTGCACGCCCAATTTTTCAGTTTTTGATTTGTTAAAAAAGTTTGAAATATCCAATAAATGTAGTTCCACTTCATGATTGTGTCCCACTTGTTGTTGATTCTTCACAAAAAAATACAGTTTTATATCTTTATGTTTGAAGCCTGAAATGTGGCAAAAGGTCGCAAAGTTCAAGGGGGCCAAATACTTTCGCAAGGCACTGTAGGTGACTATAGGTGACATTGACTATTGAGGCACCATACTGTTTCTTTTGTTTGGAGTGTTGACTATCAAGACTCTGGACTCTACCACTACTCCTAGTGGATGAACATTGTTTATGTGAAACATTCTATAATTCTAAAGGAAGAATAGAAGAAACTGATGGTTGGAATTAAACCAAATAACTAAACGTTTATCTGGACTCACCACATGGATTTATTAATAGAGACCATACTATTTTACTCTTGCACATGTGCTTCATCAATATGTACCCATTGTTCCTCTTTAGTGAATTTAACAATATGTTGCAAGTAAAAGCCTTGGGTGGTGAGTTGATGAGTTGATGAGTTGATGAGTTGATGAGTTGAATTCCAAATCTGGAATGTTAAAACCACCCTCAGATTTAGGGACATGTAAAACTTTCCAATTTATTCCATTAATTTTATTTGCCCATATGAAGTCTGTTATGGCTTAGTATACTTTTTTAAAGAATGTATTCGGTGGGGTAATTGGTAATAACAAAAATGCATATTAAAAACTTTGGAAGTAATGCCATTCTGAAGAGTTTTATTCTCCAGTAAAATGTATGGGGAGATTATCGATTTAATTAGATCTGCTTTTTTTGTTGTCACTTATTAAGCATCCTATTATTTAATATTTTTTGTGGTCCACTTAAAGGATTTCTGTAGATCATGAGTTATTTTATTTTTCCTATTACCATTATTTAAGTTTTTTCCATGTTAATTTTAGAGTATTCCAAAAATGTTTTAAACAAGGGGGGCATTGAGTTTCCAATATTAGTCAAGTACATCAGAAGATTGTTGGGAAATAATATATATCAATATTGATACTTGTTACGTTTGGGTCCAGTCTAATTATTTCTGCAAGCTTTCAAATGCCAGGGCAAACAGGAGGGGGGAGAGAGGACATCCCTGTCTCCACCCCATTCTAAAGCAGTTTAATCAGATAATGCATTATTTGTGTATATTTTTGCTTTAGGATGTTTCTATAATATTTTTATGAAATGTATTATTTCAGCTGGAAAGTTGAGTGCCTCCAATGTTTTGATTAGAAAAGACCATTCAAGACGGTCAAAAGCCTTTTCGGCATCAACAGCCATTATCCAGTCCCTCCAGGATTCTGTGATTGGTTGATATTGCATTAAATTATGCAATCAGCGCATATTATACGAGAGCTCGCAATTTTGACCAATCGCCGCACTTTTAGTGCATAAAAGGGTCCAATCAAAAGCGGGTTCATAATTTTGACCAATTCATTTTCCGTGGAAAATGGCCCAATCCAACCACACGTCAACAACGTTTCCCCCCCCCGGCTCTCAGCATATACACATGCGAAGACAATGAGTGATGCTGATAAATCAAATCAAACTTTATTTGTCACATGCGCCGAATACAACAAGTGTAGACTTTATCGTGAAATGCTTACTTACAAGCCCTTAACTCCTTTTGAACTGCATTGTTGGTTAAGAAAATATTTACCAAGTAGACAAAAATAAAAAGTTATAATAAAAAGTAACACAATAAGAATAATGAGGCTATATACAGGGGGCACCAGTACCGAGTCAGTGTGCGGGGTACAGGTTAGTTGAGGTAATTTGTACATGTAGGTCGGGGTGAAGTGACTATGTCACTTCGAATCAGCAAAGCATATAAGAATGTCAGAACAGTTCCAGCGGCAATTCACCATGACTGAAGTGGTTGCAGGGAAGACTGTGGCAAGCGCTGAAAGAATCAAAAAAATATGGTAATACTGCTTTAAAAGTGCATATCAACCACAATACTCTATTTTTATGTTTTCTGTTCTTTATCTCCCTTACGATCCTTTCAGAAATAAATCACAATCTGAAGTATTTTGAAGACAATTTATGCAAAGGAAATATCAATCCTCAAATTGAAAGCAATTGATCAGCTTTGAATCTATTTGGGGGGGTTTTGAGAGGGGGAATGGGAGGTGCATCTTGTGTTGATAGCAAGCCCCAAGCCTGATGGAGAGGAGAGGTGTGTGTGTGAGTGAATTATGACAGAGCTGTTTGTTCAGGAAAATAAACAAAATTGAGCACTTTAGATGTTTCTAATTGTTTTTGTTTTCTGCTTAAAATCGTCCTACAAAATGAGCACACATTACTTTTTATTGCATTATATGAAATGAACGTGAAAAAAACCCATCGCAGAATTTCAGAAATTCTGCAGCTATAATCACGCATTTTTGGCTGCAGAAATCACAATTTTTTTCGTGAAATCCTGGAGGGATTTTTGCCAGTCTGTTGCTTATGAGTTTTGTTATTATTTTATGATCATAATTTAATCAACTTATGGGTCTGTAATCGGCAAGGGACTCTCCAGATTTACCTGGTTTTAATATAACTCAAATAACTGTTTGATACATGGAACTCGGAGGCACTGAATTGAGTGACGTGTGTTGTCATTTGAGTAAATAGGGGCACTACTTAAAATATCAAATAAAATCTATGGGAAATATTGTGTCTAATATTCTGGATGATTTTACATTTTTAGTGATTCTTTTTTAATCTGCTGATAGTTGCTTCAGGGTTATTGGAGTATAGTGGCTGGTGGGGCTTTAACCTCTCTGCGATCGTTCGGGACGCTCGCATCCCACCTCGTCAACAGCCAGTGAAATTGCAGGGCACCAAATTCAAAACAACAGAAATCTCATAATTAAAATTCCTCAACCATACAAGTATTTTACACCATTTTAAAGATACACTTCTCGTTAATCCAACCACAGTGTCCGATTTCAAAAAGGCTTTTTGGCGAAAGTGGAACATATCATTATGTTAGGTCAGCAACTAGTCACAGAAAGCATAAAGCCATTTTCCAACCAAAGAGAGGTGTCACAAAAAGCAGAAATATAGATAAAATTAATCACTAACCTTTGACGATCTTCATCAGATGACACTCCCAGGACTCACTGTTACACAATACATGTATGTTTTGTTTTGATAAAGTTCATATTTATATCCAAAAACCTCAGTTCACATTGTTCAGAAATGCCTAAAAAACATCCGGAGAAATTGCAGAGAGCCACATCAAATAACAGAAAAGCTCATCATAAACTTTGATGAAAGATACATGTTTTACATTTAAAGATAAACTGGTTCTTAATGCAACCGCTGTGTCAGATTTCAAAAAAGCTTTACGGCAAAAGCACAATATTCAATAAGTGTTCAGCAAGCCATACAGTTACAAATTGTGGAGCCAAATTGTGGAGTCAACAAAAGTCATAAATAGCATTACAAATCTTCACTTACTTTGCTGATCTTCGTCGGAATGCACTCCCAGGACTCCCACAAGAAATGTTTGTTTTGTTCGATTACGTCCATATTTATGTCCAAATACCTCAGTTTTGTTCGCGCGTTTATTTCACTATTCCAAAGGCACAATGCGCAAGCGCAAAATCCAGATGAAAAGTCAAAAGAGTTCCATTACAGTTTGTTGAAACATGTCAAACGATGTTCATAATCAATCCTTAGAGTCTTCCATAATAAATCTTTAATAATATTCCAACCCGGACAATAGCGTATTCATTACAGAGGAAAAAGAAGTGACCGCGCAGTAAACAACTGATTGGCCACAGCCTAGTCCACGTTGAAACAGCTCCTATTTGACCCCCTTCCACAATAGAAGCCTCAAACAACTTCTAACAACTGTTGACATCTGCTGGAAGCCTTGGGAAGTGCAATCTGGCCCCATAGACACAGCATATTGGACAGGCAATCACTTAAATGAAACTACAAACCTCAGATTTCCCACTTCCTGGTTGGATTTGTCTCAGGTTTTCGCCTGCCATATGAGTTATGTTATACTCACAGACATCATTCAAACAGTTTTAGAAACTTCAGAGTGTTTTCTATCCAATACGAATAATAATATGCATATATTAGCATCTGGGACAGAGTAGCAGGCAGTTTACTCTGGGCACCTAATTCATCCAAGCTACTCAATACTGCCCCCGTGTCACCAAGAAGTTAAGAGTCCAAAGGGAGATGAGTGGAGGCACCACACATATTTCAGGGAAGTGTCTGATGCTCCCCCATCCCGATCCCTTGGATTGAACCCATCTCCACTCTTGCCAATAACCCCCATTGGATCTTAACTATTATGGCAAACAAGGAATAACAATGACTTGACCTCCTCTCTTAATTTGGCCAGAGCTCTTCTTAATTTTACAGCAGGTTTGCAAGTCACAAAAATAAATACAATTACATTTTAGTATAGATAAATACTTCCATCCCTTTTTCCCAATTAAAGTTTGTCCCTCTCCACCTCCCTCTCCCAGTTTACCACCCGCCCCTTGACCAGCCAAGCTTGTCACAACCTCCCATCCTTGCCCACCCTTACCCACCCAAGCCAAGTTTGTCCCAACCTCCTGTATTTTCCCACCCTCCCTTCTTTTCAGACACATTTACACCCAGCCATACATCAACTTACTCATCCATTCTCCATCATTCACATACATATACTCTATGCATCTGCCATTTTCTACTGGTCTTCTACACATATTCATATTCACCCACCATATTCACCCACACTCCCATTCATATGCACAAACACACACACCCACACAAATCCATAAAATTGTTATTGACATGTTTGCTATATTTCCTCTTTTTGATTGTCTTTTCAGTGTGTATTCCTTGCGTTTTATCTCAGCCTATTAGACAGGTCCTGAAGTAATCAAATTAACTGGCCGTGAATGATTATTTACATTTTTACATTCACACTTTTTTCTCCCCAACCTTGTCCCATTGCTGCAACCCCTACAGACTTGGGAGAGGCGAAGGTCAAGAGCCATGTGTCCTCTGAAACACAACCCTGACAAGCTTGAAGATTACCATGCGAAGGTATTTAGCATTCTTTTGTTTCAATTCATCTTCTAAAGTTTACTTTGTTTCCAGAAGGCTAATTTTCTAAAGGAACACTTTTGTACCTGTGGACTTTATGTACTGTGATTATAATTTACAGCAGGCTTTTTTAATCACATAATTAGCGAGTATCAGTGCAGATCCCAATTACCAAGTCCTCCCATTCACTGAAGATGTTGAGATCTCTTTATGTTAGTACTGTATTATTAATTTGACCTGTTCTGTGTGCTCAATATTATGGAATGTGCAGTACTGGGGTGTAATCTAGGTTTATTTTTGTTAAGTATGTTTTTGGTTTATACTGCACACTCTCAGAAAAAAAGGTACAGAATTGTACTTAAAGGGGTACAAACGCTTGTCACTGTAGTGGTACCCTGTAAGACACATCCATTGTACCATTGGTTATAGGTAACTAATTGTACCCTTGCAGTTTGTACCTTAACAGAGCTATATGTGTGCCTTAGTGACAACCTTTCTTACATTATTAATGTAAGATCTGGGATGTGGTCTGTACTTTGGGAGATTTCCAGATATTTTTATTTTTTTAACCTTTATTTAACTAGGCAAGTCAGTTAAGAACAAATTCTTATTTACAATGACGGCCTAGGAACAGTGGGTTAACTGCCTGTTCAGGGGCAGAACGACAGATTGTCAGCTCGGGGGTTTGAACTTGCAACCTTCCGGTTACTAGTTCAACGCTCTAACCACTAGGCTACCCTGCCGCCTGTGGAAGTAGTAAAGACACAAACTTAGCTTGCATCAAAACGGATCCAAATAAGGTAGCAGGTAGGCTATAGTTTACCATACACTATACAGAAGGCTATATAGCCACACTATTCTAGGATGCACGGTGTGCAAAAATTGGACTTTGTAATTGGAAAGAAACGAGGGCAAGATTGCATACAGGAGTTGAACGTGTGGCATCTATTTGCAGCAGCCGTCCTTTGTTGCTTTTCCTCGGATACAGACTTGTGATATTGAAATAACAAAATCTGCAGCTTGTGGGAAGCATATTTTGGCTTTAATTTAGTTTTAATATCTGATGAGGCCTCATTTTCTCTGGCCGTGCTTGTTTCTCTCCCTCCCTCATAGTCCTGTAGTCTCCATGACAATATACACGTTCAGATGTTTGAATCTTATTACTTCTCTTTCCTTCTCCTCAACGATCCCACTAACAGTGCCCCCTCAGAGCGCTTCCGTACGCACCATCCTATAATTGCCCATTCTTCAGACAGAGAGCAGAGCAGCAGCAGAGATTGAAAAGGGCACTTTTTATGAGATGCAGAGGTCAGCCACCTAATTAGCAACCCTCTCGGCCTTTCCATAAATTCACCATACCACCGCTGTTCTCTGTTGCTGTCGCCACCGTGTTCCTGTTCATTCTCTATCTCTCCAACCGATGGCCCCTTTGAAGAGATCCCACTACAAAGGAAGATTGGATCCAGCGACTTTTAATTAGCTGCTTTATGTGAGAAAAGGCATGCAGTCAAGAAATCTGTAGAGTTATGGGAGCAATTGCTCAAGGGCACATCGACAGATTTTTTTCACCTAGGGGATTCGAACCAGCTACCTTTCGGTTACTGGCCCAAGGCTCTTAACTGCTAGGCTACCTGCCGCCACACAGAGCGGAAAATACAGTACAAACACTGCCATAACCTGGCAGCTCCCAATTCAATACACATAGCCTTGAAAAGGTAATAGCCTTGAAAAGCATAGCCTTGAAAAGCTAAGCTGAGAAATAGGAGGCAGGAGAGCACTGGTTCCTGGGCACATCTGTTAATTTGAGCAAGGCACTTAACCCTAATTGCTCCCGTAAGTCACTCTGGATAAGAGTTTCTACTGAAAGACCTGCAGGTTGATAAGGCTCTATCGATACAAACACAGTAGATAGACAGGGTTTGGTTTTGAGACAAAGCCAGTTCTCTGCTTCTCCTGTAGTACAGACCGTATCTCCTGAAAGCCAGCCTGGCAATAAGCACCGTTACCACCATGACTGTTCTGTTGTTGGGGCTCTAAATTGAGTGGGCTGATAGATTCGCTGCAGCTCTCTCTCTGGACAGAGGGAGCAGCAGATTATAGTATCATCCCCAGCCACTGGGGAAAAGCCTCAACCCCAGTGAAATAGATATCAACCTAGGCCTTTGTTTAGTTGTGCTAAACAAAGCTTAAAACACCAAACAGCAAGCAATGCAGATGTAGAAGCACGTTGGCTAGGAAAAACTCCCTAGAAAAGGAGTGCTCTACCATACCTGCCCCATTCCTGTGCCCATTGTCCCCCTTCTCCCTCCTCTTATTCTCCTGTGCGGTGGCGTGCTGAGGGATGAGGTGGTCTGAGAGCCTGGAGCCATGCTCTTACATAACACCCACACAAATAATGTAGTGTGAAAGACAACACGCTGCGTGAGCAGAGGGAAACAAATCCTGCCTGAACACTACAGTGCCGCTGTTGAGTGCATGGCTGCTACCATTACTACTTTATGAGGGACAGGAATAGGGGCTGGGAAAGGACAAGGTCAGGGACGGGGGCACACACTGGTTGAATCAACGTTGTTTCCACGAGATCTGGAAATCTCCTTTACCCACATCGAGACACAAGCAGGACAATCCAACCATACCTCTGCAAATCAAATCGTATTGGTTGTATACACAAATTTGCTATGTTATTGCAGGTGCAGTAACATTTTAGTTTTTCTAGTTCCAACAGTGCAGTAATACCAAGCAATCAAACATTTAAACAGCAAGTGAACATTATTGAAGTGAACAGTGCACTCAGAACAGCATCAATTCGTCGGGGCATGGACTCTACAAGGTGTCGACAGTGTTCCACATGGATGCTGGCTCATTTTATTCTCCAATGCTTCCCACGGATGTCCTTCGGGTGGTGGACCATTCTTTATACACACGTGAAATGGATGAGCGTGTTCTTGTCAGAAAACCAGTGCCCCTAGCATCTACTACCATACGCTGTTTAACGCACTTACATCTTTTCTCTTGCCTATTTACACCCTGAATGGCACACATACACAATCCATGTCTCAATTCCAAATCAAAATGTTTTTGTCATGTGCGCCGAATACAACCCGTGTAGACCTTACAGTGAAATGCTTACTTACAGGCCCGAACCAACAGTGCAGTGTTTATTTTTTTTTTTAAGTATTAGGTAAACAATAGATAAGTAAAATAATGTATAAACAACCACGTTAAAAAGATCATGAAAAATAACAGTGGCGAGGCTATATACAGTAGCAAGGCTATAACAGTAGCGAGGCTACAGTTGAAGTCGGAAGTTTACATACACTTAGGTTGGAGTCATTAAAACTAGTTTTTCAACCACTCCACACATTTCTTGTTAACAAACTATAGTTTTTGCAAGTCGGTTAGGACATCTACTTTGTGCATGACAAAATTAATATTTCCAACAATTGTTTACAGACAGATTATTTCACTTATAATTCACTGTATCACAATTCCAGTGGGTCAGAAGCTCGGAAAATTCCAGAAAATGATGTCATGGCTTTAGAAGCTTCTGATAGCCTAATTGACATAATTTGAATCAGGTGTACCTGTGGATGTAAAAAATCAAAAGAAATCAGCCAAGTCCTCAGAAAAAGAATTGTAGACCTAAACAAGTTTGGTTCATCCTTGGGAGCAATTTCCAAATACCTGAAGGTACTATGTTCATCTGTACAAACAATGGGACCGTGCAGCCGTCATACCGCTCAGGAAGGAGACGCGTTCTGTCTCCTAGAGATTAACGTACTTTGGTGTGAAAAGTGAAAATCAATCCCAGAACAACAGCAAAGGATCATGTCAAGATGCTGGAGGAAACAGGTACAAAATAATCTAAATCCACAGTAAAACAAGTACTATATCGACGTAACCTGAAAGGCTGCTCAGCAAGGAAGAAGCCACTGCTCCAAAACCGCCATAAAAAAGCCAGACTGCGGTTTGCAACTTGCACATGGGGACAAAGATTGTACCTTTTGTAGAAATGTCCCCTGGTCTGATGAAACAAAAATAGAACTGTTTGGCCAATGACCATCGTTATGTTTGGAGTAAAAAGGGGGAGGCTTGCAAGCCGAAGAACACCATCCTAACCGTGAAGCACGGGATTGGCAGCATCATGTTGTCGGGGTGCTTTGCTGCAGGAGGGACTGGTGCACTTCACAAAATAGATGGCATAATGAGGATGGAAAATTATTGAAGCAATATGTCAAGACATCAGTCAGGAATTTAAAGCTTCGTTGCAAATAGGTCTCCAAATGGACAATGACCCTAAGCATACTTCTAAAGTTGTGGCAAGATGGCTTAAATACCACAAAGTCAAGGTGTTGGGAGTGGCCATCACAAAGCTCTGACCTCAATCCCATAGAAAATTTGTGGGCAGAACTGAAAAAGCGTGTGCGAGCAAGGAGGCCCACAAATCTGACTCCGTTACACCAGCTCTGTCAGGAGGAATGGGCCAAAATTCACCCAACTTATTGTAGGAAGCTTGTGGAAGGCTACCTGAAATGTTTGACCCAAGTTAAACAATTTAAAGGCAATGCTACCAAATAGTAATTAAATGTATGTAAACTTCTGACCCACTGGGAATGTGATGAAATAAATAGAAGCTAAAATAAGTAATTCTGTCTACTATTATTCTGACATTTCACATTCTTAAAATAAAGTGGTGATCCTAACTGACCTAAAACAGGGAATTTTTACTGGCTACTCCTACCCCAGTCAACAGCACTGCACCCCCCACAACAACTCGCCCAAGCCTTCCCCATTTCTCCTTCTCCCAAATCTGCTCAGCTGATGTTCTGAATGAGCTGCAAAATCTGGACCCCTACAAATCAGCCGGGCTAGACAATCTGGACCCTTTCTTTCTAAAATTATCTGCCAAAATTGTTGCCACCCCTATTACTAGCCTGTTCAACCTCTCTTTCGTGTCGTCTGAGATTCCCAAAGATTGGAAAGCAGCTGCGGTCATCCCCCTCTTCAAAGGGGGTGACACTCTTGACCCAAACTGCTACAGACCTATATCTATCCTACCATGCCTTTCTAAGGTCTTCGAAAGCCAAGTCAACAAACAGATTACCGACCATTTCGAATCTCACCATACCTTCTCTGCTATGCAATCTGGTTTCAGAGCTGGTCATGGGTGCACCTCAGCCACGCTCAAGGTCCTAAATTATATCTTAACCGCCATCGATAAGAAACATTACTGTGCAGCCGTATTCATTGATCTGGCCAAGGCTTTCGACTCTGTCAATCACCACATCCTCATCGGCAGACTCGACAGCCTTGGTTTCTCAAATGATTGCCTCGCCTGGTTCACCAACTATTTCTCTGATAGAGTTCAGTGTGTCAAATCGGAGGGTCTGCTGTCCGGACCTCTGGCAGTCTCAATGGGGGTGCCACAGGGTTCAATTCTTGGACCGACTCTCTTCTCTGTATACATCAATGAGGTCGCTCTTGCTGCTGGTGAGTCTCTGATCCACCTCTACGCAGACAACACCATTCTGTATACTTCTGGCCCTTCTTTGGACACTGTGTTAACAACCCTCCAGGCAAGCTTCAATGCCATACAACTCTCCTTCCGTGGCCTCCAATTGCTCTTAAATACAAGTAAAACTAAATGCATGCTCTTCAACCGATCGCTACCTGTACCTACCCGCCTGTCCAACATTACTACTCTGGACGGCTCTGACTTAGAATACGTGGACAACTACAAATACTTAGGTGTCTGGTTAGACTGTAAACTCTCCTTCCAGACCCATATCAAACATCTCCAATCCAAAGTTAAATCTAGAATTGGCTTCCTATTTCGCAACAAAGCATCCTTCACTCATGCTGCCAAACATACCCTTGTAAAACTGACCATCCTACAAATCCTCGACTTTGGCGATGTCATTTACAAAATAGCCTCCAATACCCTACTCAACAAATTGGATGCAGTCTATCACAGTGCAATCCGTTTTGTCACCAAAGCCCCATATACTACCCACCATTGCGACCTGTACGCTCTCGTTGGCTGGCCCTCGCTTCATACTCGTCGCCAAACCCACTGGCTCCATGTCATCTACAAGACCCTGCTAGGTAAAGTCCCCCCTTATCTCAGCTCGCTGGTCACCATTGCATCTCCCACCTGTAGCACACGCTCCAGCAGGTATATCTCTCTAGTCAACCCCAAAACCAATTCTTTCTTTGGCCGCCTCTCCTTCCAGTTCTCTGCTGCCAATGACTGGAACGAACTACAAAAATCTCTGAAACTGGAAACACTTATCTCCCTCACTAGCTTTAAGCACCAACTGTCAGAGCAGCTCACAGATTACTGCACCTGTACATAGCCCACCTATAATTTAGCCCAAACAACTACCTCTTTCCCAACTGTATTTAATTTATTTACTTACTTTGCACATTCTTCCATTGCAAAACTACCATTCCAGTGTTTTACTTGCTATATTGTATTTACCTTGCCACCATGGCCTTTTTTGCCTTTACCTCCCTTCTCACCTCATTTGCTCACATTGTATATAGACTTGTTTATACTGTATTATTGACTGTATGTTTGTTTTACTCCATGTGTAACTCTGTGTCGTTGTATCTGTCGAACTGCTTTGCTTTATCTTGGCCAGGTCGCAATTGTAAATGAGAACTTGTTCTCAACTTGCCTACCTGGTTAAATAAAGGTAAAATAAAAAATAAATAAAAAAAATTGCACACACTGTATATAGACTTTTTCTACTGTATTATTGATTGTGCTTGTTTATTCCATGTGTAACTCCGTGTTGTTATATGTATCGAACTGCTTTTCTTTATCTTGGCCAGGTCGCAGTTGTAGCCTACCCGGTTAAACTTTTGGTGAAATAAAAATAAATAAATAAAACGACTGGTGCAGAGGTCCTGGATGGCAGGCAGCTTAGCCCCAGTGATATACGCGGCCGTACGCACTATCCTCTGTAGTGCCTTGCGGTCGGAGGCCGAGCAGTTGCCGTACCAGGCAGTGATATAACCAGTCAGGATGCTCATGATGTTGCAGCTATAGAACCTTTTGAGGATCTCAGGACCCATGACAGATCTTTTAGTTTCCTGAGGGGGAATAGGCTTTGTCGTGCCTTCTTCACAACTGTCTTGGTGTGTTTGGACCATGATAGTTTGTTGGTGATGTAGACACCAAGGAACTTGAACCTCTCAACCTGCTCCACTACAGCCCCGTCGATGAGAATGGGGTTGTGCTCGGTCCTCCTTTTCCTGTTGTCCACAATCATCTCCTTTGTATAGATTATGTTGAGGGATAGGTTGTTATTCTGGCACCATCCGGCCCGGTCTCTGACCTCCTCCCTATAGGCTGTCTCGTCGTTGTGAGTGATCAGGCTGTTGTGTCGTCTGCAAACTTAATGGTGTTGGTGTCGTGCCTGGCTATGCAGTTGTGGGTAAACAGGGATTACAGGGGGGGACTGGGCACGCACCCCTGAGGGGCTCCAGTGTTGAGGATCAATGTAGTGGATGTGTTGCTATATACCCTCACCACCTGGGGGCGGCCCGTCAGGAAATCCAGGATCCAGTTGCAGAGGGAGTTGTTTAGTCCCAGGATCCTTAGCTTAGTGATGAGCTTTGAGGGTACTAGGGTGTTGAACCCTGAGCTGTAGTCAATTAATAGGATTCTCACGTAGGTGTTCCTTTTGTCCAGGTGGGAAAGGGCAGTGTGGAGTGCAATAGAGATTGCATCATCTGTGGATCTGTTTGGGCGGTATGAAAATTGGAGTCTAGGATTTCTGGGATAATGGTGTTAATGTGAGCCATTACCAGCCTTTCAAAGCACTTCATGGCTACGGACGTGAGTGCTACAGGTCTGAAGTCATTTAGGCAGGTTGCCTTGGTGTTATTGGTTACAGGGACTATGGTGATCACACAGTCGTCTGGAACAGCTGATGCTCTCATGCATGCCTCAGTGTTGCTTGCCTCGAAGCGAGCATAGAAGTGATTTAGCTCGTCTGGTAGGCTCGTGTCACTGGGCATCTCACGGCTGTGTTTCCCTTTTGTAGTCTGTAATGCCCGTCACATAAAATGAGCGTCGGAGCCGGTGTAGTACGATTCAATCTTAGCCCTGTATTGACGCTTTGCCTGTTTGATGGTTCGTCGGAGGGCATAGCAGGATTTCTTATAAGCTTCAGGGTTAGAGTCCCGCACCTTGAAAGCGATAGCTCTACCCTTTAGCTCAGTGTGAATGTTGCCTGTGATCCATGGCTTCTGGTTGGGGTACCTACATATAGTCACCGTGGGGACGACGTCATTGATGCACTTATTGATAAAGCCAGTGACTGATGTGCTGTACTCCTCAATGCCATCATAAGAATCCCAGAACATGTTCCAGTCTGTGCTAGCAAAACAGTCCTGTAGTTTAGCATCTGCTTGATCTGACCACTTTGTAATAGACCGAGTCACTGGTGCTTCCTGCTATAATTTTTGCTTGTAAGCAGGAATCAGGATGATAGAATTGTGGTCAGATTTACCAAATGGAGGGCGAGGGAGAGCTTTGTATGTGTCTCTGTGTGTGGAGTACAGGTGATCTAGAATGTTTTTCCTCTGGTTGCACATTTAACATGTTGATAGAAATTAGGTAAAACTGATTTAAATTTCCCTGCATTAGTTCCCGGCCACTAGGAGCACCGCCTCTGGGTGAGCGGTTTCCTATTTGCTTATTTCCTTATACAGCTGACTGAGTGCGGTCTTAGTACGAGCATCCGTCTGTTGTGGTAAATAAACAGCCAAGAAAAGTATTGATGAAAACTCTCTTGGCAAAGAGTGTGGTCTACAGCTTATCATAAGATACTCTACTTCAGGCAAGCAAAATCTAGAGACTTCTTTAGATTTCGTGCCCCAGCTGTTGTTAACAAATATGCACAGACCGCCCCCCCCCCCTCCTCGTCTTACCAGTCTAGCCAGTGCAGCGTATATACAGTGCCTTGCGAAAGTATTCGGCCCCCTTGAACTTTGCGACCTTTTGCCACATTTCAGGCTTCAAACATAAAGATATAAAACTGTATTTTTTTGTGAAGAATCAACAACAAGCCACATTTATTGGATATTTCAAACTTTTTTAACAAATCAAAAACTGAAAAATTGGGCGTGCAAAATTATTCAGCCCCTTTACTTTCACTGCAGCAAACTCTCTCCAGAAGTTCAGTGAGGATCTCTGAATGATCCAATGTTGACCTAAATGACTAATGATGATAAATACAATCCACCTGTGTGTAATCAAGTCTCCGTATAAATGCACCTGCACTGTGATAGTCTCAGAGGTCCGTTAAAAGCGCAGAGAGCATCATGAAGAACAAGGAACACACCAGGCAGGTCCGAGATACTGTTGTGAAGAAGTTTAAAGCCGGATTTGGATACAAAAAGATTTCCCAAGCTTTAAACATCCCAAGGAGCACTGTGCAAGCGATAATATTGAAATGGAAGGAGTATCAGACCACTGCAAATCTACCAAGAACCGGCCGTCCCTCTAAACTTTCAGCTCATACAAGGAGAAGACTGATCAGAGATGCAGCCAAGAGGCCCATGATCACTCTGGATGAACTGCAGAGATCTACAGCTGAGGTGGGAGACTCTGTCCATAGGACAACAATCAGTCGTATATTGCACAAATCTGGCCTTTATGGAAGAGTGGCAAGAAGAAAGCCATTTCTTAAAGATATCCATAAAAAGTGTTGTTTAAAGTTTGCCACAAGCCACCTGGGAGACACACCAAACATGTGGAAGAAGGTGCTCTGGTCAGATGAAACCAAAATTGAACTTTTTGGCAACAATGCAAAACGTTATGTTTGGCGTAAAAGCAACACAGCTCATCACCCTGAACACACCATCCCCACTGTCAAACATGGTGGTGGCAGCATCATGGTTTGGGCCTGCTTTTCTTCAGCAGGGACAGGGAAGATGGTTAAAATTGATGGGAAGATGGATGGAGCCAAATACAGGACCATTCTGGAAGAAAACCTGATGGAGTCTGCAAAAGACCTGAGACTGGGATGGAGATTTGTCTTCCAACAAGACAATGATCCAAAACATAAAGCAAAATCTACAATGGAATGGTTCAAAAATAAACATATCCAGGTGTTAGAATGGCCAAGTCAAAGTCCAGACCTGAATCCAATCGAGAATCTGTGGAAAGAACTAAAAACTGCTGTTCACAAATGTTCTCCATCCAACCTCACTGAGCTCGAGCTGTTTTGCAAGGAGGAATGGGAAAACATTTCAGTCTCTCGATGTGCAAAACTGATAGAGACATACCCCAAGCGACTTACAGCTGTAATCGCAGCAAAAGGTGGCGCTACAAAGTATTAACTTAAGGGGGCTGAATAATTTTGCACGCCCAATTTTTCAGTTTTTGATTTGTTAAAAAAGTTTGAAATATACAATAAATGTCGTTCCTCTTCATGATTGTGTCCCACTTGTTGTTGATTCTTCGCAAAAAAATACAGTTTTATATCTTTATGTTTGAAGCCTGAAATGTGGCAAAAGGTCGCAAAGTTCAAGGGGGCCGAATACTTTCGCAAGGCACTCTACCGCTAGCTGAATATCCATGTCCATGAATATCCATAAAGTATAAAGTAAATAAAGTATGTCATCATTCAGCCACGATTCCGTGAAACATAAGATGTTAGTTTCTGATGCCCCGTTGGTAGGATATTCGTGATCGTACCTCGTCTAATTGTCCAATGATTGTATGTTGGCGAGTAATACTGACGGTAATGGCAGCTTTCCCACTTTCCGTCTGCAGAGCCTTATGAGGCACCCCGCTCTGTGTCCTCTGTACCTGTGTCCCTTTCTCTTGCCAATGACAGGGATGTTGGCCTTGTCGGGTGTTCGAAGTACATCCTGGGCATCCTGCTTTTTGACGAAAAAATCTTTGTCTTATCCGAGGTGAGTGATCGCTGTCCTGATATCCAAAAGCCGTAAGATACGGTGGCAAAAACATTATGTTCAAAATAAGTTACAAATAACGTGAAAAAAACACATAGTACAATTGGTTACGCTCCTGTAAAACTGTTGCCATTTCTTCCGCCTTCCGCCGACTTGTGGTGACTGTTTAACAGTCTGGTGGCTTGGAGATAGAAGCTGTTGCTCAGTCTCTCTGCAAAACATACTTTCTTCAAATTCAGATGAGATTTTTGTTCAGTACCAGAGGGGGATCATGAGGCCAGAGTTTAGACAACTAGGCCCAGACTACCAGTTCTATGGGTCGATAGTACACTGGTAAGCAGTGCCCACAAGGGCCCTGTTGGCGATACTGCTAGACTATTATCACAAGGGTAGATCTCTGATGTGTAGAGGGACATCCTGTCGGTATGGTGCAGGGTGGGACAGATGAAGCATGGCAGAGGGGGAGGAGTGACGGGATGGAGGGATGGCAGGAGAAGCAGATGGAGGAAGGATGTAACAATGCTGCACCCTTGCAGCCGGGGAACCAGAGGATAGACAGAATGAGAAAAAGAGGGCAGAGGAGGACAGAAGAGTGTGTGATAAATGTGTTGTTTTGGCTACGCCTGATTAGACAGCTGAATTGTGACCTGTGGCGGGCAGATCTGGCCGTGCCAGGCAGTGCCTCTGGGACAGGCTTTTCACATACTAATCTGCCCTGACCCCCAGGCCCTTACAGGGCCAACGACAGGCGGGCAGCAGCATCTACAGTGGCCAGTAGATAACCCCCAACAGTAGCTTCCCTCCTAACAACACCCATGATGATACCAGGGCAACACATGTCATGTGGACTGGAGCTGGGGGGTAGACAGTAAGGGGTCTACTGGGATGATGGTTGTCTGCACCGACTTTAGTACAACCACCGTTCAAATGATACTCATGGAAGTGGAGGCTGATACAGTGGATTCTAATAATGTAAGTTTAATACTCTTTATCCCGACCAACATTTATATTTACCTCAATCTAAGAGCCAAACTGTTCTCGCACTCTTCTTTAACCTCTATCACTTTACCAAAATCCCCTCTCCCAACCAATTGCCTATCAGACCGTGGTTTTTAATGCAAGACTGTGCTTAAGGGTATTCAAAGTTAGAATTTCAAACACATCTAGTCCCAAAATGACTGACTACTTCAAAGGCTCCGTGTTTAGAAACAAACTCCAGCAGTGGTGGGCCTGGATTATTGGGTTATGGAGAGCTTGCCAACATAGTATTGGCCTAAGGGGCATTGCCATTCACGTAAAAGTGTGTGCCTATGCCTAATGTGGGATGCAGTAAAATATCAGGACAAAGTACTCTACCAGAAAATATGTAATGAGAGATAGAGAGAACGAGAGCGAGAGAGAGACATCCATCCAACAAACAAACAAACAAACAAACACTCGGGGGCAAGTGGCAGACACGTCTCCGACATGAGGTGATATCCACCTGCTCACCAGGAGGAAAATTGACAGACTGTCTCTTCCATGGGGGAGTCTGAGGCACCTGGGGTCTGTCACTACAATCTCCGTCTGTCTCTATAGAAGTCTGCTCTGCATCTCAAATGTCACCCTTCCCCCTGTATAGTGCACTACTTTTGACAAGGGCCCATAGGGCTCTGGGCAAATGTGGTGCACTATATAGGAAAATAGGCTGACAATTGGGACGCATCCCTGCTCCCCCATCTCCCTCACTCCCCAGCCAGTCCAAAGCCAACGATCCCTGAACCACTCAAATACTGCAACAGCAGGTGCAATTTCATCAAAATAGGCCATAACTGTCAGCATCATGGAAAATGATGACGTCCATCTGTTAACTACAGTGTGTGTTATTTTGCAAGAATTGATTGTGGCACGTTTGAGGTAGTCTAAACACTATTATTACGTCTGATCCTTTCTTTCAGCGTTTGTTGGAAAGTGTCATGACAGGGCAATGAAGGTGTAACGGCACTTTTTTCTTCCTGACTTGGCCTCATGAGAATAAGCATCAGCTGAGTGTCTGAGTCACAAAGATCCTATTACATATCTATAGGTAATTCTATAGTCTGAGTAATGTAATTTACTAAAAAGAGAGAGGAAGTCAGACTCGGTGGAGGCTCCTATGAGGAGGAAGGGTATTCATAAATCAGTGAATTTCATAAAAGTAAAAATGCTAAAACATTGAAAAAGTTATCCTTTTTAGATAAAACTATACTAAATATATTCACGTCACCAAATAATTTATTAAAACACACTGTTTTGAAATGAAGGTCTACAGAGGCCTCAACAGCACTCTGTAGCATAGCACCATGGTGTAGCTGGAGTTCTCACCCCCTTCCATAGACTTACACAGTAATTATCACAACTCCTCCAACCTATCAGAGCTTAATTTCTTCAAAAATGAAGGAGAAGCAAGAGAGAGAAAAAGGGAGTGTCATTTTTTTCTCTGTTTCCCTTACTTAGCTAGCAAATGCAGCTGACTGGTTTAGTTACTCAAACACCCGGCTCAAACAGAGGGATGCTATGTCAGCTAGCTGGCTATGACAGTAGTTCTATTAGCTATTTTTTCACCTTTATTTAACCAGGTAGGCAAGATGAGAACAAGTTCTCATTTACAACTGCGACCTGGCCAAGATAAAGCAAAGCAGTTCGACACATATAACAACACAGAGTTGAACATGGAGTAAAACAAACATACAGTCAATAATACAGGAGAAAAATACATCTATATACAATGTGAGCAAATGAGGTGAGATAAGGGAGGTAAAGGCAATAAATAGGCCATGGTGGCAAAGTTAATACAATATAGCAATTAAAACACTGGAATGGTAGATTTGAGAGTAGATGAGTGTGCAAAGTAGAAATACTGGGGTGCAAAGGAGCAAAATAAATAAATAAATACAGTAGGGGAAGAGGTAGTTGTTTGGGATATTTATAGATGGGCTATGTACAGGTGCAGTGATCTGTGAGCTGCTCTGACAGCTGGTGCTTAAAGTTAGTGAGGGAGATAAGTGTTTCCAGTTTCAGAGATTTTTGTAGTTTGTTCCAGTCATTGGCAGCAGAGAACTGGAAGGAGAGGCGGCCAAAGGAGGAATTGGTTTTAGGGGTGACAAGTAAGATATACCTGCTGGAACGCGCGCTATGTTGACTAGGATGCTACTTTAGCTAATAAGGTGACAACGATGTAGGCTGTGTGTAGCGGTTATGAAATGGTTTGGCTTGGAAATGTTTTTTAGTTCTCCAACTTAAAAAGATGAGAGAGGCCTGTAATTTTCATCATAGGTACACTTCAACTATGACAGACAAAATGAGAAGGAAAAAAATCCCGAAAATCACATTGTAGGATTTTTTATGAATTTACTTGCAAATTATGGTGGAAAATAAGTATTTGGTCACCTACAAACAAGCTCGATTTCTGTCTCTCACAGACCTGTAACTTCTTCTTTAAGAGGCTGCTTTGTCCTCCACTCGTTACCTGTATTAATGGCACCTGTTTGAACTTGTTATCAGTATAAACAACCTCAAACAGTCACACTCCAAGCTCCACTATGGCCAAGACCAAAGAGCTGTCAAAGGACACCAGAAACTAAATTGTAGACCTGCACCAGGCTGGGAAGACTGAATCTGCAATAGGTAAGCAGCTTGGTTTGAAGAAATCAACTGTGGGAGCAATTATTAGGAAATGGAAGATATACAAGACCACTGATAATCTCCCTCGATCTGGGGCTCCACACAAGAACTCACCCCGTGGGGTCAAAATGATCACAAGAACGGTGAGCAAAAATCCCAGAACCACACGGGGTGACCTAGTGAATGACCTGCAGAGAGCTGGGACCAAAGTAACAAAGCCTACCATCAGTAACACACTACGCCGCCAGGGACTCAAATCCTGCAGTGCCAGACGTGTCCCCCTGCTTAAGCCAGTACATGTCCAGGCCCGTCTGAAGTTTGCTAGAGAGCATTTGGATGATCCAGAAGAAGATGGGGAGAATGTCATATGGTCAGATGAAACTAAAATATAACTTTTTGGTAAAAACTCAACTCGTCATGTTTGGAGGACAAAGAATGCTGAGTTGCATCCAAAGAACATTATACCTACTGTGAAGCATGGGGGTGGAAACATCGTGCTTTGGGCTGTTTTTCTGCAAAGGGACCAGGACGGCTGATCCGTGTAAAGGAAAGAATTAATGGGGCCATGTATCGTGAGATTTTGAGTGAAAACCTCCTTCCATCAGCAAGGGCATTTGAGATTAAACGTGGCTGGGTCTTTCAGCATGACAATGATCCCAAACACAACGCCCGGGCAACGAAGGAGTGGCTTCGTAAGAAGCATTTCAAGGTCCTGGAGTGGCCTAGCCAGTCTCCAGATCTCAACCCCATAGAAAATCTTTGGAGGGAGTTGAAAGTCTGTGTTGCCCAGCAACAGCCCCAAAACATCATTGCTCTAGAGGAGATCTGCATGGAGGAATGGGCCAAAATACCAGCAACAGTGTGTGAAAACCTTGTGAAGACTTACAGAAAACGTTTGACCTCTGTCATTGCCATTGTATATAACAAAGTATTGAGAAACTTTTGTTATTGACCAAATACTTATTTTCCACTATAACTTGCAAATAAATTCATTAAAAATCCTACAATGTGATTTTCTGGATTTTTTTCTTCTCATTTTGTCTGTCATAGTTGAAGTGTACCTATGATGAAAATTACAGGCCTCTCTCATCTTTTTAAGTGGGAGAACTTGTACAATTGGTGGCTGACTAAATACTTTTTTGCCCCGCTGTATCTCTCTATGATTTCCAAAATAAAAATTCTGATGTATAGTATCATACGTCTAACATGGTCTTACAATAGCATACGAATTGGATAATGTAACCAATCATATATCTTGGGGGACATATGGTATTGTATGTTTTTATCTGAGACCAGAGTGCCTGTTGAGTCATAACAACAAAGGAGAAGCTGGTTGAGAGAATGCCAAGAGTGTGCAAAGCTGTCATCAAGGCAAAGGGTGGCTACTTTGAAGAATCTTAAATATAAAATACATTTAAATTTGTTTAACACTTTTTTTGTCTACTACATGACTCCATATGTGTTCTTTCATAGTGTTGATGTCTTCACTATTATTCTACAATGTAGAAAATAGTGAAAATAAAGAATATCCCTGGAATGAGTAGGTGTGTCCAAACTTTTGACTGCCACTGTACATTTAATTTGAACACATTTCAGCACATATTGATGTGGATGGTGGTGATGAGGACAACAATGATGATGGTAATGGTGATTATGGCCATAACCAACATTAGTCCCCGAAACACGCATGTGATTTGAGAATACTGTACATTGACAAGCAATGTGTCAGTAAGCAGAAATGTAAATACGGATGTGGATAGAGGTGATGATGATTATGATGAACATCTGACAAGCAGTGAATCTTGCCATCACAAATAAATATTTGTCCTCGATAGAACCACATTTGCCATATTGAGAATACTGTATGTTTACAGGGAATTTGTCAGTAAGCATAAATGTGGAATAGGCTAAAGACGGCGATTAGGCTAGAGAAGCCGGCGAGGGATGTCAGCCCAGGTGCATTCTGGGATTGAACCCTCGCCATGGGCCCTGATTCAGCTCCATCCTGCATTAATTGAGTTTTTGCATTTCTCTACGATAAGACCCTGGCAACCGGATTCCATCTTCTCTATGGCCAGTGATACAGATTTGATTTCCAAACAGGCTGGAGCCCGGGCTACAAAAGAGGCAGCTGAAAGAGACTAAGGGGATATAGAAGGCTCCTTTTGTTTCAGACCGCCAGCTGCCTTCCCCCCCAGTCAACATGCTCTTTCATGTGGAGCCACAGAGAGAGAATGTGTGTGAGACACACAAAGACCGAGAGCGATAGGGATAGAGAAAGAAAGGGAGAGAGAGAGCCATGGACACATAATGCAGACAGGCCCCAGAGAGAGATAAAGAGAGAAGGAGAGAGGCTAGAGCTATATCCACCTCTATAGGTAACCTAACCGGATCTCAGCATCAACACATCCCTTTGATATGATGCTGTGCTGTACAACGGGACAAGGCTATTCATTCAGCCTTGATTAGATGGCTGTGAAAAGTTTAGTTTTTTCCTACATGAAAAGGTCCTTTGACCGTTTGCAGTCAAATCCCTCTGAAAAAGGCAACAATTAGTTGTAAACATATAAACATAATAGGAAGACTGGTCTCTCAGGTAGCCAACATGTCTGTTTCAAACAGTGGCGTCATTTCGGGCGAGTTATAACGTTGAAGCTCATTTACTGCATAAAAACACAATTTTAAAACTCTAAAATGCAATTTGGAGAACAGCAAAAACAAGCTACATTTACTCTAGCCATTATCACCTTGGCTACTTTAGCTTCATTCCCCCAAGAAGTCAAACAGCAGTTACTTGGCCATCTACAGTCATCTTCCACCTCCGGACTTTTAAAAGAAAGTCGCGCTGTTCACTGCAGCTGCATCAGCTCGATGCGCTCTAAAGCCAGCCAGCCCCGAGGAGGAGTCCGCATGGTCTTAAAACCTGCCAACTATTACCGCTAAACTGCATTTGCCTTTTATTCAAGATTGGAATTATTTTCGTAGCCTATTTGAAATTGTTGCTGTAGAGCTAGGGTATAGCGACTGCCATACCCAATTGACAACCCTGTTTTCAAAGCGGATTAAAACATTCTGGTTTAGATGTAGTGTTCAGGTGGTAAATAAATCCCAAACTGGCTCTTACTGGCAGGAAATTAAGTTAATAACATAACTGAGATGCTGAATCAAAGCACTATTCAAACGGCATGTATTGCAAATACCACAGGGAATGCTGAAACTCTAAGAGAGGTGGCGGACATTGATAGAAGAAGAAAATGCATTATAAAAGACATCAAACTCATTTCCATATTCAGGTGAGTGACAATCAAACAACTGCCATCCACAATAACACTCAACTTAAAATAACAAAATTTGAGTTATTAGCCAGGGGTGAGACTATTACGCTTACATAGACTTTTAACCAAATGTGTGTTGGATTAGGGTCCTAGGCAAAGCCCTGCAAATAATAAACTCTGACAATGCTTAGCTTATATCAGCTTAATTGAAACATTTTGGGGCCCATACTGGAGAGGTGCAGTGGTGTGTAGATTGATAAACAGCAGGACAAACATACTCAGTGATTGATTGACACAAAGTGAGAGCAGCAGACTGGAAAGAAAGAGGGTCGTAAAGAAGGAAAAACAAGGGAAGTGATGAAGTGGCCGTACACTCATCTCCTCAGCTCTGCCTCTCCTCTGGTCGGGTAGGTACTTCTCTCTCAGGGCTGGCTGTGAAACTATATAGCTTCTCTCTTGTGATCTCCTCTATTTCCCAACAATCTCTATCCAGCCCAGGAGCAAACCTCTGTGAAATTGTGTTGTTTCCTCTCACTACATCTAGAGCACCACAGAGCGAATGCTGCCTGCAACCCCCTTACTCAACGTAGCAGTAGTAGAAAGACGGCTGAGTGGAGTCCCCACATCTGTGTTCAGGAGAAACAGACGTTAGGTTGGAAATACTGTATCCCTGAAAACCGGAAACATCGTATCCCTGAAAACCGGAAACATCTGCTTTCTAACTTTAATGCTAAGGACAATAAAATGAAAAGGTTGGTATTCCAAATGGAACCCTATTCCCTCTTTTCCCTATTTAGTGCACTACTTTTGACCAGGTCCCATAGGGCTCCATTCGGGTGCGATTTAAGACGCCACACAATGACTGACTACAGAGTGGACCAATGACAGACAAAACTAATAAAGAGTGATGGTGACTAGGCTGTTTGATTACAATATATTTCACAACTATGACCAGGGATTAAAGAAAGGCAGTACCGGCAAAATAAATAGAGTGGGTACCCCGTATCGGCAAAACATTTAATTATCACAAGAATGAAAACAAAATATTAATAAAACTGTAGGCTATTACACCATGATTAATCATTACCGCATGTCAGAGGCATGAACGATGTGCGAATGGACTTGAAAACTGGTGGTATAGCCTAAGCTCCAAAATGTGATGTGGTTCGACTAGAACGCTGACATTTTGCCAAAGCAGAGATGAGTGACTAACACCGAGACGCACGCGTACAGCAGTGGACACAAATTCTGGCCTAATGACAATCGCCAAAGGTCATTACACTTTTTGATGTTTTTTGTAACAGATCCCTTTCCATTCACCACTGTTTAGAGGCTGGAGATATGTTACGAGTGGATGAACGTGCACAGGTAGCCTGGTAAAGGAGCACTTTGAAGTGATTGTCTGATGATCAGATGAAAACACCATGAACAGATATGCCATTTAACTTTTAAAATGTATTACATTTACGACTAGGCCCACAGAGATCCTACTGAATGAATTACACGCAAGCGCGTGCACATGTAGCAGGTCCCGTACCAGGAAGAAATGTACTCTACTTTCACCCCTGACTATGACTGACATAGCTATAACATATAGCCAATATTGTCAAACACTTGTCTAACTACAGAATACAGTATTACGGTTGTAGTGATAGGTCAGTGTGCTTAGGCATGTTTGTACTGTTCTTTCCCTATAAACCCCTTAAATGGTAGCTGAGTGAGTTGGATATCATACATTATTTTACAGCATTTCCCTCCTTCACTCTGATGTTAAGCTCCCTCGGTGGAGGCACGGCACTCAGATGGTAAATTGGCACCAGAGGCTGAGATTAAGACAAGCCATTAGAAACGCATACAACTTTATCAGCTATTTGGGCTTCATCTTACCTCCTCCCAGCCCTATCACAAGGGACAACAAAGTCAGTTGGAGGGGAAACAGCAAGTTTTATTAGGGAAGAGTATTGTCATTAGTGTAAGATATAAGGCCAGCACTGGTCCTAAAGCAGTGATATGAGCATTTACAGAATGCTGTACTGCATCTTTCCTTACAGAATATTCAGAGCCAGACTGCCATGTCCGGAAGCTAAAACGCTTCTAATTAATACTTAGTGAGGCATCATTTGGCAAAGTTTAAAACATAATCCCAATTCCTCAGAGGAGGAAATGGCTTTCCACACATCTGCTGTACTATTTTGCATCGCATGATCTTTTTTTCCCTGCCACCTTTGAGGTGGCAAGAAAAGCTGGAAGTTATAGCCAACCAAGAAAAGCTGGGAGTTATAGCCAACCAAGAAAAGCTGGAAGTTATAGCCAACCAAGAAAAGCTGGGAGTTATAGCCAACCAAGAAAAGCTGGAAGTTATAGCCAACCAAGAAAAGCTGGGAGTTATAGCCAACCAAGAAAAGCTGGAAGTTATAGCCAACCAAGAAAAGCTGGAAGTTATAGCCAACCAAGAAAAGCTGGGAGTTATAGCCAACCAAGAAAAGCTGGAAGTTATAGCCAACCAAGAAAAGCTGGAAGTTATAGCCAACCAAGAAAAGCTGGAAGTTATAGCCAACCAAGAAAAGCTGGAAGTTATAGCCAACCAAGAAAAGCTGGGAGTTATAGCCAACCAAGAAAAGCTGGGAGTTATAGCCAACCAAGAAAAGCTGGAAGTTATAGCCAACCAAGAAAAGCTGGAAGTTATAGCCAACCAAGAAAAGCTGGAAGTTATAGCCAACCAAGAAAAGCTGGAAGTTATAGCCAACCAAGAAAAGCTGGGACTTATAGCCAACCAAGAAAAGCTGGGACTTATAGCCAACCAAGAAAAGCTGGAAGTTATAGCCAACCAAGAAAAGCTGGGAGTTATAGCCAACCAAGAAAAGCTGGAAGTTATAGCCAACCAAGAAAAGCTGGAAGTTATAGCCAACCAAGAAAAGCTGGGACTTATAGCCAACCAAGAAAAGCTGGGAGTTATAGCCAACCAAGAAAAGCTGGAAGTTATAGCCAACCAAGAAAAGCTGGGACTTATAGCCAACCAAGAAAAGCTGGAAGTTATAGCCAACCAAGAAAAGCTGGGACTTATAGCCAACCAAGAAAAGCTGGGAGTTATAGCCAACCAAGAAAAGTCAGAAGGCAGCTCTTTACAACCTTCTTACAGCAGACTGCTTCTTCAGTGGACAGCAGACTTGGCAAACTCCTGAGTAATGAGGAATAACTGCATTAACATACTGTAACACAATATCCTCAAGCAGAGGTGGGACCAAGTCACTATTATTCGGTGTCACAAGCAAGTCTCAAGTCACAAGGTTCGAGTCTCAAGTCGAGGCAATTTCCACATCTATTGTTACATTCGTCTTAATCAGACCTAACGATATATCAACAACATGCAACAATCATTTTCTCTTATTCATAGTTCTGACTCCAAAAGGTGAAGTGCAGGCCACGTAGCTGTAATGAATACTCAGGGAGAAAAAGGTATAGATTCGCAGGAATCATGGTCGCAGGCAATGGTCAAGCAGGTAGGCAGTCAAAAACAACCATACAAACTGAAAGAACTGAACTGAATAGGGAGCTGATGAGCCCAGGTGAGAAACGAACACAGGTGAAATCAATGAACAAAAAAATGAAAGACAGTGCTACGTTCCAGAACACAAAGAAACAGGGCTACGTTCAAGAACACAAAGAAAAAGAACACAAAGTTGACGAAGAAAAGAAAAGCAGAACCAGTAGCCTATTTCTATGCGCACTGAGGTGAGCGTGCTCCTATTACGCACATCCAAATTGACAGAGACACGTGGAACTCTGACATAACCCAGGAAATATGAACAAAGGAAACCATACATTGAATGAAAAGTATTTTGCGAACATTCATGTGCACAATAAACATTGTGCCCACTCAGAGCAGGGTTAGAAATGGTTGGCTATAAAAGGAAAATGTATTTTAGGCCTATCAAACATGAAACACAAATAACTACGTGTTGGAATAAACAGTACGGGGATGGAATGATAAAACGCAATAATCATTGTAGTATTAAATGGAATGTAGATTTACCACATAGGACCTATTCATTAAACGTGTAAAAGCAGCAGCAAACATGTTTAAACAAGAGAAAGAAGCACTCTCCACTCCTATGGTGCATCTTCGCCAAAGTAATAACTCATTTTAACAAAAATAATCAAAACGCAAGCTTCATAAGTAAATTAGCAGTTTCAAGCAATTGTTACATACCAAAAGACCAGTAGGCTTATGCTAGTAATTGTTGCCCCATTGTTGGTGAGCAGTTCATATTCTTGATCGCCAAACAATTTTTGGAGCTGCATATTTATTTATTATTGCAAGTTATTTTAAGTTATTTTATTTTCTATCAAATTGAGTCTCAAGTAACACAATTTGTGACTCGAGTCTAAGTCATGTGACTCGAGTCCACAACTCTGTCTGAAAGTGTTTTGAATTGTGGAGCGATAGGAAGCCAAAACATAGACTCATTGTAGGGCACCCACCAGAGTGAAAAATAGAAGCCAAACACTCATGACAAGTCCAAGAAAAGTGAAAAGCACAGCCTTGGTTAGCTTCGATTTTTTGCCATCACACTGGCACAGTACGCTAAACAGTAGCTGGTGGCTACAATGAAAGACCACTACCTGTTCATTAACTTCTAGAGCTTGAAAATATTAGTCAAACAACATTCCAAAAAGGACAAACATAGCCAAGTACGGCATACGGAGAGACGGAGAGAGAGATGATAATGGGTTGACAGTAACATAGGAGACTGTGGTTCTCTCCCAAAGACAGTTGGCTGAATCAACCAACCAGTCTCTGTCTAATTGGGGCAGAGGACATAAGGTTTGGGCCCTCAGCGGGCCAATCCCTATAAGCCCATGGCCACGGCAGACAGGCAAGCAGCGATGGAGGTTGAACTGGACCACATACAAGCCCTGTGCCTTGCCAGCTGGATGGGTATCTGAACAGAAGGGCCTGTACCAGCAAATAGCTTGACTGCCGGCCCCAAACTGGACCTTTGTGAAGTGAACTGATACAAGCAAACTGATACAAGCAGCAATTCTGGAAATGAATCCGATGCAGGATGTTTTATAAAGAAGACTGAGGAGAGAGTGCTGTTTGTCATTGAGTCAGGATAAAAAACGTACTGTCCGACTATTCTTGTGTGTGATTGAAGTAGACGGCCATAGGCTAACGGGTCGCATTAACAGCATGTACAGTACTATACATGTCCAATAGCAAGAACAGTGCTATTCTCTGTAATTACATATCACATTTAATGTCACATTTATAATCTCTAATATCTGACAGTCAATTTATTCAGATGAATTAGATGGAAGACATCAGGAGCACTCAATAACATTTCATGATTACAAGCAGCAACATTAAGGAACCTCAACTTTTTTCATTTTGTAAGTGACTTGACGCCATAGCCTTTTTCTTGTCTGGCGCCTGCCACCAGGAATTCTCTAACTAGTGCATCACTGCTACTTATTCAATGTGTAAATTAAGAGGCTGCCAGTGCAGTTTTTATTGTACAGTGTGGCCTTAGCAGTGTCTGAACATGAGCAATACCAAGGATACTGCTGCTGGGTTCCTCAACCTGTTACGTTCCAAATGGCACCCTATTCCCTATATAGTGCACTACTTTTGACCAGAGCCCTATGCAATTTGAGATGCATCCGTTGACCTACTTATACCAGGAAATGCACTATATGACCAAAAGTATGTGGACACCTGCTCGTCGAACATCTCATTACAAAATCAGGGGCATTAATATGGACTTGGTCCCCCCTTTGTTGCTATAACAGCCTCCACCCTTGTGGGATTGCAATAGGCTGATGCTAAATACACTACATGGTCAAAGTATGGGGACACCTGCTTGTTGAACATCTCCTTCCAAAATCATGGACATTAATATGGAGTTGGTCCTATAACAGCCTCGACTTTTCTTGGAATATTTTTCACAAGATGTTGGAACATTGCTGCGGAGACTTGATTCCATTCAGCCACAACAGTATTAGTGAGGTCGGCACTGATGTTGGGCGATTAGGTCTGGCTCGCATTCGGCATTCCAATTCATCCCAAAAGTGTTTGATGGGGTTGAGGTCAGGGCTCTGTGCAGGCCAGCCAAGTAATTCCACACCAATCTCAACAAACCCTTGCTTTGTGCACAGGGGCATTGTCATGCTGAAACAGGAAAGGGCCTTCTCCAAATGGTTGCCACAATGTTGGAAGCACAGAGTCGTCTAGAATGTCATTGTATGATGTAGCACTAAGATTTCCCTTCACTTGAACTAAGGGGCTTAAACCGAACCATGAAAAACAGCCCTAGACCATTATTCCTCCTCCACCAAACCTAGATTTGTCCGTTCACCACTACCAGATGGTGAAGAGTGATTCATCACTCCAGAGAAAGTGTTTCCACTGCTCCAGAGTGGTGAGCTTTACACCAATCCAGGTGACGCTAGGCATTGCGCATGGTGATCTTAGGCTTGTGTGCAGCTGCTCGGCCATGGAAACCCATTTCATGAAGCTCTGATGAACAGTTATTGTTCTGATGATGCTTACAGAGGCAGTTTGGAACTCGGTAATGAGTGTTGCAACCGAGGACAGGCGATTTTTACACGCTACACGCTTCAGTACTCAGAAGTCCCATTCTGTGAGCTTGTGTGGCCTACCACTTCGTGGCTGAGCCATTGTTGCTCCTAGACATTTCCACTTCACAATAGCAGCACTTATAGTTGACCGTGGCAGCTCTAGCGGGGCAGAAATTTGACGAACTGACTTGTTGGAAAGGTGGCATGCTATGACGGTGCCACGTTGAAAGTCACTGAGCTCTTCAGTAAGGACATTTTACTGCCAATGTTTATCTATGGAGATTAGATGGCTGTGTGCTCGATTTTATACACCTGTCAGCAACGGGTGTGGCTGAAATAGCCGAATCCACTCATTTGAAGGTGTGTCCACATACTCTTGTATATACAGTTGAAGTCAGAAGTTTACATACACTTAGGTTGAAGTCATTAAAACTCGTTTTTCAACCACTCCACACATTTCTTGTTAACAAACTATAGTTTTGGCAAGTCGGTTAGGACATCTACTTTGTGAATGACACAAGTCATTTTTCCAACAATTGTTTACAAACAGATTATTTCACTTATAATTCACTGTATCACAATTCCAGTGGGTCAAAAGTGTACATACACTAAGTTGACTGTGCCTTTAAACAGCTTGGAAAATTCCAGAAAATTATGTTATGGCTTTAGAAGCGTCTGATAGGCTAATTGACATAATTTCAGTCAATTGGAAGTGTACCTGTGGATGTATTTCAAGGCCTACCTTCAAACTCAGTGCCTCTTTGCTTGACATCATGGGAAAATCAAAAGAAATCAGCCAATACCTCAGAAAACAAAATGTAGACCTCCACAAGACAGGTTCATCCTTGGGAGCAATTTCCAAATGCCTGAAGGTACCACGTTCATCTGTACAAACAATAGTCTGCAAGTATAAACACCATGGGACTGAGCTAACTGAGGGCAGATCGACAAAAATGTACATAAATGTACATATGTACATACAATTTGGTATTGCCAGTGTTCTTACTCTTGCAATGATGCAAAGCTTCTGGCTTTTTACAGCTCATCTGCTTTCTGGCAATCATTAGAGTCAAACCAATTGATCTACCTAAGTAGGTCTTTGGATACACCCTGATCTTTGGATACACCCTGAGACATACAGTATATCTCTATCTGTGGTTCTGGATACACCACGAGAGGTCTTGCTTCTACAGTGATTTTTTTCTGCACAATTTTTGACTTTTTCGTCTTGCAGTTATTCCCCATTCTGTCCGCATTCTGATGTGCTATTCTAATTGCCAACCTTCACAGCCTTCATCCCAGTCTACCAAAATATCCAGATTATGTACAAAATGAGCTGGCCTTTGAACTGGTGGATGTCTTTCCCTAGACTCTCTCAATCTACTGTAATTACTGTAAACTGTTCAGCTAGAGCTGAAATTAACAAGCTCTGGCAATATTGCAGCCTGAGCGCTTGGAGCAACAACCACCAAAAACAACGTTTGCTGTTTACTTTGATTGTGACTAAGGCAATATAGAGAGGGAATCTTTTGTCTAAGCTACTTTCTTACGCTTAGCGAAAACAACAAAGCACAACAATCGTCTAAATTGTGCTGGCTTTGTTTGAAAGGTGCAAATGAAATTGGGCAGCTTGAAATGGGGGAAATGTCTCTATAGCATCTGTATGGGTTTTGTTTGTTTAATTTGTCTCTAGCTCTACAACTCTTGACAGCACCCTCAGACATTCAGCCACTTTAACATAATCAACAAAAATATATTCTTCAGATTCAACCTTCAAAAATATTTCAGTCTTGACCAGAAAGAAAAAGTACCCAGTTACAAAACGTACTCAAGGTAAAAAAGTATTTAATTCCTCACTTTCAAATGGACCTAAATTGAATCCAATCTGAAGTTTTTAATCGAGCAATGTTGTTGAAACCAGGATTATGTTTGTCCTTGAGCAGCTAATCAAGTGTTGTTACATGTTTTAAACTGCATTAATTCCAATTAAATTAATCCTCCAAAGCCTGGGTCTGTCACAAATGTTGCTCATGATTACATAAACAGCATTTAAAATGTAAACACCTTCTGTCAACCATATTAATGGCTAATTTCCAGATTAAACAATATTCCAAAAGTCAAAGACAACTGTCAAGCAACCGTCAGGGATTATCCGTTGCAAACATCATTGGTCTACGTTGGATTAGCCAAGACAAGGCACAGAAGGGGCACGGCATCATTTTGGCATGTACTGAACATTTTGGGGCGGTTGGTACAATATGCCTGCCTGCTTCATTTTTCACCTTTGGTCTGTTCACTCAGGGCCAATGGTTCACACGCACACTGCTGTCAAGGCAAGATGGCTCCACAACGAGGATAAATAATGACAGATTTGATACAGGACGAGATGAGGGATTACAACTAAATTTAGACATGGGTTGAAAAAGACCACTTGCTTCAGTAAAGAGCCTAAAATGACTCAAACGGTTACGTCATCATATCTACAGTAAAAAATAAAATGTATAAAATAAAACTTCACTATTACATGGCCAATTGGAAAAACTTTAACAAACAACCACAGTTTATTCAGCATTTACAGTGCCTTGCGAAAGTATTCGGCCCCCTTGAACTTAGCGACCTTTTGCCACATTTCAGGCTTCAAACATAAAGATATAAAACTGTATTTTTTTGTGAAGAATCAACAACAAGTGGGACACAATCGTGAAGTGGAACGACATTTATTGGATATTTCAAACTTTTTTAACAAATCAAAAACTGAAAAATTGGGCGTGCAAAATTATTCAGCCCCTTTACTTTCCGTGCAGCAAACTCTCTCCAGAAGTTCAGTGAGGATCTCTGAATGATCCAATGTTGACCTAAATGACTAATGATGATAAATACAATCCACCTGTGTGTAATCAAGTCTCCGTATAAATGCACCTGCACTGTGATAGTCTCAGAGGTCCGTTAAAAGCGCAGAGAGCATCATGAAGAACAAGGAACACACCAGGCAGGTCCGAGATACTGTTGTGAAGAAGTTTAAAGCCGGATTTGGATACAAAAAGATTTCCCAAGCTTTAAACATCCCAAGGAGCACTGTGCAAGCGATAATATTGAAATGGAAGGAGTATCAGACCACTGCAAATCTACCAAGACCTGGCCGTCCCTCTAAACTTTCAGCTCATACAAGGAGAAGACTGATCAGAGATGCAGCCAAGAGGCCCATGATCACTCTGGATGAACTGCAGAGATCTACAGCTGAGGTGGGAGACTCTGTCCATAGGACAACAATCAGTCGTATATTGCACAAATCTGGCCTTTATGGAAGAGTGGCAAGAAGAAAGCCATTTCTTAAAGATATCCATAAAAAGTGTTGTTTAAAGTTTGCCACAAGCCACCTGGGAGACACACCAAACATATGGAAGAAGGTGCTCTGGTCAGATGAAACCAAAATTGAACTTTTTGGCAACAATGCAAAACGTTATGTTTGGCAACACAGCTCATCACCCTGAACACACCATCCCCACTGTCAAACATGGTGGTGGCAGCATCATGGTTTGGGCCTGCTTTTCTTCAGCAGGGACAGGGAAGTTGGTTAAAAATTGATGGGAAGATGGATGGAGCCAAATACAGGACCATTCTGGAAGAAAACCTGATGGAGTCTGCAAAAGACCTGAGACTGGGACGGAGATTTGTCTTCCAACAAGACAATGATCCAAAACATAAAGCAAAATCTACAATGGAATGGTTCAAAAATAAACATATCCAGGTGTTAGAATGGCCAAGTCAAAGTCCAGACCTGAATCCAATCGAGAATCTGTGGAAAGAACTGAAAACTGCTGTTCACAAATGCTCTCCATCCAACCTCACTGAGCTCGAGCTGTTTTGCAAGGAGGAATGGGAAAAAAATGTCAGTCTCTCGATGTGCAAAACTGATAGAGACATACCCCAAGCGACTTACAGCTGTAATCGCAGCAAAAGGTGGCGCTACAAAGTATTAACTTAAGGGGGCTGAATAATTTTGCACGCCCAATTTTTCAGTTTTTGATTTGTTAAAAAAGTTTGAAATATACAATAAATGTCGTTCCACTTCATGATTGTGTCCCACTTGTTGTTGATTCTTCACAAATAAATACAGTTTTATATCTTTATGTTTGAAGCCTGAAATGTGGCAAAAGGTTGCAAAGTTCAAGGGGGCCGAATACTTTTGCAAGGCACTGTAAATAAAGATTTTCTGTCATTTATGGAGCTCATCTCAATGACTGGTAACTGATGGGTAAATACTAACAACTGTGTTGAACATTGATTCCTTCGTTCTCCTGGTATTGCACCACAGAGAGTTCTATATGGACACGTCAGAATGTAATTGGAGGAGCTGAGGAGTTGTAATTGGGACTCTGGACTCCTGAATGAAGGAGTCAAAGGTTCAAGTCTCAAGTGGGTCTCTGCTAGACACTAGACACTATATAGATTGAAAGGTTCAGCTGTGATTCAGCCACTGATAGTACTGTAAATGAGACTTTCAAGGAGGTTTGTCTGAGGCACTGTACAGCAATAGTGTATTTTAATTAGTTCTGACTTTATCCAATGCATATTACTGAACCGCCTTTCAGCCCTACACACACACACAAAGTATCAGTGGTGGAAAAAGTACTCAATTGTCATACTTGAGTAAAAATAAAGATACCTGAATAGAAAATGACTCAAGTAAAAGTGAAAGTCACCCAGTAAAATACAACTTGAGTAAAAGTCTAAAAGTATTTGGTTTTAAAGATATTTAAGTATGAAAAGTAAATGGAATTACTAAAATGTACTTAAGTATCAAAAGCAAACCAGACGGCACAATTTTATTTTACATTTTTATTGACGGATAGCCAGGGGCACACTCAGATATAATTTACAAACAAATAATTAGTGTTTAGTGAGTCCACCAGATCAGAGGCAGTAGGGATGACGAGGGATGATCTCTTGACAAGTGTGTGAATCGGACCACTTTCCTGTCAACATGTAATGAGTACTTTTGTGTGTCAGGGAAAATGTATGGAGTAAAAATTAGTAAAGTAAAAGTAGAAGTTGGCAAAAATGTAAAGTAAAGTACAGATACTCCAGAAAACTACTTAAGTAGTACTTTAAAGTATTTTTACGTAAGTACTTTACACCACTGCAAAGTATACAACCTTATAAATCAATCAGGGCATTTATTTTCTTTCAAAGGAAAATACTGTTTACATTTCTGCTAGAACTCTGAGTAGATCTGTCAGTAAGATATGCCCATGATAGACAACACCCTGTGTAGAGCATAACATGATGAATATTAATTACTGTTTTGACCTAATACATCATGGCTCATCAGCCCTGCAAAGGAAAAATTATTTCACGAAGACAACTGTCTTTGGGGATATCATTGGATACAAACATTGAACACTAACATCCACATCATTGGTCTGTGTAGTCCACCACAGTGCCTTAATTACATAACGCAGATACTAGATGATATAGCTGTAAATCCTCTAATATGCTCCACCCGGCCGGTCCACTCAGGCCCTGTGTCTCTGTTGCTCCATATGACTTTCTAAACGCTTCTATTTCCCCACAGGGCCTGAAACTGATACAGGCATTCTGCCTTTTCTCACATTAGGACTGCCTCCTTTCTCCCTCCCCTCGCCCACTCTCATATCCCCTCTCTGAATGCGTCCCAAATGGCACCCTATTCCCTGGCTTTATAGTGCACTACTGTTGACCAGAGCCATATGCACTATGAAGGGAATAGGTCAAAAGAAGTGCACTATAAAAGGTATAGGGTGCTTTTTGGGATACACATTCTGTCTTTATTGTTACGTCCTGCTGGCCAGAGGCAGCATGAATCCTCCAATGGAGACCATCCCTGGCGCACATGATGCACATTTAATTTGTCGGAGTAGGATGGAAGAGAAGAGAGGCGAGGTCTGTGGGGTCAGGGCTTTGTGTGTGTGTGTGTGTGTGTGTGTGTGTGTGTGTGTGTGTGTGTGTGTGTGTGTGTGACACACTGCAGGGCCAAAAGACTCTCCAACCCCTATCCATCAGAGACCACTGTAACGCCAGTAATCCTTTTAACTAATCCATATTAAATCTTTCAATATGGTAATCCGCTAGACATGATGCCCAATGGCACTTATCAGTAAACATTTCACTTATACACCCTTATGACATGAATAATTGAATCCAATGGAAAATAATTGCAGTATCCAGGGATAATGACTATTAACTATTGATGTAGTAAGGGGCTGTGGTGGCAGTACCTAGCTACAATGCGGTACATTATGCATCTACACATCACAGACAAACTGAAATGGTCCACCCACACAGACAGTGTGGTTAAGAAAGCGCAACAGTGCCTCTTCAACCTCAGGAGTCTGAAGAAATTTGGCTTTTCACCCAAAACCCTGACTAACATTTACAGATCCATAATTGAGAGCATCCTGTTGGGCTGCATCACCGCCTCGTACGGCAACTGCTCCGCCCTCAACTGCAAAGCTCTCCAGAGGGTGGTGGGGTCTGCACAACGCTTCACCGGGGGCAAACTACCTGCCCTCCATGACACCTATAGCACCCGTTGTTACAGGAAGGCAAAAAATATCATCAAGGACATCAACCACCCGAGCCACTGCCTGTTCACACCACGCATCCAGAAGGTGAGGTCAGTACAGGTGCATCAAAGCTGGGACCAAGAGACTGAACAGCTTCTATCTCAAGGCCATCAGACTGCTAAACAGCAATCACTAACTCAGAGAGGCTCCTGCCTACATTGAGACCCAATCACTGGCCACTTTAAATGGATCACAAGTCACTTTAAACAATGCCACTTTAAATAATGCCACTTTAATCATGTTTACATATCTTACATTACTCATATGATATGTACAGTATATACTGTATTTTATACCATCTACTGTACCTTACCTATGCTGCTCGGCCATCGCTCATCCACATATTTATATGTACATATTCTTATTCACCCCTTTAGATTTGTATTTATTAGGTCGTTGTTGTGGAATTGTTAGATGACTTGTTAGATATTACTGCACTGTAGGAACCAGAAGCACAAGCATTTCGCTACACTCGCATTAACATCTGCTAACCATGTCTATGTGACAAATAAAATTTGATTTGATTTATGAACTGGATGGTTCGAGCCCTGAATGCTAATTGGCTGACAGTCGTGGTATATCAGACACAATACTACGGGTATGACAAAACATTTATTTTTACTGCTCTAATTACATTGGTACCTGTTACCAGCAATAAGGCACCTCGGGGGTTTGTGGTATAAGGCCATGGTATATTGCCATATACCACACCCCCTTGGGCCTTATTGCTTAACTATATACTAAGCCCAACATTAATGTACTGTATGCTGACACTGATGTGAGATACATTGTTAAAATACAGAACTCTCGTCATGTTATGATCATGTCCTGAACCTATGGCAGAGCAACACTAGTAAGTCCAGTAACTATAAAGAGATATGTAGGCCGTCCACACAAAGTACAACTATAACGACAGAAAAATCTAAATCGCTCTAATTGAAGTGAACAGGAGTGTTCACACTACAATGATAACTACAAAAAGACTGGAGAACGATAACGAGCTATCGTTTAGATCACTTTATGAGCTATTTTTTTCCCTCCGGCGATAAAACATTGACAACCAATCACAAAAGTGTTCTATTGAAGCCTTCTTGGTTCTAGGTGCGCGAGACTACTTGGAGAGGAGAGAAGGCAGAGCACATGGTAAACTTGCCTGAATAAATGAGCATGTGTGAGCATATTGATGGCCACGTTAATTATAAGACCAATCGGGAGAATGAAGATCCACAAACACAGCATGAGAAGGCCATTTTTTCCGATAGTATATGTTAATGTCGATACATCCTGACAAAATACACACTATGACTAGCATGCTAATATACCTTTCTGGACCTTGTAAACTGTTGAATAGACCATTAACTCATCCAAATGGTTGCATAATAAGGCTGTATGGAGTTATTTTGGCACGAAGCATTCAATACAGGACGTTTGAGCGGTTATTCAAATGAGCCTACATCACTACAGCTTACAGCCCTAGACAATAATTGTGTACTCACTTGATAACAATAATACTTTCCTCATTGCACTGTGTTGTTGTAGCCTAGGTAGAATAATGTTATTGTCTAAAAAGGTAGGCCTAATCAATAGTGGAGCTTTGCATGTCCATGGCTGAAGAGCGCAGCCGGGAAGAGCGCACTTTGACCGATTCCTATTTAAAGCCCTACTATTTAACTAATGAATGACATACTATTGAGCTAATATTTAGCTTCTTACTTCGTCTACACATCTCTAGCCTCTCTTCCAGTTGTTCCTGTGCGCTATTCCGCTTCGCGTGAAAGTTCAGGAAAAGCTATAGGCTACAAAATCTATAGGACATGTATTTATTTATTTATGGCTTTTTTATACTAATACCCTGACTACACCGTTCGCATCGCATGCGCGAGCGCTGCAAAATACATTTAGGAATCTATGTTATTCAATTATTGCACCCACATTGCTTGCACACGTCAACGAGCGTCTGCGTTGCCAAGGGCTAAAATAGAAGTCATTTCTATTTCTGACGCAGATCGCGCTGCAAGTCCTGTCTCTCCCATCTCCTCATTGGTTTATAGAAGCAGGTACCCACGTGCCATCTCCTCATTGGTTATACCCACATGGGTGATTGAAAGATGAACTGTTGCCGGTTGTCGTGGTAATACTATGAACGTTTAGATGTCAATCACCATAAATTCAACGATGAAAAAGCCTGGAAGGAGGAGATTGACTAGAAACGGTTCGGTTGACCGTTTTATGTGTGGATTAATTGTCGGAGTAGAGGACCTAAAATAACAACTCAATGTTTATATCCCAGGGCAAATTAGCTAGCAACAGCAAGCTAGCTAAATAGGACAAATTAGCTAGCAAGTGCAAGCTAGCTAGCTAAATTGCCATACATGTTTAATGCTTTTCGACCTGTTCTCCAAATTAATGTAATTGGTTCAGAGTTTGTTTTGATATTTTAACCTGCGTGTCGAGATCGCGTTTGGTGTGGGGAGACAAAATAAATGTATGCACGATGGTGCTCGCGCGCAGCCGGTTTGGGTTTTCTGGAGAGAAGAAGGCTTGCTCTTGCTAATTGCTGAATGTATAATAGGGCTAGGTCAAATGAAGTGTTGCACAAGACAGGCAGAGAGATGAGCACAATGAAAAAGAGGATCCAAACTAATTGACAACCATTAGAAAAATGGAAATGACTTAAATTGCTACATTTAAATGATTTTTACATGTACATTTTACATGTAATTTTTCATTACATGTACATTGAAGTATTATTTGCAGTTGTCACGATGACAGTGAACACCCTGAAGCACTGATGAATGGTCTCTGTTATCATCTGATTAATAGGCCTACAGTGTGCAGTAGGATGCATTGATCAGCTGATTGAAAGATAAAAAGATAAACGGTCCATTGGTTATTATAGTTATCGTCATAGTTATCCTTGGTGTGGATGGCCCTTAAACCTGACCTTTTCAGTCTGCAGTGTCCCTTCATTCTGAGGCAGATTGTCACTCAAACAATTCTTCATTTCATTTTATGCTAATATATTTTAAAAAACAAAAACCTTAATTGAGGTTTCTATTTTTAGCTATATGCCTGACTAACAGTTTCAAAGTCCAACGGGATTGTTTAATTGGAAAGGGAATATCTGCTGTCACATGATGGGAAAAGAAACGGCTTATTACTGTATGTCTTTCCTCTTGTCTCCTAAAGCTATCTTGTTTTGACATTGAGGACATTTTACATTGAGGATACAGTGATATTACATCTTATTTGACTTTCACAACCTTCTTTCCAGCTACCTTGGCAGTTTGTCTGCTTGTTGAAACTACACTAATCAGACAGTTGATGATAATTGATCAAAGCTGCCACTCTGTCAAACTGTGACATGCTACAGCCAATTTGACTGACTTAGAATTATAGCTCTCAACCAAATATAAAAACGTATATTTTACAACACTCTGATGAAGCAATACTGCAAATGAGTCATGAGAGGTAGGGGAGGGTAGATATTGCTATACTTGATCGAGGATACATACAATATGAAACTATATCTATATTCTCAAACCAAAAATATCCACATAGGAATCCTTGGTCATAAATTAACAAAATAAATTGATCATGGTCGCAATAATGGCAAGCTAACATAATGTGAACTTCTAAAATGTCAAAGCACAGCAACATCAAACTATAATGCATCATACCATCTGTACAGTGCCAGCCAAATCACTCATACTATTATTTATAGTTCATGACCATCCAGCTAAGCTTATTGTATTAACAGGTCCAGGGTTAATCCAATAGGGCTGTCTCAAATGCTCTGATCTTTTTCATGTGCAATGTACGTACAGGTTAAAACTGTCATTCTGCATACCTCAACATGCATTAGAGACAGTATATCATAAATAAATAGATCAATTATAAAGCCAAGCCATGTCTCTACAATTCCTCTTTTTGAGAACAATACACATGCAATATGGTATTCTATATGAAGTTATGCAAGCAGCAAGATGAACATCCACAACATCACACCTGCCCTGACCCACCTGCTCACACCCCCATATCCAGCGTCCCCATCACTCTCCGCCACATGGCCTGAAGCTGCACCATTTTGTTTCTCTCAGTCGCCCACACACACTGTCAACATTTAGATAATAAATAATTGTATCTCTCCATTGTGTTACCAATGGAGGATCGGTTGATTTCCAGTTATTAAGTATACGATTTTTCAAGATGATTGACGAGAAAAGTATCATCCAACCCATCAGGTATCTCACTACACCACCATATGCATGTCTTCAAATATGCAGACAGGCAGATTAAAAGTACATTTACAGTGTAATATTTCTGACAGCCAACTTTCTTATTCCGACCTTAACTTTTGGACTTTATAGCATTCCCAGAAGACATTGATTAGTGAATCATTGTTAGTTTTACACTTAAGACATGACTCTGCCGTTGTGCTGTAGAGTGTGTAATAAATTATATACATTAGTTTATACTGGATTAAGCGTATATTTTCGTTAAATGTAATTTTGTTAGTTACATTTCAACATTCCCTCCATTGTGCCAATATATCCTGAACAAAAATATAAGATTTTACTGAGTTACAGTTCATATAAGGAAATCAGTCAATTGAAAAAAATTCATTTGGCCAGAATCTATGGATTTCACATGACTGAGCAGGGATGCAGCCATGGGTGGGCCTTGGAGGGCATAGGCCCACCCACAGGGGAGCCAGGTCCAGTCAATCAGAATGAGTTTTTCCCCACAAAAGTATATGTTCTTTTTAAGTCTTCGTTCCAGCTGTTTAGATTTTTTTTGAAGAGATTGTCAGTTGGATAGGCTATCCGCAAGGTTTTTCAAATATTATCTATCGTATGAATATCCTTTTCTGACTCAAATATGATTCCCTTAAAATCTCTCTGATGTACACGAGATTTAATATCGACATTTCTTGATATGAAACTTTTAAGTTGCATTTATATGAAAATATCTACATTTGTCAGTCCAAAATAGATTTTTAATTCTGCTATGGAAATAAATGTATTTCCTATTAACAAGTCATTTATGTGGACCAATTTCTTGGTGAATTCTGAAAAGCTATCTAAGGATATTTTCATAGGGTTATGTTTTTAGGGAGTAATATTGGTTCTTGTAAAATACATTTCATTTTCTTCCTTATTGTCATTGTGTTCTTAACTATGAAGTTGTTCATGTTCTTAGCTTTATCCTTTGAAAATAGACACGTAAAAAGATTCTGAGGATGAGCATGTGCTTCATCAACATGTACCCATTGTTCCTCTTTAGTGAATTGAACTATATGTCTCAAGTAAAAGCCTTGGGTAGCGAGTTGATACCATTCCATGTCTGGAAGGTTAAAACCATCCTCAGACTTAGGAAGATGCATAACGTTCCTTTTATCCCAGGATGGTAAGAGCAGCAAAGATACTCAATGTGGAGACCTTTGTAACCTTTGTTAAAATGTTGTAACCAATCCAATTGTCTGGCTTTCCCTTCTGTTGCTGTGGCTTGGTGAAAGAGCGACGACGAGAGAGACTAAAACAATTCTGTAGCCTTGCAGATGACAATGTCATGCCTCTGTTTTGTCATGGATCGTTTAGAGAGCAAGCGGTTCAACTAGTTAGGCCAGGCACATCTTAATGGTTTCCTGGGAGTGGAGGAGGAACGGAGGGGGTGGAAGCTATTTTCAATCCCCCTAAGACACACAAACCCGGAGCCTTGCTTTGGTGTTCATTGATTCTGTATCCACTATTTTCCACGAGACACTGACCTGATGCGACAATCTTAATACCGACGCCCTATTAAATATCTGGATACATATATTTACTGAATCCTTGGCTGTGATAGGATGAGGATAGGAAACCATCTCATGTATATGCAGTTAAAGCACCTGGTATGCTGTTATGGTGTCCAGAGCACATTAGTGTCAGGGTCATTGTGGATCATTGTGGATGTCTCGCTGGGTAATTGACAGTCACAGTATTATTGAACACATTGCAGTTTGTGGAGACAATAAACTGTTCATTTTTCAGAGCTCAGTAGTTTTCTTTTACAGTACATATGTCATAACCCGCTTCCGAATTCACCTTCTGGGCTGAGATCGATGATGGTCTAAGTTTGCTCCAGGAAGCCCTTACAAACCGGTACAGTATTTACTCATTTGGAATGTGAATAGATGGAACAAATGAATAGATGAAACATTGCCTTCTGGTGGAACTCATAACAGCCCCATACCTCAACTATTCTCTGTTCTAGGATGAGAGGGCAAACTAAACGGAGACCACACTCCTAAAAACAGTGTTCTTTCTAGCCACCCAGAACATACTATTGTTCTTAACAAAACCGTGCAGCCCCCTTTCCAACATTACCGTATTAAACTTATATGAGGGTGCTCATGAAATATACTGCATCATGAACTGAATATTCACTGAGCATTCAGAAGGTAGCATGCAGGAGGCTGGGGGGTTAAGGGGTAGAAGTTGAAAGGCTGGGGGGGGGTTGAGGGGTAGAAGGTGGGAGGCTGGGGGGGTTAAGGGGTGGAAGGTAGCAGGTGGGAGGCTGAGGGCTTTAGTGATGATGCTCAGCAGCTATTTATACCTTCCTTCCTTATTGAGAGAAGCCCTCTTCCTCAGAACTACCCTGCCCTACCCCAGCCCCAGACAGGGAAACACATAAATACATGCAAAACCCCAGTGTCACACCACCATTATTACGGGAAAAGACTCAAATTAAAACAGTGGGGGGAAAGAGGATGAAAGAGGCAGGAGAAGTTTGAGGATGAATAAGTAAAGAGTTCTCCTCTTCCTGTCTGAAGCGCAAAGGAGCAGTGCATACAGCAGACAGTCACTTACCGTACACTGTACTTTACTGTGACGGGAGGTACCATCACTAATGGGGTCACTATAACCTATACTGAGAGCTTTAGTGGTGAATCTACTGTATGAGCTGGATATGCTGGATATGGTGCCATGCACTGAACCCCAAAGTAATGCAGTATGCCAACTTTTGGCCTGGAAGCTAAATTCAGATGTAAAAGCCTTAAAGATTTGAAAACCACCACTGTGTAAGCACAGAAAAAGTCCATTATTTTATTTGGATTTGATGGAAGCAGGTAGACATTCCGGTACAATGGTGTCCTTTCTCAAAGCAGTGTAATAGCTTCGTTCAACTGACTTCCCAGTAGATATAGGCTATATGTCATCCCCAGACCTGGTAATTACTGTATGTGCTAAGCAAACAGCCATCCATAGCATCAACTTTACCCTCTCTCTCTCTCTGAGCTGTGCTCCTCCTTTTAGAAAGCAACACTTCCACAGCAGTGTGATCCCACGAGGAGAAATCCAAATGAAAAGCCAGGGAAAAGGACTAGAGCTGTCTCCTCTATTGGGGCGAAGTGACAACCCAGCAGCATGCTACATTAAGGTTGGTCCAGCGCCCAGTGGCACTAAGACTGGTCTTAGTATTAGTACAGCAGGGAAGTATGACCTCTTTCTACACAGATCAGTGGTTCTGAGCTTCTGAAGACAGGAGGAGCAGACCAACTTATGACAATAACCTCAGCACAAAGGCTCATTGAGGATACTGTAGGTGTGTGTTCAAGTTCAGTTTTTAACCTAAAGTAGACAACTCACTCTTTCCCATCTATTCCAAACCATGTCAACATATGAGTTAAGGGGTTTTGACGGCATTATCGGGAAAAAAATATAAATTAATCAACCTATGGGTTGGACACCAACCCTAACATGGGCTAAACACCAGCACTGCACTGAGTGGGTACTATTCCAGCAATCATAAAACACTGCTCTCTCTACAACTCTGTGGTCCAAATATTCCAATATACTGCCACCATGACAGATATTTCCTTCCTCATGGAGAAGAGACGTTTTGCCATTACAATTTCTTAATTTGGTCGTTAGGGGTTGTGGAGATTGCAGACCCGTATTGACAGCTGACTTACTGCCATTAATTCCTCCTCGCCCACAAGAGAGAGAGAAATAAGAGCGTGAGAGACAGAGAGAGAGAGAGAGAGAGAAATAAGAGTGTGAGAGTCGGTGAGAGAGAGAGACAGGGAGAGGGAGATGGAGAAAGAGAAGGCTGAGATGGGGGAGGGCGTGGGCGTCCATTCCAAAACAAGTAGCACCTGTCAGCTGGGTTGGGAGGCTGGAGTCTCCCATATCTCCCCTGGCCAAGGCCTCCTCTCCCTGGGGCCTCCATCCCTACCTCTACCCTCAACCACCATCTATCTATATGCACCAGGCTGTGACTAAAACAGAGGTATTCTGCACCCAGGCACCTACTCCACTGAGAGGAGAGGCAGGGCAGGGAGGCAGCTAGCTACCTGGGCAGGCCATGATACACAACACCATGCAGCCTCCTCTCACTCCATGCTAGGGAAAGAGCAGGCAGTCGCAACACTATATCAAATCTAATTCAATAGAAATAGTCAAATTAGAGGCCTGGTAATACAATGCATGATGTACACTATGAATAGTTGATTCAAATTAATCTGGCTATAATGAACCCTTATTCTTATTTGGGAAATTGGTTGACGACAACACATTCTTTCTCCATCCAAAAATGTAGGCTATCAACTGGACTTGTAAAGATAAACATATTTATTAATTTGAAATGGTTGGTTCAATTACCATAATTTGCATAAACAGTAATCATTTCTGTATTCAGGCCCAAACTATAGATCCATGATACTTGGTCAACGGAAGCATCCACAAAGTGTGAGAACACTTTCCGAATATGCTGAGCTCAGCAAGAACAGTTCAGCCACAACTTGATAAGCCAATCATCTTGTTCATTTTTTCCACTTTGAGCCTGTCATAGTGGGGTCATTAAAACAAACCACCCAGACAACAGTAGATAAGCTACTTAAGCCTAACTACAGCAGTTTCTTCAGGCAGACATTTCTTTAGGAAAGTGATTATCTGAGAGAAGCTGAGGTAAACCGACAAGAACAACACAACACAGCTCGAAGCTTGCATCTATCTAGATGGACATAACATGAGGTAACGAATGAAAGTCAACGTTGGAGCTCTCTTATTTGACATACATATGGATTGCGGTTAAGCCCATGCTTTGTAACAGGCTTTAGAGCAGGTCCATCAACCACTCATTGAGGTCGGGTGGGAGGGGGTGTGTGCGTGCTTGTCTGCGGAGTGAATGGCAACCCCTCAGAAGTTCTGATGTGGCTCCCAAAGACATCTCAGTCAACAACCGAAAACTCAGTGGAAACCTCAACCCAAATAAATAATAGGGATGCACATGAGATAAAAAGTTGGTTGCCCACAACTCCCTCTCCAGCTCTACTTAAAACTCATTAGCAGGAGCTGCGTGGCAAAGGCCTGGTGCTCACATGCATATACTGTATGATTGCATAATTAACAGGAAAGGCCTCACAATGACATTTGTAGTGAATATGAAGGAATTATTCCTAAGGTAACTAGTATTGCAATAGCTTTAAATTAAGTCTGCTGGAAGCCAGAAAGCATTGGAATAACTCAAACGCCACACAACTATATCTTAGTTGACTGTGTTTTCCTGTATTTGAAAGAATACTGTTGTGTTTGTCAGTTATACTTTAATTTGGACTACAGGTGTTTCTTTAGATGAACTATTACAGGGGAGAGTGCTGATGTGAAACCCATTGTATGTTTCACCCGGGTGGGACAGAAAATCCTACAGAAACACTAGCTTTTACAGTAATTGGAGAAAACATTCCATCCACCACGTTTTAGAATGGAAAGTGGTTGCCAGAGAGAGTCTGCTGCTCGAAGACATGCAGGTCTTCTATTCATCTATTTTCAGATTACTACACACTATACTAATTAGAGTAATTAACTGTTACCAAATCCATTTTTTCAGATTGAATAATGATTATGAGCTGTAATTAGTTTGCTGGCCTGGTTAAAGCCACACTAAGACAATGTAAAAAAGTATGACTATCACAGACGCAGGTTTGATCCCAGGCTGTGTCACAGTCGGCCGTGACCGGGAGACCCATGAGGAGGCGCACAATTGGCCCAGAGTAATCCGGGTTAGGGGAGGGTTCGGCCGGACGGAATTTACTTGTCCCATCGGGTTCTAGCGACTCCTTGTGGCGGCCGGGAGCCTGCAAGCTGACCTCCGTCACCAGCTGGATGGTGTTTCCTCTGACACATTGGTGCGGCTGGCTTCCGGGTTAAGCAAGCAGTGTGTCAAGAAGCAGTGCATCTTGGGAGGGTCATGTTTCGGAGGACGCATGGCTCTCGACCTTCGCCTCCGAGTCTGTAGGGGAGTTGCAGGGATGGGACAAGACTGTAACTACCAATTGGAGAGAAAATGGGGTAAAAGTACAAAGAAATTAAACACATAAATACAAAATTAAACATGACTATTGCCCTGTAGCACTCACATCTGTAGCCATGAAATTCTTTAAAAGGCTGGTCATGGCTCACATCAACAATGTCATCCCAGAAACCCTGGATCCACTCCAATTTGCATACTGCCCCAAAAGATACACAGATGACACAATCACTATTGCACTCCACACTGCCCTTTCCCAACTGGACAAAAGGAACACCTACGTGAGAATTAGGGCTGACCCCATTTAGTCGACTGGTCAATTGTTTGGTCGATAGTTTGCTGGTTGACCAATATTTCTTTAGTCGATCAGTAGCCGATCAGTAGCAAAAATAAATAAAAAATGAATGGTGTACAAGACACCTGTCTGATTCGCGCCTGTCTGAGTGGACTAATCCATTATGGAGGATGTGGGGATGGCACAGTCCATCAGTCTGTGCTACTGAAATTATATATGGTTATATTACGTAAGAACAATGGTGCAACACTAATAAAAATAATATTACTTTATAACAAATGCATTTTCTCCTGCGTTGGATAGTGGTTGCTGTCCGGGGTTCTGAAACACAGTGCGCTGTTGACTTGGCACCTTTTCCTAGACCATGTTGCTATGTGCATATTAGCAAAGTTATCCAGCATATTGGTGTTCTGAATAATGGAGGAGGAGGCAGCAGCCCTTGCCTTAATTGACAAAGAAAAGTGAGGAGAGAAGAAATTCCAACTTAATTAGGTCTATAATCAAGAGCCTAAGTGTGAAATGGGCCTGTCTTTATAAATCATCCATGTACAGTACATGTATACTGTATCTACAGAAATACGACAGATCTTGCTTTTGTTGCCTCTGAGTGTTTGTTTAATAGCCTACTGGTTCCATGAGCACCAAGCCTCACGCAAACACAACATGTCGAATAAACAATTTCACAAATTCAACTGTTTTTAATCTTTTCTATGCTGTAATAAAGGCTTTCCACTCTTTTTTTTCCATTAGAACAGCCTCTCTGGTATTATTTCTAATTTATTTTGTGTTGTTTACACTGTTTCAAATTGTCTGAAAAAGAATATTTATAATAATAATAACAACACTGTTCCCCGGGCGCCAAAGACGTGGATGTAGATTATAGCAGGCCCACGCACCTCTCTGATTCAGAGGGCTTGGGTTAAATGCGGAAGACACATTTCAGTTGAATGCATTCAGTTGACTAGGTATCCCCCTTTCCCTTCCCTTAGTAACAACAACCCTCCCTTTTTCTTGATCTTCTTCTTATTGTTATTATTAATATTATTATTATGATCATCATTATAATAAGTTTCCTGATCATAATAATAAGTCATGTAATTATCATTAGTAGGCTTAGTACAGCAGCCTTGGGTCCCGTGTGGCTCAATTCGTAGAGCATGGCGCTGGCAAAGCCAGAGTTGTGGGTTTGAGTCCCACTGGGGACCAGTTTGAAAACGTATGAAAAATGTATGCAATCACTACTGTAAATCGCTCTGGACTAAAATGTAAATGTTGTATAACCACAATCAAGCTGTAGGCCTAAGAGCAGTTCTTCGGGCTCCCTCTAGTCATTTGAGTGTCTTAATTATTTCATCAAACAGTGCGCTTAAAGCATCAGACAAGCTCAGTGCATATAGTAGATTTGAGTAATACACAAAATGTTGACCAATAGATTGGTCAAAGGACAGACAACTTATTTTTTTTTGTCGGGGGCAGCCCTAGTGAGAATGCTGTTCATTGACTACAGCTCAGCGTTTAACACCATAGTGCCCTCCAAGCCCATCACTAAGCTAAGGACCATGGGACTGAACACCTCCCTATGCAGCTGGATCCCTCAACACGGGGGCCATTCAGGGGTGCGTGCTTAGTCCCATCGTGTACTCCCTGTTCACGCACGACTCCAACACCATCCTTAAGTTTGCCAGTGACATGGCGGTAGTAGGCCTGATCACAGACGACAATGAGACAGCCTATAGGGAGGTGGTCAGAGACTCAACAACCTCTCCCTCAACGTGAGCAAGACAAAGGAGCTGATCGCAGACTACAGGAAAAAGAGGGCCGAGCATGCCCCCATTCACATCAACAGGGCTGTAGTGGAGCGGGTCGAGAGCTCCACAGTCGTGAAAAGGGCACGATAACGCGTATTCCCCTTCAGGAGGCTGAAAAGATTTGGCGCGGGACCTCAATTCCTCAAAAAGTTATACAACTGCACCATCGAGAGCATGGTTGCATCACCGTTTGGTTTAATAAGTTCTCGGAATCAGACTGCAAGGCTCTACAGAGGATAGTGCGTAAGGCCCAGTACATCACTTGGGCCAAGCTTCCTCCCATCCAGGACCTCTATACCAGGCGGTGTCACAGGAAGGCCCTAACAATTGTCAAAGACTCCAGCCACCCAAGTCATAGACTGTTCTCTCTGCTACTGCACGGCAAGCGGTACCGGAGTGCCAAGTCTGGGACCAAAAGGCTCCTGAACAGATTCTACCCCCAACCCATAACACTGCTGAACAGTTCATCATATGGATACCTGAACTATTTGCATTGGCCCCCTTATTTTATTTTGATTTAATACAATTTTTTTCACTGACTCTCTTGCATAGGCTCGATGTACACTCACTGGACTATAACTACACACTCACACATACTACACTGACACTTCAACACACACACACACACATGCATTTTGACGCCACACACACACATAAACATACATTCACATTCCTTCACACTCTTCACATACGCTGCTGCTACTCTCTGTTTATTATCTATGCATAGTCACTTTACCCCTACCTACATGCACATATTACCTCAATTACCTCGACTAACCCGTACCCCTGCACATTGACTCTGTACCGGTACCTCATGTATATAGCCTCGTTATTGTTATTTTATTGTGTTACTATTTTTCCTTTAGCAAATTTTTCTTACTTTATTTAAACTCTGCATGTTGGTTAAGGATTCGCATGTAAGCATTTCACGGTAAGGTCCATACCTGTTGTATTCGGCACATGTGACAAATGCCATTGTATTATATTTGATACAGGTACCCCGTGTATACATCCAAGTTATTGTTACTCATTGTGTATTTATTATTACTTCTATTATTTCTCCATTTTCTTTCTCTCTGCATTGTAAGTTTGTAAGAACTTCACTGTTAGTCTACACCTGTTGTTCATTAAGCATTTAACAAATCAAATTTGAATTGATTTGAGTATGGTTTGGGTCGGCACCCTAATGTGAAAAATGTACTACTTCATTAGTCATTAGTGTAAAGGGGGATCATCACCTACCCAGACCAGGTGGTATCTCCGGGCATGGTGGTATAGGTTTGGTAGTTGGTGGCGTGTGATTTCCCTCAGGTCGTGCGCTGGGCAGCAGCTGGTCTGCAGTGGCCAGGTAGCTGGCGAAGGTGGCGTTGGGCCGGCTGAGGTTGTAGTAGTAGTGGTGTCCGTTGCGGCTGGCGTTGCGGCCGTTGTTGAAGCGGCTGAAGATCTGGTCAAAGCGCTGGCTGTAGACGTCGAAGTAGAGGATCATCATGATGACAAAGTGCACCAGGCAGAGCAGCAGGACAGCCTTGCAGATGCGCTCCAGGGTCCGGCCTAACATCAGCCGAGTCATGGTTGAGCCTGCCGCCCCTGCCGCACAGTCTAGGGCATCCGCTCGGTTGGTCACACCCCTGGGCCTGGGCTGGCCTGGACAAATGCTGCACGCTGCCTCACTCTATCACCTGTGGGAGGGCCAGGGAACAACATTACATTATGTTCACACTAAGTCAATTTAAGTAAATTAGGCCCAACACAGGAAATGAGAAGCAAATCACAGTATCCGTATATGTCATGTACAGTGGGGCAAAAAGTATTTAGTCAGCCACCAATTGTGCAAGTTCTCCCACTTAAAAAGATGAGAGAGGCCTGTAATTTTCATCATAGGTACACTTCAACTATGACAGACAAAATGAGAAGGAAAAAAATCACATCCTGAAAATCACATTGTAGGATTTTTTATGAATTTACTTGCAAATTATGGTGGAAAATAAGTATTTGGTCACCTACAAACAAGCAAGATTTCTGACTCTCACAGACCTGTAACTTCTTCTTTAAGAGGCTCCTCTGTCCTCCACTCGTTACCTGTATTAATGGCACCTGTTTGAACTTGTTATCAGTATAAAAGACACCTGTCCACAACCTCAAACAGTCACACTCCAAGCTCCACTATGGCCAAGACCAAAGAGCTGTCAAAGGACACCAGAAACAAAATTGTAGACCTGCACCAGGCTGGGAAGACTGAATCTGCAATAGGTAAGCAGCTTGGTTTGAAGAAATCAACTGTGGGAGCAATTATTAGGAAATGGAAGACATACAAGACCACTGATAATCTCCCTCGATCTGGGGCTCCACGCAAGATCTCACCCCGTGGGGTCAAAATGATCACAAGAACGGTGAGCAAAAATCCCAGAACCACACGGGGGGACCTAGTGAATGACCTGCAGAGAGCTGGGACCAGAATAACAAAGCCTACCATCAGCAAGGGCATTGAAGATGAAACGTGGCTGGGTCTTTCAGCATGACAATGATCCCAAACACACCGCCCGGGCAACAAAGGAGTGGCTTCGTGAGAAGCATTTCAAGGTCCTGGAGTGGCCTAGCCAGTCTCCAGATCTCAACCCCATAGAAAATCTTTGGAGGGAGTTGAAAGTCTGTGTTGCCCAGCAACAGCCCCAAAACATCACTGCTCTAGAGGAGATCTGCATGGAGGAATGGGCCAAAATACCAGCAACAGTGTGTGAAAACCTTGTCTAGACTTACAGAAAACGTTTGACCTCTGTCATTGCCAACAAAGGGTATATAACAAAGTATTGAGATAAACTTTTGTTATTGACCAAATACTTATTTTCCACCATAATTTGCAAATAAATTCATTAAAAATCCTACAATGTGATTTTCAGGATCTTTTTCTTTTCATTTTGTCTGTCATAGTTGAAGTGTACCTATGATGAAAAATACAGGCCTCATCTTTTTAAGTGGGAGAACTTGCACAATTGGTGGCTGACTAAATACTTTTGTGCCCCAATGTACATGTTTCCAAGAAAATAAACATCAAGGAATAAACCAAAAGCAACCTACTCCACCCAACAACGTTGAATGTTGAAAAACATTTATAATAAAATGGCTTGACTGGACTCTCTGTTCTCTCCCCTGGCAGAATCACAGGTGGAAACATCATGGGGAAAGCACCAGATATCAAAGATGACTGCCTGGCTCTAGCCTAGCAGATAGATTACCCAGGTGCAATGTGGAGGGAGGGCGGTGGGATGGAACGCCACTGTCAATGTCAGACCCAACTCTATCTCACCAGGCCGGGTCTCACTCATTGATTTTCTCACAGACAAGCACACAAAAACAATACAGTGTGTTTAATGAGGGGTTTTTAGATGGCGCATAGACGTAGGATCTTAATTTGATCACCCTGTTGTTGCAGAAAATGTCCTGCACAGCAGGAAAGCAAACTTGTTGTGTAATCAAGGTTAAATGCTTCTAAAGTTTAATTTCCATTTGCCCCAACTAAAAACATATCAACAACATTTTTAATTCATTAAAATCCAAACAATAATTCACATTTCCTGTTGCTGCAGGATTATTTTCCTGCTGTGAGAAACTGGTCAAATTAAGGTAGCGTACCTGTTAGGTCAGTAACCAAAAGGTCGCTAGTTCGAATTACCCAGCCAACAAGGTGAAAAATCTGCCAATATGTCCTTCAGAGCAAGGCACTAAACCTAATTGCTCCAGGGTCGCCATTGATAATGGCTGACGTATAATACATAGTCGTGCATGTGTAAAACAGAACAAATCTAAGCACCCACCAAATTATTAATTATTTGACTGACCTGTGTAGTTCCAAGTTCTGTGGTAAACTGACTTGACGAAGAGCCTCTATTTCAATTTGAATGGAAAATGCTGTTTCAAAGTGCAATAGTCCAGTACTAATACTAAAATATTAATTAGAAAGAGACTGACCTCATAGAGGACAAGGCTAGTTGGTGAAAGCTTTAGATGCCTTTTCATCTCTACATTAAGACTCAATTATGACAGATACTGCACCACACTGTTAACCAGCATGACGTCAAAAACAGATTATAAACTGGGTGGTTCGAGCCGTGAATGCTGATTGGCTGATATCATACCGTAAACCACGGGTATGACAAAACACGTATTTTTACTGCTCGAATTAAGTTGGTAACCAGTCCACAATAGCAATAAGGCACCTCAGGGGGTGTGGTATATGGCCATTATACCACGGCTAAGGGTTGTATCCAGGCACTCTGCGTTGTGTCGTGCTTAAGAACAGCCCTTAGCTGTGGTATATTGGCCATATACCACACCCCCTCAGGCCTTATTGCTTAATTCGCCTTTTGAAAGCCCACACACTAGTTTATCAGTTTGCTCACTAACATTAAAGACAAGCCTACATAACGTACACAGTGGCCTATATGTGCAGTGCAAACCAGGCCTTAGCATTGGAGAATATCAACATGGGACCAAGATGCTTGTTTAGAAACGACTGGTGTCTAGTGAATATTTAATTCCATATTGGACACTAAATCCCTTGGACACTAAACTTATCCCTTGGACACTAAATGGATGCTGAGAACTCTTTTCGATTAAACCGACACACCAATAAAGTAAAGTCCTGGAAATATGGTGGCAATAAATGTGTACAGCATGTATGTTCAAATTTTAATAGTGTGCTGGCTCTTGATGTGGCGCCCAGTTAATCTGTCGGTGCATAATTCATTATGGGCTAGTTAGTCTCTCTACCAGACCCGTCTCCCCTGTGACAGCTATATTAAGACTAAACTAAGCCATAAACAACACAATGATAATGGCCAGTATTAGTTGTATACCACTTTATTGGCATCGGCATATTTGGCAGCAATTTTTTAATCCCTCTCATTTTTGTTTGTGGTGTCACCTCCACTCTGCATACATTACTGTAATCAGTCACAGCTATCTTAGGCCAGTACAGTAATGTTACAATGGATGTGTTTCAACTTTAGAACAGGGGTGGTTGATTTTGCAATTTTTTTTAAATGATTATTTTGGCTTAAAAAAACACTACAGGCCACAGTTGAACGTCTAAAACTGTATAGAAACTATGTAGAAATGATAATGGTCCTATATATTTTTTTAAAAACTGCCCTTTATCTGGCCCGCAAATTGATTTTGTTGAACAAATCAGTCAAAAGAAATCTGTGCAGCCCTATGTTGGACCCTTCATGGATGTGGAATTTCCCAATGTGGCCCTTAAGCCAAAATGTTTGCCCAACCCTGCTTTAAAACAAGCCTTAACACAGAGCCAGAGCAGTGGCCCCAAATCATGACAACTTATTTGCCAATATTAGGTGAGTCATCACTTGCAGAGTTTTTTGCGATCCAACGTAAACCAAGGATTTGTGGCTGACTTCTTAGTAAAGAGACATATAGATTAACAATACTCAGTGGTGACAATTTTTTATGTAACATTACATAATGATATAAAAGCAAAGGCAAATCCTAAGCAGCAGAGAGACGGTTAAGTAGTAGATATTTAGAGTACAGCCTTTAAGCAGTAGAACTTCACTGTTTAATCGTTTTTGTCAACACAGCTGGGGAAATGCTGATGCTGAAAGAAGAACTAATAGATGAGTGACTATGTTATTTTTGTCTTTATATTATCTTTCAAATGGTAATGAGAGGTTGTCAGACAGAGAAATGTGTTACAGCATCCCTGCTGTGATGGAGATCTCCAAATGCTGCGTTTTAAAGGGGAAACACTTGGGTAGGACCCTAGACGAGCACTAGTTTCTCTTTGCTCTACTCTAAGGCCACGGGCCCTAGCGCAACCCACCAACCAGCCCTCATGGCCTCATCAAATATGCATTAGATATGCTACACTTGATAAAATTGGGCAAAACTGTAGCCTTCGAGCATTTCTAGCTTGACACCTCAATAACATACAAACCATGCAGTGCTAGTGTGTTTTACCAAATGTATGTCTAACAATCAATCTAAAACTTAGGCTAATCGTTAAAAAAAGCTTTAACATTGTGTCGTATACCAGTTTCCAACAAACAAGTCCCCATGCATTTATGAGTTCCTGCTCTTCCCATGACCAGGTGAATCCAGGTAAAAGCTATGATCCCTTATCATCTCTTCGTCTCTTGTTAAATCTACTTCAATCAGTGTAGATGAAGGGGAGGAGACAGGTTAAAGAAGGATTTTTACTCCTTTAGACAATTGAGACAAGGATTATGCATGTGTGCCATTCAGAGGGTGAACGGGCAAGACAAAATATTGAAGTGCCTTTGAACGGGGTATGGCAGTGTGGTTCCAGGCGCACCAGTTTGAGTCAAGAACTGTAACGCTGCTGGATTTCATGCTCAACATGTTCTCGTGTGTATCAAGAATGGTCCACCATCCAAAACACATCCAGCCAACTTGACACAACTGTGGAAAGCATTGGAGTCAACATGGGCCAGCATTCCTGTGGAACACTTGACACCTTGTAGAGTCCCTGCCCCGAAGAATTGAGGCTGTTCTGAGGGCAAAAAGGTGGTGCAACTCAATATTAGGAAGGTGTCTGTAATGTTTGGTGTACTCAGTGTACATTATATGCTCAATGAGGGGAAAGAAATGTATGGGTGGATTTACATCTTTCTGATGCAAACTGTAGGTCCCATGTTCTTCACAGAATCACATTTTACGTTGATAACAGTGCTGAGCTAAATTCTCTCACATGATCTGTGCAGTAAAATAGGGTGCACAAAATACAGTACCTTAGGAAAGCATTCAAGCCCCTTGACTTGTTCCACATTTTGTTACGTTACGGCCGTATTCTGAAATTGATTAAATTGTTTTGTTTTTTCTCATTAATAAAAACCATGTTTTTAGAAATGCTTGAAAATGTATATAAAAAAGAAAATTTAATATCACCTTTACATAAGTATTCAGACCCTTTACTTAGTACTTTGTTGAAGCACCTTTGGCAGCGATTACAGCCTTGAGTCTTCTTGGGTATGACGCTACAAGCTTGGCACACCTGTATTTGGGGAGTTTCTCCCATTCTTCTCTGCAGAAGCTCTGTCGGGTTGGATGGGGAGTGTGGCTGCACAGCTATTTTCAGGTCTCTCCAGAGATGTTCAATCGGGTTCAAGTCCGGGCTCTGGCTGGGCCACTCAAGGAAAGGTCCCAAAGCCAATCCTGCATTGTCTTGACTGTGTGCTTAGGGTCGTTGTCCTGTTGGAAGGTGAACCTTCGTCCCAGTCTGAGGTCATGAGCGCTCTGGAGCAGGTTTTCCTCAAGGATCTTTGCTCCGTTCATCTTTGCCTCGATCCTGACTAACTTCCCAGTCCCTGCTGCTGAAAAACATCCCCACAGCATGATGCTGCCACCATGCTTCACCGTAAGGGTGGTGGTGCAAGGCGTGACACGTGGCATTCAGATCAAAGTGTTTAATATTGGTTTCATCAGACCAGATAATCTTGTTTCTCATGGTCTGAGAGTCTTTAGGTGCATTTTGTCAAACTCCAAGCGGGCTGTCATGTGTCTTTTACTGAGGAGAGGCTTCCGTCTTGGCCACTACCATAAAGGCCTGATTGGTGGAGTGCTGCAGAGACGGTTGTCCTTCTGGAAGGTTCTCCCATCTCAACAAAGGCACTCTGGAGCTCTTTCAGTATTGCCATCAGGTTCTGGAGGTGACACTGACCAAGGCCCTTCGCCCCTGATTGCTCAGTTTGGCCAGGTGGCCAGTTCTAGGAAGCGTCTTGGTGGTTCCAAATGTCTTCCATTTAAGAATGTTAGAGGCCACTGTGTTCTTGGGGACCTTCAATGCTGCAAAAATGTTTTGGTACCATTACCCAGATCTGTGCCTCAACACAATCCTGTCTCTGAGCTCTACGGACAATTCCTTCGACCTCATGGCTTGGTTTTATCTTTGACATACACTGTCAACTGTGGGACCTTATATAGTCTGGCGTGTGTCTTTCCAAATCATGTCCAATCAATTGAATTTACCACAGGTGGACTCCAATCAAGTTGTAGAAACATCTCAAGGATGACCAATTAAACAGGATGCACCTGAGCTCCATTTTGAGTCTCATAGCAAAGGGTCTGAATAGTTATGTAAATAAGGTATTTCTGTTTTGTAGTTTAAGTACATTCGCAAAAATCTCTCACCTGTTTTCACTTTGTCATGATGGGTTGTTGTGTGTAGATTGCTGAGTTTTTTTTTTTATTCAATCAACTTTAGAATAAGGCTGTAACATAACGAAATTAGGAAAAAGTCAAGGGGTCTGAATACTTTCCGAAGGCACTGTATATGTGTCGTGTGACAATGACGACTGATTATCATGTTTATAGCATAGTAAAGACAGTAGCAATGCTGTAATGTTTTGTATTAATTACCATACACAATCATATCCGTAGTTTAGGGGTGGAGGGGCTTTATCGGTTCTCGAATAAAGGCTGATTAAAGGCCCAGTGCATTAGTTTTGTGAAAAAAAGTTTTGTTTAAAAAATATATAATAATAATAAATATATAGAGTGCATTCGGAAAGTATTCAGACCACTTTACTTTTTACACATTTTCTTACGTTACTTTTCATTATTCTAAAATGTATTAAATAATTTACCCCCCCCTCATCAATCTACACACAATACCCCATAATGACAAGGCAAAAACAGGTTTTTAGATGTCTTTTAACTAATTTATAAAAAATATCAAAACATTTATCAGAATTTTACATTTACATAAGTATTCAGACCCTTTACTCAGTACTTTGTGAAAGCACCTTTTGCAGAGATTACAGCAATGAGTCTTCTTGGGTATGACGCTACAAGCTTGGCACACCTGTACTTGGAGAGTTTCTCCCATTCTTCTCTGCAGATGCTCTCAAGCTCTCAGGTTGGATGGGGAGTGTTGCTGCACAGCTATTTTCAGGTCTAGAGATATGGACAATTCCTTTGAACTCATGGCTTTGTTTTTGCTCTGACATGCACTGTCAACTGTGGGACCTTATGTAGACTGGTATGTGCCTTTCCAAATCATGTCCAATCAATTGAATTTACCATAGGTGAACTCCAATAAAGTTGTAGACATTTCAAGGATGATTGGAAACAGGACGCATAATTTGTAATATATTTGCAAACGTTTCTAAAAACTTGTTTTTGATTTGTTATTATTGGGCATTGTGTAGATTGACGTGGGATATGTTTTATTTAATCCATTTTAATAAGGCTGCAACGTAACAAAATGTGGAAAAAGTCAAGGGGTCTGAATGCACTAAGTGCTCCAGCACTTGGCGGTCCCGTTCTGTGAGCTTGTGTGGCCTACCACTTCACGGCTGAGTCGTTGCTGCTCCTAGACATTTACACTTCAAAATAACAACACAGTTGACCGGGGCAGCTCTAGCAGGGCAGAAGTTTGACGAAATGACTTGGTGGAAAGGTGACATCCTTTGATGGTGGAAAGGTGGCATCCTTTGATGGTGCCACATTGAAAGTCGCTGAGCTCTTCAGTTAGGCCATTCTACTGCCAATGTTTGTCTATGGAGATTGCATGGCTGTGCGTTCAATTTTATACATCCGTCAGCAACGGGTGTGGCTGAAATAGCCGAATCCACTAATTTTAAAGTGTTGTCCACATACTTTTGTAAATATAAGGTATGTTTTACAATGGTGGGGGAGTGCCAAGATGGAGGTGTGGTGGCTTCAACACAGCGCCCCCTGTCAGTCATCTAGTGTATATAGACACAGTGCCTTCTGAAAGTAATCATACCCCTGGACTTATTCAAAATGTTGTTGTATTAAAGCCTAAATTCAAAATGCTTTACATATTTTTTTTCTCTCACCCATCTACACACAATATCCCATAATGACAAAGTGAAAACATGTTTCTAGAACATTTGCACATTTATTGAAAATTAAATGCAGAAATATCTCATTTACATAAGTATTCATACCCCAGAGACAATACTTTGTAGGAGCACCTTTGGAGTTGATTGCACCAGTGGAGGCTGCTAAGGGGAGGACGGCTCATAATAATGGCTGGAACAGAGTAAATGGAATGGCATGTGGGTGATGTATTTATTTGATACAATCCACTTGTTCCGCTCCAGCCATTACCACTAGCCCATCCTCGCCAATTAAGGTGCCACCAACCTCCTGTGGATTACACATGTGGGTCTTTCTGGGTAAGTCTCTAAGAGCTTTCCACACCTGGATCTTCTTTGCGAGGCATTGGAAAACCTCCCTGGTCTTTGTGGTTGAATCTGTGTTTGAAATGCACTGCTCGACTGAGGGACCTCACAGATAATTGTATGTGCGGGGGACATAGATGAGGTAGTCACATTCAAAAATCATGTTTACTAAAAATCACTATTATTGCACATAGAGTCAGTCCATTTAACTTATTATGTTAAAGACTTGTTAAGCACATTTTTACTCCTTGCAATAAGAAATACTTATTGATTGAAGCCATTTCATTTTGCATTAATTTGTAGAAATGTTGAAAAACATAATTCCATTTTGACATTATGAGATATTGCATGTAGGGCAGTGACAAAACATATACATGTAATCCATTTTAAATTCCGGCTGTAACACAACAAAATATGGAAAAAGTCAATGGGTGTGAATACTTACTGAAGCCACTGTAAATCATTGTACACAATGCAGTGTAATTGAAAATGTGTTGGCAGGAGTCATTCCTAAACACAAGGATTGACACTGTTTTGGTAACACGTCAAAACACAGGCACTGCAGAGATCTGAGTCACTCAAAATACCATGAGTAGATTTGATCGAAATGTCCACATACTCCTGATTGCATGAGATCTCTAGATTTATAAAAAAAAGATAGTTGAAAATTGATTCCACCATTATGCAGTGAATCACCACCTGATATGGGTGTGGATTGGATAGAATAGAACAGAACAGAACAGTGTGTGTTGGTTTACAAAACGTGCAAAGTACAAAATGTAAAGGGGGAGTGGGGCATATTATTCTAATGAATAACACGTTGCATTTGAGCTATTATTTCAGTGTAATAATGTGCTTCAATGATATGCCACCAATGTATATAAGCTCATAGACTTACATCAGCATTCTGCATTCATAGAGGCATACAAAAACAAACATGAAGTAAATCAACACCTCACAAGGCGAGACATCACGCTAAAACAACACATTTTCCAGAACATCTAATAAGACTATTGGTCCAAATTGGCATAGCTTTGTGTAAAATGTAACGTCACATTGTTGGCTCAAGGCCCATAGAGTCAGTCCTACAGGAGTCAGAGGTGTTGCTTTTCAAAAGACTAAGAGACTAAAGACTAGATAAACAAAGACAGTACGGGGTGTGAAGGGCAAACTGTGTGTCACTGCCCTCTTGCCTGGAATGGCATTATGCTCATGCTAACCACTCTGAGAAAGGAACACCCCTCACCTTCTGACTGGCACACACACACAGACACCTCTCTTGGGGGGGGGGGGGGGGGGTAAACTAACAGCCCTGTACAAACGAGATATATTTAATAATATATATTTTATTTCTGGAAAGGAAAGTTGTGTGGATACTTGGGCTTGAGGTATTACTAGGAGTTTGTTAAGAAAGAGGGTTTCTTTACAAACCAAACAATAACTATCATAGCACATATTTCGTAAGTGCCATGCAGTCATGAATAGTTTGGTTTGAAAAAATTGGCCATGGTGGCCAATACCAATACACTGACTCAGAATAATAAAACCAAATCATTCTCCTTCACCAGCACCCTCATCTCAACACAGATTAACACAGAGGGGTAAAGAGAGTGATGCCATTTAAGGGGAACAACCCTTAATAATCCATGTTGTGTAACACCACATAACAGACATGTTCTCACAGCTGGAGGAGAGAATCCCAGATATCAGACTTCACACTCATGCCCGGTTACCACCAACACTGTGGAGCAGAGCACACGCACAGTTCAGTCAGCTGACCCTTGTCAGAAACACTGCGTGTTTCACATTTCAACTAATGGAAAACGGATAGACACTCTTGTCAAGGAAGATCTGTGATGCTTCTACTATCAAATCCCAATCAAATATTATTCATAGGCTACATGCCAAATATTCAAGCCAGAAATTAAATAAATATCTGAATACTAAACAAGGTTATTTATGCATCAACAAAGCTCTACCATTGTACAGTTGTGGCCAAAAGTTTTTACAATGACACAAATATTAATTTCCACAACGTTTGCTGCTTCAGTGTCTTTAGATATTTTTGTCAGATGTTACTATGGAATACTGTAGTATAATTACAAGCATGTCATAAGTGTCAAAAGCTTTTATTGACATGGACAACATGAAGTTGATGCAAAGAGTCAATATTTGCAGTGTTGACCCTTCTTTTTCAAGACCTCTGCAATCCACCCTGGCATGCTGTCAATTAACTTCTGGTTGGTTTTTGTTTGTCCACCCGCCTCTTGAGGATTGACCACAAGTTCTCTTTGGGATTAAGGACTGGGGAGTTTCCTGGATATGGACCCAAAATATCGATGTTTTGTTCTCAGCGCCACTTAGTTATCACCTTTGCCTTATGGCAAGGTGCTCCATCATGCTGGAAAAGCCATTGTTTGTCACCAAACTGTTCCTGGATGGTAGGGAGAAGTTGCTCTCGGAGGATGTGTTGGTACCACTCTTTATTCATGGCTGTGTTCTTAGGCAAAATTGTGAGTGAGCCCACTCCCTTGGCTGAGAAGCAACCCCACACATGAATGGTCTCAGGATGCTTTACTCTTGGCATGACACAGGACTGATGGTAGTGCTCACCTTCTCCGGACAAGCTTTTTTCCGGTTGCCCCAAACAATTGGAAAGGGGATTCATCAGAGAAAATGACTTTACCCCAGTCCTCAGCAGTCCAATCCCTGTACCTTTTGCAGAATATCAGTCTGTCCCTGATGTTTTTCCTGGAGAGAAGTGGCTTCTTTGCTGCCCTTCTTGACACCAGACCATCTTCCAAAAGTCTTCACCTCACTGTGCGTGCAGATGCACTCACATCTGCCTGCTGCCATTCCTGAGCAAGCTCTGTACTGTTGGTGCCCCGATCCCGCAGCTGAATCAACTTTAGGAGACAGTCCTGACGCTTGCTGGACTTTCTTGGTCACCATGAAGCCTTCTTCACAACAATTGAACCCCTCTCTTTGAAGTTCTTGATGATCTGATAAATGGTTGATTTAAGTGCAATCTTACTGGCAGCAATATCCTTGCCTGTGAAGCCCTTTTTGCACAAAGCAATGATGACGGCACGTGTTTCCTTGCAGGTAACCATGGCTGACAGAGGAAGAACAATGATTCCAAGCACCACCCTCCTTTTGAAGCTTCCAGTCTGTTATTCGAACTCAATCAGCATGACAGAGTGATCTCCAGCCTTGACCTTGTCAACACTCACACCTGTGTTAACGAGAGAATCACTGACATGATGTCAGCTGGTCCTTTTGTGACAGGGCTGAAATGCAGTGGAAATGTTTTTGGGGGATTCAGTTAATTTGCATGGCAAAGAAGGACTTTGCAATTAATTGCAAATCATCTGATCACTCTTTATAACATTCTGGAGTGTATGCAAATTGCCATCATACAAACTGAGGCAGCAGGCTTTGTGAAAATGAATATTTGTTTAATTCTCAAAACTGTTGGCCACGACTGTCAACCACTCCTTGCTGTCCCCAGTCTACCTGGCCGTGCTGCTCCTCCAGTTTCAACTGTTCTGCCTGCGGCTATGTAACCCTGACCTGTTCACCGGACGTACTACCTGTCCCAGGCCTGCTGTTTTCAACTCTCTAGAGACAGCAGGAGCGGTAGAGATACTCTTAATTAATGATCGGCTATGAAAAGCCAACTGACATTTACTCCTGAGGTGCTGACTTGCTGCACCCTCAACAACTACTGTGATTAGTATTATTTGACCATGCTGGTCATTTATGAACATCTTGGCCATGTTCTGTTATAATCTCCACCCGGCACACCCGGCACTGGCCACCCCTGGTTCCCCTGGTTCCTCTCAGTTTCTCAGTTTCAGTTTCTTCCTAGGTTTTGGCCTTTCTAGGGAGTTTTTCCTAGTCACCGTGCTTCTACACCTGCGTTGTTTGCTGTTTGGGGTTTTAGGCTGGGTTTCTGTACAACACTTTGAGATATCAGCTGATGTAAGAAGGGCTATATAAATACATTTGATTTGACTGTACTAGAACATTCCCATGATGTTCTCCCACCAAGGTTCTTATGATAGTACAGTACTATACAGTTCTGCTGGCTTTGACTCAAGGGACAACATTACATTCATCTACAATGACAGTAGGAGGCACAAGATATCTGCTCTGTGCAAGGGGGTATCACATCACCCCTGTGCTTCCTTTCATGTGCTACACATTACTGATTATGACATGTTGATTATACATTACATGAGATTGTAAGCATTTCTACCATATTTCTATTGAGATTGCTATCTCCACAGTGTGTAGCTAGCCTATTTCAATACATAGCCTACACAGAAGGCCTCTGTGGCCATGCTCCAGAGTTGCTAAGCTCTAAAGTCTCTCCACCATCAAATATAGGTTTGCCTTGCCTTGCCTTGGCTCTCTCTCTCTGCTTCCTCAGATCGAGCTGCTCATTTGGCTCCAGAGCCAAAAAATAAATGAAGTGCTTGGGTGGAGGGAAGGTTTTATTGGGACAGCCTGGGATTCAGGGTAGGTTTTGGGCAGTTTTGATTCTCTGTTAAACACTACAGCAACAAACTAAAATCTACTTCAACACCGATAGGGGATATTATGGGCTGTATGTCTATAATGAGCTAAAAAGTGTTTCTTTACAAACCAAACAATAACTACCATAGCACATATTTTTTAAGTGCCATGCCGTCATTTATAATTTGGTTTGAAAAAATTGGGCTTTGCAATACAATGCAATTAATGATTACTCCTATCTGTATTGATCCACACTATCCTTATTTTAAAGTGAACCTCTCGCTCTCAGACTGTAGTTTAATCAATGTATGCAAGGACACATCCTTTGAGATTTTGAATGAAACACAATTTACAGCTCTGAATAGGCTGGGTTTTAGACAAAACACCATGTCAATTTATAGAGCAAAGCAGTCCTCTCCAAAAGCCACCTTTGTTGCTCAGGTCTGGCTGTTCCCATGACAACAAAACTCAACATTGAATTAACCTGAAAGAATAGAACACTCCTTCGCAAACAAACTGCCAGGAACAATCAACATTTCAATTGTAGGCATCCTAAGAACAAAGCACTGGCTTATTCTTTACACGGAAGTCAAATGTAATTCATTTCAACTTTAAACGTGCACGGTCATTAGTTCAAGTATGCTAAGGGTCTATCAAACACATATCCAAATTCTTACACAACTGGATATTTGGCTATCCAGTTGTGTAAGAAACAAGTAACATTAAGTGAATGGCAGTCCTAAGGAAGTAGTCACTCCTCACCTGCTTTCACAGACTGGTCACATAAACTAGACGTAACATAGTACACGAAAATACAGGACCCTCAAATTAGTATGACATCTTACGTTTGTTATGGTTCCATAAGATAGAAAGTTACTTAAGACAAAAACAAAAAAAAGGAGGGTGGTTGGTTGGGGTGGATGGGTGGTCATATAATCCAGATGTCTAGCAACCCAAAGGTTGTGCGTTCGAATCTCATCACAGACCACTTTAGCTAATTAGCAACTACAACCTACTTTTTTAGCTACTTTGGAACTACTTGTATGTTAGCTAAGCCTAACCCTTTAGCTAACCCTTCCCCTAACCTTAACCCTTAAACCTAACCTCTAGAGGTAACTATAGCTAGCTAGCTAACGTTAGCCACCTAGTTAAAGTTGGCACAACAAATTAGACTTTGTAACAGAGTTGAAGTCGGAAGTTTACATACACTTAGGTTGGAGTCATTAAATCTCATTTTTCAACCACTCCACAAATTTCTTGATAACAAACTATAGTTATGGCAAGTCGGTTAGGACATCTACTTTGTGCATGACACAAGTAATTTTTCCAACAATTGTTTACAGACAGATTATTTCACTTATAATTCACTATATCACAATTCCAGTGGGCCAGAAGTTTACATACACTAAGTTGACTGTGCCTTTTTAACAGCTTGGAAAATTCCAGAAAATTATGTCATAGCTTTAGAAGCTTCTGATAGGCTAATTGACATCATTTGAGTCAATTGGAGGTGTACCTGTGTATTTATCTCAAGGCCTACCTTCAAACTCAGTGCCTCTGCTTGACATCATGGGAAACTCAAAAGAAATCAGCCAAGACCTCAGAAAACAACTTGTAGACCTCCACAAGTCTGGTTCATCCTTGGGAGAAATTTCCAAATGCCTGAAGGTACCACGTTCATCTGTACAAACAACAGTACGCAAGTATAAACACCATGAGACCATGCAGCCGTCATACCGCTCAGGAAGGAGCCGCGTTCTATCTCCTAGAGATGAACGTACTTTGGTGCGAAAAGTGCAAACCAGTCCCAGAACAACAGCAAAGGACCTTGTGAAGATGCTGGAGGAAACAGGTACAAATGTATCTATATCCACAGTAAAACGAGTCCTATATCGACAAACCTGAAAGGCCACTCAGCAAGGAAGAAGCCACTGCTCCAAAACCACCATAAAAAAGCCAGACTACGATTTGCAACTGCACATGGGGATAAAGATCGTACTTTTTGAAGAAATGTCCTCTGATCTGATGAAACAAAAATAGAACTGTTTGGCTATAATGACCATCGTTGTGTTTGGAGGGAAAAGGGGGATGCTTGCAAGCCGAAGAACACCATCCCAACTGTGAAGCTCGGAGGTGGCAGCATCATGTTGTGGGGGTGCTTTGCTGCAAGAGGGACTGGTGCACTTCACAAAAAAGATGGCATCATGAGGGATGGAACATTATGTGGATATATTGATGCAACATCTCAAGACATCAGTTAAGTTAAAGCGTGGCCGCAAATGGGTCTTCCAAACGAACAATGACTCCAAGCATACTTCCAAAATTGTGGCAAGATGGTTTAAGGACAACAAAGTCAAGGTATTGGAGTGGCCATCACAAAGCCCTGACCTCAATCATATAGAAAATGTGTGGGCAGAACTGAAAAGGTGTGTGCGAACAAGGAGGCCTTACAAACCTGACTCGGTTACAACAGCTCTGTCAGGAGGAATGGGCCAAAATTCACCCAACTTATTGTGGGAAGCTTGTTGAAGGCTACCCGAAATGTTTGACCCAAGTTAAACAATTTAAAGGCAATGCTACCAAATACTAAATGAGTGAATGTAAACTTCTGACCCACTGGGAATGTGATGAAAGAAATAAAAGCTGAAATAAATCCTTCTCTCTGCTATTATTCTGACATTTAACATTCTTAAAATAAGGGGTTGATCCTAACTGACCTAAGACAGGGAATTTGTACTAGGATTAAATGTCAAGAATTGTGTAAAACTGAGTTTAAATGTATTTTGTTAAGGTGTATGTAAACTTCCGACTTCAGCTGTATCATACGTTTTGCAATTTAGTAGCATATTGTACAAATTGTAATTTGTTACATACCGTAACTTATCATTCCAAATGGGGATTCTCAGATTTACGTACAGAATAATACAAATCGCTCTGTGGCTTTGGCCACCCTGGAGGGTGGGCTCTCAAGCTACATTCATTGCTATACACAAAGGCTATACACAAAGGCCACTGCAACAGGGTGCACAAACCAAAATCAGATAGTGCTCAACATATTATTCCTGATTATTTTGTGATTTGTTTATGAGGGATTTAATTGGAGCAAAGTAGCCCAACTGTGCAAAACACATTTCCACCACTGTTATTGTGGGTTCCATTCATTTATCCTGAGCCCGGAAAAGTTCATCATGACCCTGTCATTGACTGACTGAAGTGAGGTCAGTGAAACCACTTGTACAAAATAAAAGTTCAGCGAAGTGAATGCATCCATGATCAGTTTTGCCCTACAAACACTATCGCATCAATGCACATAATGACACAGAAGCATTTCCAAATGGGTACATTTTACATGGAAAACTAAGCTGAGGATACATAGCATTGATGTGAAAACCAGTTTCTGATCAAGATATGGCGATCTCTACTTACACTATGTAGGCTATATAGCTTGTAGCCTAAAACTTCAGCAAACAATGTAGGCTGCATCTTGATCTCACTTGAGTTTAACTGTTGCCTATAGAGCTAGATGAAAACAGCCGTATAGAAATAGCTCTGTATTTCGTGAGTTATTATGTAGATAGTAAATAATAATTTGAGCAACTTGTCAACATCTTATAACTAACTAGATAACAGTTGGCAGAATGAGAGCTTCACTGCATGCTGCCCGGGTGGATCGTTCCATCGCTGATCAAAGGACCTTTCAGCTTGTTGAAATAATGTCGAACGTTTGGATCACTTGAAAAAAAGGGATGTTGCAAATGCATGTAGAATGGCGGGTCTAGCAGCAGCATGCTTCAGCAAAATGTGCATGACAACAAAGCAAATTGTACAATAAAACATCAATAACCACCAGTAAACATATACATGTTGATAAATGCAGATGTATAGGATAATAAAGAAGAATCCAAATGGCAGGCTAAATGTAAAAATACAAGAACAACTAAAGAACGAAATGTGATGAACAAATGAAATATAATTTATTCTTACCTTAAGGTAGCAAGCAATCCTCCTCTCCTATGAATGCATGGTCTTTGTTGTTGCAGCAACCTTTTTACATGAAATCTGTAAATGTCATTTAAAAAAATGAAATAACAAAAAGTCCTCACGAAAACCTGCTCTCTTTCGTTAAAAGGCACGTAATATCCACTTAATAAAGCCTGGAGTGCGTTTCATTTATTTCTGATTATATAAATCGGTCATTTCATTTTTCGTGCAGACACATTGATCAAAACGTTTTGCCATTTAACAGACATGGGAGATCTGAATGCCTCATTGTTTGATTATTTACGGAGGGCAAATATAGGGTAGTAAATCTTCTACCTTCCTAATTCCGACAGTCCGTTACGTTTTAATGTGGCTATGAAGACAAAAAGGAGTCTATAGCAGTTTTCTCTCGCCGAAGATTATCATTATATTGACAAGATGGTCGACTGGCCGCTCTAACAATGGAAATATATGTCCACAAAGGCGAAAGGCAGGCGGGAGGAGGCGAGATCAGATGGGAACATTCTAGCCAATGAGAGGGCAGATACGCGTGTGAACAAGTCACAACTCCGATATGAAAAAATGTTTTATCCAAATGTCACGCGCATTACACTTTAATCGGTACACTTGTAACAACCTAAGCATGATCAAATTTCAATTCAATCAAATAAGCCTGACCTATCAAAATATCAATTCACTTTTATTTTCAACAAATTCGACACTCATTGCCCCCCATACAAAAACTCCCCAAATTGGTCTGCTTAACTCTCATTTTCGCGCGGACAGATTTTGGGCGCAGTCGAGCCTCTCTTTTTCCGTCTTCCTCTCTGGTCTCGCGCTCTTCAGTACGGGATCTCTGAGTCTAAACACCCGTGTATTCTGCCACTAGAGGGAGCGTTAACTAAGTCCTATTATTGGACAGCACATCTCTAGTAGTCTGCAGTTAAAAGCTAGGACTACAGTAAATATAAATAATTACCTCACTTGTGAGGTACAACTTGATATTTCTAAAGTCAAGAAAAGTAATTGAATTAATATGCCAAATGTAGCATCCCCCACTTTTTCAAATGTTGTAAATGAGCATTAAGGGAGAGGCATACGCTGTGATAGGTCCCCGGTAAATATAAAAAATACTTATCTAGCGCCATCTAGTGGGTAACAAATATTTACAAAGAGTGGGACTGGGACATAAATAACATAACAGAACCACACACAAAAAAATAAACTACTCACTGTAAAGCCAGAAATGGACTGGTCACCACCCGGCCCTCCCCAAGGCTGGTCCCACTCTAGGTGTCTTCCCTTTGGGAGTTTTTCCCTGGCCACTAGGCCCCATATCTGTAAAGCTATTTGTGACAACAGTTGAGGTAGAAAGGGCTTTATAAAATACATTTGATTAATTTGATTGAACGATCAGGTTGGAGTATTTTATTCTTTCAAGGACAATTATGAAGTAAAGAGGACCCACTTTTACATGTCAAAACAATGGATTTACCACATCAACATATTAAACACTCACTGAAGTATGATCTAGAAATCTTCCTTTACATTAGGAATGACACCACTACAATAGGCAGCCAACCAAGGACCTAGAGGGCCTCAATGTAAGCCATTGGCCATCTTTCAAGCAGCATACTTTTAAACCAGCATACTTTTAAACCAACAAGTTGGACTTTCAATCCAAATGTTATCCATTCAAGTTAAACCCTTCAGCACTGAGGCTCTTCCAAGACCAGGATGGCCAACCCAGTATTACACCAAAGGTCCATTTAGAAATGCTCAAAAGTAATGAACAAAGCTGAATCATTGTATGAAACCCATGCCAAATACTATTTCAAATTATCTTTTTGGGCCTTTTGCCATAGGGATCGGCCAAACGATCTTTCATCTCCATGGATAAATACCATTAACTTTTACATACATTTTTTAAAACAATAATACTATACATGTACGGTTGGTGAGGACAGGATGGAACACTCAGTTGGAGACCCCCATAAGTATACAGTCAAATGCATCCCAAATGGAACCCGATTTCTTATAATGCACTACTTTTGATCAGGGCCCAAAGGGCTCAGGTCAAATGCAGTACACTACGTAAGAAATAGGATGCCATTTGGGACAAACACATGGTCACAGCAAGTTGGATGTTATGAACATTAAAATGGAAGTCAGACTCTAGGGTTAATTTTAATTTAAGGGCTCAAGCTAATTGTAATTCATTAGATAAAATTTAAAAAAAACTAAAGACAAACAAAATCACAACTAAGTAAAAGGCCAACTGGTCTGAGAAAGTTCTTATCGATGTTCTGTTCGAGTACCATCTCTCCAAAAGAGTATGCATATCAGCCCATTCACAGCAGTGGAAAGACAAGGAGCTCAGATCATTTAAACTCAAAATTACAACAAAAAAAACTGGAAGAAAAGCAGAAAATGTACATGCAGCGTTTCCCCTAAGATTTTTCAGCAGTGGTGGCAGAAGTAATGGGTTGGGGTCTTCAGCAGCGGTGGCAGAGGTAGTGGGAGCAGGGTGTCGTCTTGGGGTATATATATCTACATTATAAAATCTCTACGGTGCGCCGCTGCTAAACGGATAAAGGGGGAAACACTGACGCGGATAACTGGTCTTGAGGAAAACATCTACATTTCACTCTCCACAGATGGATAGTTTACAGGGGATTACAGACCTGAGAAGGAGAAAACAGACATTATCTATGGTCACTTGAAATCAGATAATACTTATATTCATCAGCAACAGTTCTCACCGTGGATAAAGACCACTTGCATCAGAATGGTAAACACCCTCATGCTTCACAAAGAAACAGACATGTGCCCTTTATATATATACTGTACACACACACACAACAATTTACAATTCAAATGTTTAACCAATCAGGACTGAAGAGTGCCGACCAAAATGTTATGCATACATCAAAACAAGAGTGAATAATGACAGCTGACCAACTACAATTTCAGTGTAATATCTCCTTAGAGCCCCCTTGTACCTACACATATTGATTCATTCTGTGTTACTGCAGAAAAAGGTTACTCACACCAGTCATGGAAAAATATACCGTAACTGAAACTAGTGGGAAAAAAACACAGATTACATCAGTCATAAATATAATCATTTGCTTTGTTATACATTACGACTTTTGCATACAAACAGTTCAAATACTTCAAACACATTTTTACAGGCATTCAATACAAATTACGACATTGTCGAAATGTTTCACTTCCATGTAATGAACAGAACAACAAGCATGTCCACCACCAGAGAAACCATATGCGTGTCAAACCAAACTTGGGAACCTTAGATGTTAAATAGTGGCATTCCATGATTGATCACGGGTAACAAATCCTATACAGATGTTAATGAAATCAAATATAATTTGAAAGAATGTCCCTACTACAAAATACATTCCCTAAATGTCTAGTGGCCCTTTCAATTGTGATAGATTGATACAACAGTAAACGTACATGGGGAAAGCCATGAGGTTTTCTAGAGATTAATTATATGTACCACTATACTACGAAGACCAATTGTATTCAAAGGGGACAGGATTTTGTCTTAAACACCTGCAGTTTAATCTAACCATTTGGCTGCATTCCTTTAAGACAAAATGGTGCAAATATGTCACTCTTCAGCAAATTATGGTTCAAAACAATCAGACAAAAAATACATTTAAATAATTTACTATGTATTTACACAATCCATCTGCTTGTCCAGCTTTGTCTTCCATTGATCTTGTCATATTGAAGATGAATCTTCTAGTCACCCATTTTTACTTTCGACGTCTACAAGAAAAGACATTTGATCAAGTATGTAATAATAAAACTAAAATGCAAACATATACTTGGTTGAGGCAATCAGATACGGAATATGATAGAATGATGCTATTCAACCAATCAGGGGGGGGAAAGAAAACCATGTCAAAAGAATGTCAGTTACCTGCAAGATGGCCACAATCACTCCAAATAGCCCAATTGCACTGCCGAAGATTTCCACAATAAGGATTTTAACAAAGAGGCTGCCATTCTGAGCATCTGCCAGGGCGGCCCCACTACCAACGATGCCAACACAGATGCCACAGAAGAGGTTGGAGAATCCCACAGTAAGACCAGCGCCAAACATGGAGTAGCCTGTTAGGAGAGAACGCAGTCACAAGAGCACAGCATTTCCTTCAGCTGTATTTTATCATTGCACTGTTTAACTAAGCCAATGGCAAGACGTGCCTACTTTACTTGTGCCTGCCTTTATCCTATTGGACTTTAAGGACTGGTCCCAATCAAAACCTCGCCTGGGCACCAGTGTGTTTGTGCCATCATGCCAACTCGTCATGCCAAACAATGCTGTGATTTTCAATCTTAACAATGGAGTTGGCAAGAGGAGACAGATCTGGGACGAGGCTAAGCAACACCCACCAACCATTCATTTCTTTTTTTTTTTTTTGAATTTTACCCCTTTTTCTCCCCAATTTCGTAGTATCCAATTGTAGCTACTATCTTGTCTCATCGCTACAACTCCCGTATGGGCTCGGGAGAGACGAAGGTTGAAAGTCATGCGTCCTCCGATACACAACCAACCAAGCCGCTGCTTCTTTAACACAGCGCACATCCAACCCGGAAGCCAGCCGCACCAATGCGCCGGAGGAAACACCGTGCACCTGGCCACCTTGGTTAGCGTACACTGCGCCCAGCCCGCCACAGGAGTCGCTGGTGCGCGATGAGACAAGGACACCCCTACCGACCAAGCCCTCCCTAACCCGGGCGACGCTAGGCCAATTGTGCGTCGCCCCACGGACCTCCCGGTCGCGGCCGGTTACGACAGAGCCTGGGCGCGAACCCAGAGACTCTGATGGCACAGCCCTTAACCACTGCGCCACCCGGGAGGCCCAACCATTCATTTCTTACCTGCTTGGTAGTTCCTTGCCCCAATGGTCTCTGGTGTGGTGCCACTAAAACTCTATAAAAAGAGATGTAAAGAAATAATTACATTTGTGCTATCTACTACATTATCACACACCAGGGAGATTCAGAGCTCTACTCCAAGATGTCCTATGTAAGTTCAGTCCCAAATAGCACCTTATTCGATATATACAGTCGTGCACTGTCTGACCAGGCTCTCGTCAAAAGTACTACACTCGGGAATAGGGTGCCATTTGGAATGCAATCACCATAATCACTAGTGAAAATGTAAAAAGGGCACAAATGATGATCAAAGTATGCCATCCCGCTCTTGCTTACCTCAGCCATGTTACTTATAACGATCGCCATGATGATCCCATAGATGGCTACAGCCTCACAGAAGATAATGCTTTGGATGGGAGGAGACAACCACAGCATAATTACATTTGTAGTATATTGATCGGAAAGATGCAAACTTAATACAGTACGCACATACAGATATACAAGTTTTATGCCTACACTGAAAGCACACAAGGCCTGTTTCTTAGATCCAGACATGGACTAAAAAGCATTTTCCATTGACTGTGCTTTTTAGTCCAGGACTAGGTTTAATCTGGGTCTGTGAAACCGGTCCACAACACAGATTCTACATTTTAGTCATTCAGCAGGCGCTCTTATCCAGAGCAACTTACAGTTAATGCATTCATCTTAAAAGCCCAATGGAGCTGTTTTTATCCCAATATCAAATCATTTCTGGGTAACAATTAAGTACCTTATTGTGTAGGCTTGAGTGGTAGACCATATAGCAGGGTATTTGGAAATAGTCCCAGTATTGTTTTTCTATACCTTCAAACCTATTTATTTGAAGTCTTAATACACATGAATATTTGTAGCTACTTTTTAAGTAAATACCTGCAGTCAACTTGTTCAATACGTTAGGAGACATAGAAGATTGTGTTCTTCATTTCAACTGTTACATAATTTTTCATTATGAAGTTTACCAGTAGTCCTCAGTCCCGTGGTGTTTGTTTACAAGCACACAATGTCAAGAGACCCTTGTGAGTCACTCACTGTTGTGCAGCACATGCCAGGTGATCTAGTTACAGTATAGAAATCACAACTAAATGTTTACCAGCTAGATATCTTAAAATTATCAAGTTAACTGTCTAAAATGTGTTAAATGCTCTGCAGTTGTGCATTTGGTTTGCTATTTAAGCACTTAGCTACATGGCCATCTTCTTCCAAAACCAAGCGTCACTTGGTAAAAGCAGAGAATCCTGGATCAGGAGCCTCACGGCCTAATATTTGTTTTGTGCATGCAGCAAGCTGAGTAGCATTTTTTAGTTACTTGTTTAACTTTATGGGCTGCGATGTCTGTCCTGCAAATACTTAGGTCAGAAACGATACATTTTCACAATGTGTTCATAAGCATTCTCTATGGGATTTTACTTGTAAGCATTGCTAACCTTCTCATTTCAAAAGCTCTGTAGGGTTTAAAAATGGCACCCCTGTGTTCAGTGCCAGTACTACCGAATATATCTTCAAGATGCACTATGCACACCTCTCTGCCATTTCCTGGTTGCCTAAATTCAAATAGTTCACGTAATTTCAGTTTGTGACAAAACAAGCAGTCATTGTTGTAGAGAATCATTGTACCATCTAAAACACTGAAATATATTTTCCAGAACCAAAAGTGTATATTCAGCTGTTTGAAGCTGGTGTACAAAACCAAAATAGATGCAAAAACAAAACTTCAGAACGGGAAGCACAGAAATAGCACATATAGAACAGGTCTCCCTTCTTAGACTTGCTTAAAAAAATATAACTCACATTTCAATGTGAATTTGGTTAGGTCACCCCAAAAGTTACATATTGTAGCTTTAAAATGGTCAAAAAGAAAGAAAAAAATGCTTCTTAGCAAGTGCAAGTTCTCAAGCAAGAATTTTGATAGGACTGTCTTTAAGTGGTCTGAGTAGGGAGAGGGAAATAGAAAATGAGCTGTTATTGGGGGAAGGGGGGACTGGTTCCATTCCCTTTTTAATAGCTTACCTGACCAGATTCTTTGTTTTAATCCGTGGTGCTTTTACACCACCTCCTATGATGCTGGAACCTGTGATGTAAATGCCCCTGTAAAACAAGGACACAATTCAGTATACAGTAGGGCAATAAAGAATTTAGTCAGCCACCAATTGTGCAAGTTCTCCCACTTAAAAAGATGAGGCCTGTAATTTTCATCATAGGTACACTTCAACTATGACAGACAAAATGAGAAGGGAAAAAAATCCAGAAAATCACATTGTAGGATTTTTTAGGAATTTATTTGCAAATTATGGTGGAAAATAAGTATTTGGTCAATAACAAAAGTTTCTCAATACTTTGTTATATACCCTTTGTTGGCAATGACAGAGGTCAAACGTTTTCTGTAAGTCTTCACAAGGTTTTCACACAATGTTGCTGGTATTTTGGCCCATTCCTCCATGCAGACCTCCTCTAGAGCAGTGATGTTTTGGGGCTGTTGCTGGGCAACATGGACTTTCAACTCCCTCCAAAGATTTTCTATGGGGTTGAGATCTGGAGACTGGCTAGGCCACTCCATGACCTTGAAATGCTTCTTACGAAGCCACTCCTTCGTTGCCCGGGCGATGTGTTTGGGATCATTGTCATGCTGAAAGACCCAGCCACGTTTCATCTTCAATGCCCTTGCTGATGGAAGGAGGTTTTCACTCAAAATCTCACGATACATGGCCCCATTCATTCTTTCTTTTACACGGATCAGTCGTCCTGGTCCCTTTGCAGAAAAACAGCCCCAAAGCATGATGTTTCCACCCCCGTGCTTCACAGTAGGTATGGTGTTCTTTGGATGCAACTCAGCATTCTTTGTCCTCCAAACACAACGAGTTGAGTTTTTACCAAAAAGTTATATTTTGGTTTGATCTGACCATATGACATTCTCCCAATCTTCTTCTGTATCATCCAAATGCTCTCTAGCAAACTTCAGATGGGCCTGGACATGTCTGGCACTGCAGGATTTGAGTCCCTGGCGGCGTAGTGTGTTACTGACGGTAGGCTTTGTTACTTTGGTCCCAGCTCTCTGCAGGTCATTCACTAGGTCCCCCCGTGTGGTTCTGGGATTTTTGCTCACCGTTCTTGTGATCATTTTGACCCCACGGGGTGAGATCTTGCGTGGAGCCCCAGATCGAGGGAGATTATCAGTGGTCTTGTATGTCTTCCATTTCCTAATAATTGCTCCCACAGTTGATTTCTTCAAACCAAGCTGCTTACCTATTGCAGATTCAGTTTTCCCAGCCTGGTGCAGGTCTACAATTTTGTTTCTGGTGTCCTTTGACAGCTCTTTGGTCTTGGCCATAGTGGAGCTTGGAGTGTGACTGTTTGAGGTTGTTTATACTGATAACAAGTTCAAACAGGTGCCATTAATACAGGTAACGAGTGGAGGACAGAGGAGCCTCTTAAAGAAGAAGTTACAGGTCTGTGAGAGCCAGAACTCTTGCATTTTTGTAGGTGACCAAATGCAAATTATGGTGGAAAATAAGTAAGTAAATTCATAAAAAATCCTACAATGTGATTTTCTGAATTTGTTATCTCATTTTGTCTGTCATAGTTGAAGTGTACCTATGATGAAACTTGCACAATTGGTGGCTGACTAAATACTGTTTTGCTCCACTGTAAACATTAACAGAACATGCCATACAAGAGGAGAAATATAGCCTACATGGAATGGGGAATAGGATGGGGACAAGACACTAGTTGCTATTTCAATTTTCAAGTCTAATTTAACAACTTCTCTATTCCAAATTCAAAACGGGACTAATCTTTTCTGAAGAAACACTCAGGGGGAAATAAAGAGTACTCACCAAGCAGCTCCAACAACAGAGAGCGAGATGGCCAAGCCAATTCCAAGGTTCGCCCACATGAAGGGCGAGGTTTCTGTCAAAAACCTGTGGGGGAGAGAGCACAATTTCACCATAAAAATCAAATGTTCCATGATCTAGCCTAGGCTAAGATTTCTGGGTGGGGGGGGGGAAAAACACCCAACTGTTTTCTGAAATGTTACCACCAGTAATCAGCACCAGGCTCAGAATATAAAACAGATTTATATTCGTACGTCTATAATATGATGTTCTAAGACAAGGGATTGTGTGTCATACTAACCATGCCACATCAAAGCGGAATCCAAGGTCGAAGATTGTGTAACAAATACCTGAAAAAATGCACCAATCCAGGTTATGCATTGCAAAGTATGCAAACATTTTCATTGGTTTATGCATTTGTGTGTGTTGCAGTACAGTTCAGTAACAGTACACGCAAAGCCACAGAGCTGCAGAACAAAAATGTGTCAGAAATGATTATGTGTCAGAAGATAAGTGTGATAGCTCACCCCCACATGACAAGTGTTTCAGTTCCCATTTTCCTTACTCTAGCAGCCAAGCAAGTGAGCTAGATAACTATGGCAACTATAAATTATGTAACTAACAGAATGTTCTATACTTAACAGTATGCTTTTAAAAAGTTTTAGTGCAGGGTAGCCTTATGCAGTCGAACATTAGCTAACTATCTGGCTCTCTAGTCTGATTAATCATGCTGTACTACACAATTAATTGTGTACATATGGCCTGAGGTTAATGCCTACCAAATCGTGTAAATGCTTACAAGGCAGAATGTCGAATAAAATGACTGTACATTTAAAAACTTACTCTACCGGTTACGTTCATGTGGCTATAGGACACCCGGTAGAGTAAGTTTAAATGTAATTGTATTAAACGTTCTTGCCTGTAACGAACATTAACCCGACTTCGCATGCATTAGCGTCAGGCTGTCTATACACCAATGAATTGTGTATAACAGTCTGATTAATCAGACTACTGACTCTGCAGTGATATGCTAGCTAACGTTACTTCCCATACACGTTTAGTCGAATTCTTACATACGAATAGCTAGATAATCTACCTTTTGGACGACAGTGCCAAAGGTGCACGACATATAATTCAAGGAAGTTAGTTAGCTCTATTTGTCAGGCAGGCTAGCTATTACCAAGCTAGCACATCACTGCAGACCCAGATGAGTTTACGCCGTTGCCGCTAGCTATCGCAACAGGCTTACGTTAGCTGGCAATCAGCACGGCCTGTGAAGCACGACACAAACATATACAATCAAATGAATGAAAGGAATATATTTACAAAATGCATTATATATTTACCATCATCATTAACCCCATTACCCTAGCTAGCAAATGTTGCTAAAACGTTCTTACCGACGATGAGAATGGTACTCCAGAAGGCCAAAGTGACCCCGGTGTAGAGAATGGCGTGTCCGTTCATGATCACCCAAACCGCGATATTTTCCGGACTATCGCACTATGCTACCTTCAGTTTTGTCTTTACAATTGACGTCGAACGGTCTGAATAACCCCAAAATCTTTCAACTGAGGAAGGGAAATCTATCCATCAAAAGGGAAGGGATACAGTCAGCTGATCGAGCTTGACTTGAGCATGTGACCGTGACAACAAACGTAATTCCACTTCCTTCTTCTTCTTCTTCTTCGTGCCAGTTTCCGCGGGAGCTCCCAGGCACAGACGTAGGATCAGTTGTACATCTAAACTTTGTATTACTTTTTCATTCACAGGTCATAACGCAAAACGGACCTTAGACTAGCACTTAGGCAATCTACACACTGTAGGCTACGGTTATTTATTTTAATTTAATTTTAGGCTACGGTTATTCTCTTGTATTTTATTGTTGCGATTTTTGTTGCTTCTAAGAAAATGTAGTTCCGCAAGTAGAATAAACTGTACAGAGGCATTATAGAAACATAAAATAGCATGTTGATCTCATGATGTAAGCTAAATTCCAAAATACAAACTTGAGTTCCTGGTTTGTCTTTCAACTTTCACAAATATATAATTATATCCAGCAAAGATGTTGGTATATACTATGGCTTCACCTCTTTCTCTCTGTTTCCAGTTAGCAAAGACGGTATAGAAGTAGTAAGGTGCAAATTACAGGTGTTTGTAATTCAGCTCCTTGCAGTGTTAATCCATGACCACATGATGGCGCTACATCACTGGTTAAATGTGCACATGACTGGTGACAAGAACCCAAAATTAAACGTTTTGTTCAGAAATGAAGAAGCCGAAAAAAAGTGACGCATTATTATCCGCACATTTCAAGTTCAGTCTGGAATCAGGAATATTTGCTATTTGAGCGATGGACCTACTATGTAGGCCTACGTAAAAAATAAAAATAAATATTCTTATCTTTCAATATCATATTTTAGTCATTTAGCAGACACTCCTATCCAGAGCGACTTACAGTAGTGAGCTCATACATTTTCATAATGGTCCCTCATGGGAATCTAACCTACAACTTGGTGTTGCAAGCACCATGCTCTACCAGCTGAGCCACATGAAGCTCACTGCGCGAGACAGATGTACAGGGACTCTCACTCCCAGAAAAACAAAAGTCAGACAAAGAAAGGGTAGTGTAGACCCTTTGCAGATCTTTTCACATTTCAACCCTTCAGGCAGATCATGCACAATTATTCAGGGGTTGTTGGAAATGTCAATAGTTTACACATTAAAAACTTTGTTATTCTTCCACAAATACATTCATATTCCTTTAAATCTGAAGAAAAATAGTTTTTATGAATAAAGTGCCAATTTAAAGAATTCAGGGGAAATCAAGGCCCTTACAAGGTGCAAATTAAGGTGCAACTGTTTCCTGGTGACTACTAACTAGTCTTGATCAGAGCCCTATCTTGGTGTAGTGCCCTATATGGAATAGGGTTCCATTTGGAACGTACACAGTATCTTCATCTACTGATCCGACAACTTTCACAGTACAGTGCATGCAGACTGATAAATCACTATATAGCCCAAACCAACAGACCCCTCTGATGTCAAAACTAACGACCGGTATCCCTTCTTTCTTTTCTTTCCAAAACACTTGACCATGCTGTCTCTGACCAACTCTCGTCATCTCTCTCAGAATTATCTTCTTGGCCCTAACCAAGGCGGCTCACTCAACTGAGACCGCTCTCCTCTGTGACACAGAGGCTCTCCGCTCTGCCAAAGCTGCAGTGGAGATTTTAGCATGTAAATCTTTGTGGGGCAAAAAAAAAGTAAGGTAAGATGCGCATGCCAGCAAAGCCACTACACAACACAACACAACACTAAATACAGTCATTGGGCCTTCATAAAGCTGTCCCAACAGCAGTCCTAACATCTTACCACTGCTACACCTGGCTATCAGCAGAGCCTTGTCTGGCACCGAAACAGTTAATTCAGCCTCATTTACTGCCTTAAAAAAAACATAGCTTATATGGCTGACTTTTAAACAAATGTGGTTTCTAATGACAATTGAGATGTACAAACTATGGCATAAGGGGACGACAAGAGGCAATCCGTAATTTAAATTAAAACATTAATGAGCGAGCTAGGGCGGATGTAGTCAAGATAACTATTTGTTTAGCGCTTTTGAAATGTACAGTGACAAAATTCAGAACATGGGCCGTTCTTACAGTGTTCTCCCTGTACACAAAGTCAGAACCGTAGGATAAATAAAGGGGGCATATAAGCAGCCAATGAAAGCTCTTACAATATTTGATTATTACATTTCTCTAAAACAGGTTATAGACTACATGTGCACCACCAAGTCAGAACAGTAGGTGAAATTAAGAGGGGTAAATAGACCAAATTATTAGGGTGAGCACATGGGCTACTAACATCTTACTTCACAACATACACTTAGTATTACTTTCTTAGCTACAATATACATATCTCCCTGGCATATTACATCATTTATTCACCTTGTTGTGGTGTTCTCACTTGAACAGGAAGGTGGCGCGGCGGTCCTTCATGGGCAAATTTAGCCATCAAAGTCTGTTATTCTCTGGATTTATGGTGATTTGGGACAACACAGCCACCCTACTGAATAGCAGGCTCATGATTGCTTTGCAATGCTTGTAGTTAGCCAATTTTATGGATTCCTTCAAAACCACTCATTGTTGAATTTGCGTTTTCCAACTTGTTGTGTAATGTTTATGTCCAATGGCCAATGAGCACCGATACGTTTTATCTATAATTACTCTTCATTATTTATCTTCATACGACAAGGATTAAAAATGATTTGCCAGTAGATTGTCGACTTGATTCATGATGATGACTGCTAGCTAAGATTCTGCAAGTATGATGTTGACATCAATCCAATCAAAGCTACTGTACATACAGTATAACGTGATTTGACATCATTTTATCTGTGGCCAATAACCTTGAGCCTTCTTGGATGGGCACTTCTAATGTAACTCTGACTTCTGTTGACTCCAACATGGCGGATATCTGTTTGGCTTGATTTGTTGTCTGAGCGCCGTACTCAGATTATTGCATGGTTTGCTTTTTCCGTAAAGCTTTTTTGAAATCTGACACAGCGGCTACATTAAGGAGAAGTATATCTTTAATTCTGTGAATAACAGTTGTTTCTTTTATCAATGTTTATTATAAGTATTTCTGTAAATGTATGTGGCTCTCTGCAAAATCACCGGATGCTTTGGAAGCAAAACATTACTGAACGTAACGCGCCAATGTAAACTGAGATTTTTGGATATAAATATGCACTTTATTGAACAAAACCTATATGTATTGTGTAACATGAAGTCCTATGAGTGTCATCTGATGAAGATCATCAACGGTTAGTGATTAATTTGATCTATATTTCTGCTTTTTGTGACTTAGCTCTGACCTAACTTAATCACATGTTGTGCTTTCGCTGTAAAGCCTTTTTGAAATCGGACATGATGGGTAGATTAACAAGAAGTGTATCTTTCATTTGGTGTATTGGACTTGTTAATGTATGAAAGTTACATATTTCTCAAAAATATTTTTGAATTTCGCGCACTGCCTTTTCAGCAGAATGTTGTCGAGGGGTGTCGCTAGCGGAATCCCTAGCTGAATTAATGAAACTACTAGATCATCAACTAAGTTAGGTCACTGTTCAGACACATGCATTGATCTGTGAGATGGCACCGGAGCAGAAGAAAGATGTTTTACGTGCCCCCAACCGGTTGTGTTTTTTTGTTTGTTTATCTGTGTTGTTTGTAACTTATTTCTTTACCCATTTTGTACATAATGTTGCCGCTACCGTCTTTTATGACTGAAAATAACTTCTAGACATCAGGACTGCGATTACTCACCACAGACTAGCAGAATCATTTTTCTTCTTTCACGACTCTGATGAGCCTGTATTCCTGTACTCCCTGTTCACTCATGACTGCACGGCCAGGCACAACTCCAACGCCATCATTAAATTTGCCGATGACACAACAGTGGCCTGATCACCGACAACAACGAGACAGCCTATAGGGAGGAGGTAAGAGACCTAGCCGTGTGGTTCCAGGAAAACAACCTCTCCCTCAACATGATCAAGACAAAGGAGATGATTGTGGACTACAGGAAAAAGAGGACCAAGCACGCTCCCATTCTCATTGATGGGGCTGTAGTGGAGCAGGTTGAGAGCTTCAAGTTCCTTGGTGTCCACATCACCAACAAACTAGAATGGTCCAAACACACCAAGACAGTCGTGAAGAGTGCACGACAAAACCTATTCCCCCTCAGGAGACTGAAAATATTTGGCATTGCTCCTCAGATCCTCAAAATGTTCTACAGCTGCACCATCAAGTGGTTGCATCACTGCCTGGTATGGCAACTGCTCGTCCTCCGACCGCAAGGCACTACAGAGAGTATTGCGGACGGCCCAGTACATCACTGGGGCCAAGCTTCCTGCCATCCAGGACCTCTATACCAGGCGGTGTCAGAGGAAGGCCCTAAAATTTGTTGAAGACTCCAGCCGCTCTAGTCATAGACTGTTCTCTCTGCCGGTTTGTGGGTGTACTAATTTTTCATTTTAGTAGAGCATTTGATTTAGTGGATCATGAAATCATTTTGACAAAATTATTGCATTATGGGTTTAAGGAGGCAGCATTGAATTGGGAAACAGTCATATTTAACTGACAGGAAACAGTCCACCTATATCAATTGGTCGTTTTCTTTCCCTCATGCTTTAAACTGTGGAATACCTCAGGGCAGGTGCTTTCGGCCACTTCTTTACTTAATATACAGTGGGGCAAAAAAGTATTTAGTCAGCAACCAATTGTGCAAGTTCTCCCACTTAAAATGATGAGAGATGCCTGTAATTTTCATCATAGGTACACTTCAACTATGACAGACAAAATTAGAAAAAAAATCCAGAAAATCCAATTGTAAGATTTTTTATGAATTTATTTGCAAATTATGGTGGAAAATAAGTATTTGGTCACCTACAAACAAGTCAGATTTCTGGCTCTCACAGACCTGTAACTTCTTCTTTAAGAGGCCCCTCTGTCCTCCACTCGTTACCTGTATTAATGGCACCTGTTTGAACTTGTTATCAGTATAAAAGACACCTGTCCACAACCTCAAACAGTCACACTCCAAACTCCACTATGGCCAAGACCAAAGAGCTGTCAAAGGACACCAGAAACAAAATTGTAGACCTGCACCAGGCTGGGAAGACTGAATCTGCAATAGGTAAGCAGCTTGGTTTGAAGAAATCAACTGTGGGAGCAATTATTAGGAAATGGAAGACAAACAAGACCACTGATAATCTCCCTCGATCTGGGGCTCCACGCAAGATCTCACCCCGTGGGGTCAAAATGATCACAAGAACGGTGAGCAAAAATCCCAGAACCACACAGGGGGACCTAGTGAATGACCTGCAGAGAGCTAGGACCAAAGTAACAAAGCCTACCATCAGTAACACACTACGCTGCAGTGCCAGACGTGTCCCCCTGCTTAAGCCAGTACATGTCCAGGCCCGTCTGAAGTTTGCTAGAGAGCATTTGGATGCTCCAGAAGAAGATTGGGAGAATGTCATATGGTCAGATGAAACCAAAATATAACTTTTTGGTAAAAACTCAACAAGTCGTGTTTGGAGGACAAAGAATGCTGAGTTGCATCCAAAGAACACCATACCTAATGCGAATGCCCTCATTGGAGGGAGTTGAAAGTCCGTGTTCCCCAGCAACAGCCCCAAAACATCACTGCTCTAGAGGAGATCTGCATGGAGGCATGGGCCAAAATACCAGCAACAGTGTGTGAAAACCTTGTGAAGACTTACAGAAAACGTTTGACCTCTGTCATTGCCAACAAAGGGTATACAGTGCCTTGCGAAAGTATTCGGCCCCCTTGAACTTTGCGACCTTTTGCCACATTTCAGGCTTCAAACATAAAGATATAAAACTGTATTTTTTTGTGAAGAATCAACAACAAGTGGGACACAATCATGAAGTGGAATGACATTTATTGGATATTTCAAACTTTTTAAACAAATCAAAAACTGAAAAATTGGGCGTGCAAAATTATTCAGCCCCCTTAAGTTAATACTTTGTAGCGCCACCTTTTGCTGTGATTACAGCTGTAAGTCGCTTGGGGTATGTCTCTATCAGTTTTGCACATCGAGAGACTGACATGAAATTTAGTATGGGGGGAGTACGAATTGAGGAAGTGGTATAAACCAAACCACTAGGGGTGCAGCTACACAACTGATTATCATGGTCGTCTAAAATAAGTAATCTATGTAAAATAAATGTTACTGCCTGCATGATCAGAGGGAGAGCTAAAAATGTTTTAAATCCAGTAAAAAAAATTAAGTAAACAACCCAAGCATTAATTGAGAGTCAGGTGAACTACTGTTCTGTGGTCTGGAGAAATGCATCAGCAAGTGAATGTAGAAGGCTGCAGATTGCACCGAACAAAGCAGCAAGGATTGTTTTAAGGTGGAGATATGGTTATTCTGTTGTAGTCATGCTCAATGCTCTTGGTTGGTCATCAATCTACAAGATTATTGAAAAAAACATGCTTATTTCATTTCCCCATGTGCACCATTTAAAACGGCCAGCCTCTATTCACAACAGTTGGTAAGAGACAGACATTCAGTAAATGGGGGTGGCAAGTAGCCTAGTGGTTAGAGGATTGGGCCAGTAATCGAAAGGTTGCTGGATTGAATCACCGAGCTGACAAGGTAAAAGTCGTTCTGCCCCTGAACAAGGCAGTTATTAACCCACTGTTCCCTGGTAGGCCGTCATTGTAAATAAGAATTTGTTCTTAACTGACTTGCCTAGTTAAACAAAGGTTCAATTAAAAAATTATAAACACATAAATAAATACTAGAAATAGATTGTCCACGTGTTATCCAGAAAGAAAAGAGAAATAGGCAAAATAACATTTCCATTTAGAGCAACAAAGAAATGGATTAACTTATCTGAGCAAATAAGGAACCTTTCAATATATAAATTCAAACAATCATTTAGAATCGTTTAAATATAATAAATTGGAAGGTTGTGCGGGACTATCTATCTTTTCAGACTGTTTTTTATCTGGTCAATATGTCAGTGTAACCGTGTGTTATATGTGAAAATGTGATAGTATTACAAATTATATTTTAATGTTTAATGATTCTTGGAAGATAAGCAAAATAATGACTAAAAGAGATCGTAATAACATCTAAATCATATATGCATATCTGTGTACGTAGCCAATAAACTTTTGTTTTGATCTTTAATTCCCTATTCATCAGAACTTACATTTAACCTCTCATCTGTTAAGGCTAGGGCTGATTTCAAGGTTTTACTGCTAATCTACAAAGCATTACATGGGCTTGCTCCTACCTCCTATCTCTCCGTTTTTGGTCCAACCATACATACCTACACGTACGCTACGGTCACAAGAGGCAGGCCTCCTTTTTGTCCCTAGAATTTCCAAGCAAACAGCTGGAGGCAGGGCTTTCTCCTATAGAGCTCCATTTTTATGGAATGGTCTGCCTATCCATGTGAGAGATGCAGCCTCGGTCTCGACCTTTAAGTCTTTACTGAAGACTCATCTCTTCAGTGGATCATATGATTGAGTGTAGTCTGGCCCAGGAGTGTGAAGGTGAACAGAAAGGCACTGGAGCAACGAACCGACCTTGCTGTCTCTGCCTGGCTGGTTCCCCTCTCTCCACTGTGATTCTCTGCCTCACACCCTATTACAGGGGCTGAGTCACTGGCTTACTGGGGATCTTCCATGCTTTCCCTAAGAGGGGTGCGCCACTTGAGTAGGTTGAGTCACTGACGTGATCTTCCTGTCCGGGTTGGCGCCCCCCCTTGGGTCCATGCCATGGGGGAGATCTCCATGGGCTATACTCAGCCTTGTCTCAGGATAGGAAGTTGGTGGTTGAAGATATCCCTCTAGTGGTGTGGGGGCTGTGCTTTGGCAAAGTGGGTGGGGTTATATCCTGCCTGTTTGGCCCTGTCCGGGGGTATCGTCGGGCGGGGCCACAGTGTCTCCCGACCCCTCCTGTCTCAGCCTCCAGTATTTATGCTGCAATAGTTTGTGTCAGGGGGCTAGGGTCAGTCTGTTATATCTGGAGTATTTCTCCTGTCTTCTCCGGTGTATTGTGTGAATTTAAGTATGCTCTCTCTAATTCTCTCTCTTTTTTTTGCTCTCTTTTTTGCTCTCTCAGAGGACCTGAGCCCTAGGACCATGCCTCAGGACTACCTGGCCTGATGACTCCTTGCTGTCCTCAGTTCACCTGGTCGTGCTGCTACTCCAGTTTCAACTGTTCTGCCTGCGGCTATGGAACCCTGACCTTTTCACCGGACATGCTTCCTTGTCCCAGAACTCTCTAGAGTCAGCAGGAGCGGAAGAGATCTTTTATATTTGAGATTTTTTCAAAGTAGCCACCCTTGGTCTTGATGAAAGCTTTGCACACTTTTGGCATTCTCTCAACCAGCTTCATAAGATAGTCACCTGGAATGCATTTCAATTAACAGGTGTGCCTTGTTAAAAGTTAATTTATGAACTTTCTTTCCTTCTTAATGTGTTTGAGCCAATCAGTTGTGTTGTGACAAGGTAGGGGTGGTATACAGAAGATAAAAAGAAAAAGAGTCCATATTATGGCAAGAACAGGTCAAATAAGCAAAGAGAAATTACAATCCATCATTACTTTAAGACATGAAGGTCAGTCAATCCAGAAAATGTCAAGAACTTTCAAAGTTTCTTCAAGTGCAGTCGCAAAAACCATCAAGCACTATGATGAAACTGGCTCTCATGAGGACCGCCACAGCAAAGGAAGACCCAGAGTTACCTCTGATGCAGAGGATAAGCTCATTAGAGTTAACTGCACCTCAGATTGCAGACCAAATAAAAGTAACAGAAACATCTCAAAATTAACTGTTCAGAGGAGACTGCGTGAATCATGCTTTCATGGTCGAATTGCTGAGAGTAGGTGAATGGATTATCTCCGCATGTGTGGTTCCCACCTTGAAGCATGAAGAAGGAGGTGTGATGGTTTGGGGGTGCTTTGCTGGTGACACTGTCAGTGATTTATTTAGAATTCAAGGCACTCTTAACCAGCATGGCTACCACAGCATTCTGAAGCAATACACCATCCCATCTGGTTTGCGCTTAGTAGGACTATAATTTGTTTTTCAACAGGACAATGACCCAACACACCTCCAGGCTGTATAAGGTCTATTTGACCAAGAAAGAGAGTGACGGAGTGCTGCATCAGATAACCTGGCCCCCACAATCACCCGACCTCAACATAATTGTTATGGTTTGGGATGATTTGGCCTGCAGAGAGAAGGAAAAGCAGCCAACAAGTGCTCAGCATATGTGGGAACTCCTTCAAGACTGTTGGGAAAGCATTCCAGGTTAAGCTGGTTGAGAGAATGCCAAGAGTGTGCAAGCTGTCATCAAGGCAAAGGGTGGCTACTTTGAAGAATCTCAAATATAAAATATATTTTGATTTGTTTCACACTTTTTTTTAGCTACTACATGATTCCATGTGTTATTTCAGAATTTGTAAATATTCATTATCATTCTACAATGTAGAAAATAGCAAAAATAAAGAAAAATCCTTGAATGAGTAGGTGTGTCCAAACTTTTACTCAGTTCAACCTACATAGCTGGGTAGATCAATGGAGATTGCTTAGCAATAGAGAAAAATAGACATCTTGAATTGTAATCAGTACATAGGTGAGATTTATTCATTCAGAGCACAGTACGCAAACTCAGATCCATATAGCGAAAAATAATGACATTTTGCAGATGAAAGTCAATGAGTGTCATGGCCAAACCAACATTATTGACTGCTTGTGGAATAACAACAAAAACAAAGAAAGCATCCTGTGTGGAAGAACATCACGTGTTATGGTGATACTTATCAACAGATGAAGAGTGAACCCCTGGATTCAGATGTACAGAAGCGGTAGCTATGTTAATGACAGAGCAATTGATGCCAGCTAGCTAACATTACGTTCTCTTCCAAGTCATCACGTATTGTTAGCATCTCAGTGTGTTCTGTTATCAATCTGTGATGTAAGATTCAATCATTGATGCATGAGCTCCCATGTGCCACAAAAATCAGTGGGTAATTTACCTTTGTGGATGCTAGCCCAAGCCCATCCCACTGCAATTTGTCATTGAGAGAACATGTCCCTTTTAGACTAATTAACATATTCTGAACATAGGCAGTAAACCTATTTATTCCATTTTCCAACCAAATATATAATTGGACTATTCTCACCGAACAACAATTTTATTTTCTTCCTCAGAAGTGTTGTAGGACTGCACACAGTTACATAGAAATACAAACTAGCCAGGCCTAGAAAAGGGCAACATTTACAAGTGAATGCATGGCATAGCTGACATTATACCCTTGTATTGCAGAAAAGACTAGATTAAATAAAGATGAAATATTAGCGCTGAAATCTTATAAAAAAAACAGCCCATACGTCAGCTACTTTTTTTTCAAGTTTCTATTTTATTACATGAAATACTTGAATCGAAGCTTCTAGTACACAAATTCAGTGAGAAAATGTTTTCCCTTTAAAACTTGTCATTTTAAGATGAACCTTTCCACTTCCCACAACTTTTATTTCTGGATGACAAATTTGTTATGACACATCAGCATTCAGTATTCTACCGGTAGAATGGGATTTATTTCCAGGTTGTCCCCATTAAAAGTTAATTAAGGACTTTTTCATCTTGGTCCAGCACTATTGAGTTTGGTCTTCTAGAATCTATTGTGCTTTCAATACTGTACATGGGGAGAAGACACATCCTGGGAACAGACCATTTTGATTGGAACAGTTTACAGATTCCCCGCAATCATGAAACACCAATGAGATAAGACTCAAGAACTGTCAGAAACGCGAATAAACCTTTTTGCCCATCAAGACCTGAACCCAGACAGCTGTCGGGGTCTGCTACGATCATTTCAGCACTGGTAAATCAAGTCTGATCGATTTCGAGTTTATTTGAACTGTTATGCTGTGGGATTCTGTATTTTACATTATAGCCATTACCATATATATGATTAAATATTATCTGATGTTGGCTGTGTGAGGTATCTGCATTTGTGCACTTGAGCATCATCATGAGATTAAACAACTGCTTGCTACGTCTACTTGCCTGTTTGTGTGTGTGACAAGAACTGAGTAACATGGTGTGACCTGCATGTTGCAAAACTGTAGATAACAGCCCGGCAGATGCTTTGTCCTTGTGTTTGTATGTGACAATATTGAGCACATGGTGTGACTTGCTGTATCTTACAAAGTTGTGGTTAATCAGGTATAGGGAGGGGTGGTCATCACGAGGTTTAACTCAGATGGAAAAATACTGAACAACACAATAGCAGGAACTGAGCAACTGTTATAACTAGGGACAGTGAGAATCTATACATCGACAGAGGGTGGACTCCAAGAAGAGCCAAGAGGCGGGGACCAGCCTGAGCGCCTGCGATAGGCTGAGCAAGTCTAAACCACGCTCAGCCTCTACTGTGATAGGCCAACAGACGGGTTGGAACTATGTCTATCACAGTATAAGAACAACTGTTTACGTACATACTGTCAGTTCCCTGTTCTGCCCTGCGTGGTATTACAGTGAGCCCGTATATACGAAAGTTGCATTTGCCATTTATTGCTTAGCTAATAAAAGTACATAGAGTACAATCAGTGACTCAGTGTTATAACTTGGTTCTGATACCAGATTCGAATTGACGAAACGCTAACAATGCTAACCAGGCGTTAACAGCAACACAAAATTAGCCTAAATTAGCTAGCTAGATAGTTTGTAGTCTAGCTAGGGAGTGAGTTTCACATTTTGGGGAAGCAATTTTTTCACCACAAAAAAAGGCACCTTTATAACAAATGATTGCATGCCTATATCATTGCATTTGCAGACTAATGTAAGCCTACTGTTCCTAATGTGATGAGTAGATTGGATAGTGATAATTTAGGCTATTAATAAACGCGTAGTGGCATAGGCTATATCAGATAAATGTATTTCCTCTGCACAGGGAAAATGTGGCCTTTGATAATCGTGATGCAATTCTACTACACTTTATATGACCGGAGACATTAGCAGAATATTTTTTAATACGATAGTAGCCTAGGCCACCTCTGACACTGACAACATATCAATAAAAACGAAGTTGTCTTGAATGCAACCATTTCATTTGACAAAATGCTGGATACCTTCTACCCATGACCATGAAAAAGGGAGAAGCAAATTATACAATATGACGTCCATATCGCCTGGAGGAGGACATTGTCCAAAACAACTCCAATGGTGATTAAATATTGACATGATAACCAATTGATAATTTTCTGAGAACTTTATTCATAAGAGGGAAAATGGATGTACATTACAGCATAGGACAAAGGCCTCAATGGGATAGGACAACCTGCTGTGTTGACTATTGTGTGTTCCAGGTCAACAATAGATTATCTTTATATGATACTAAAACCACAGAATGAATTAAACACAACCAAACAATTTAAGAGCCCTGGTGGTATAGGTGACCCGAAGAAGTGCTATTCTAACATCTGGTGTGCTTCTCATTTGTTTTATGTACTGTAGGTTCACCAGCTGACCTCTATCAAGACACCCATGTCAACTGGATTCCCACTGTGAAGATGAGCAGTACTGCAGCAGCAGTTTCTACTTCTACTACTTTGTCCTTTTCCAGATATGAAAAGAGACATCCCTCAGTTATATGAGATGGTAGTTATATGCTGTGCTTTGGTCAATCTGAATGCTTCTGTTGTGCAATTTGAAAAGAGCACCTGTTTTAACTAGGGAAGCCAGTTAAGAACAAATTCTTATTTACAATGACGGCCTAGGAACTGCCTTGTTCAGGGGGAGAACGACATATTTTTACCTTGTCAGCTCGGAGATTCGATCTAGCAACCTTTCACCTTGTCGTCATGATAAAAGTGCCCCCTTAAACCGTATGAACATTTAAAAAAATATTTGGAATGTGTAAAATACTATTGCTTATGATATTGTAAACATACTGTACTTTAATAATAGGCTAGCTAGTATATGGGTGAAATACAAAAGTAATGTCATCTCTGCTTTGCCTAGCCCCATTGAATAAAAAAGTATTTCTTATAGCCCAACTATTTTTTCTCATTTACAATTTAAACACATTAAGCATAGACCATGTAACTGTTGTGGTAGTCTTTGGCAAACCATCTTCATTATCACAGTGGCACCTCCAAGTGCCACTCAGACCTTCTGGGAGAAAAGTATCTGGCATTGAACTTGGTGGTAGTAGTTGTATGTTTGAAGAGAAGGATCCCATCATCTCCTACTTCCAGACGTTTCACCACCTAGATTCCTTAGGGTTGGATTTGCACTAAACAATTTCATGTCAGCACAAGGCATGTACCAAATCTAGTATAATGATTAGCCTCATACATTATCAACTGGTATTGGTTTTAGACTGAGAACATGTAGCTAAACAATGTGCGAGTTAAGCTATTCTCTACTTCATATGCACAAAGTCAAGAGGTGCATTGCAAATGCCTATTAAGCTAATGCCATCATACTGTAGGGCAGTGGTTCCCAACTCCGGTCCCCTAGTACCCCCAACAGTAACCATTTATTGTAACCCCGGACAAACACACCTATTTCAACTTGTCAACTAATCATCAGGCCCTCTGAGTTGAATCAGGTATGTTTTTCCGGGGCTACAGAAAAAACATGTGCTGTTGGGGGGTACTCAAGGACTGGAGTTGGGAACCATTGCTGTAGGCCTATGGCTGCATTGGCATTGCATTCCATTATCAGCTGCAAGATGGGTTCACATGGCTGATATCCTGACAAAATAATGACATTCAAATTAAGCTAATTGGAGAGTTTATGACTGAACAAAAAGGTAATGTTCATTTGAGAATACAACACAGAAACAGACATTGGAGACCGATTCCCTTCCTCTCTTTATTGCAAGATTGTGATGTGATTAGTCAACATCGACACTAGTTTAAATACTTAACTTCGAAGAAGCATCACTTTAATGTCATTTAAAAGTGTACAAGTAAGCTGATTCATATGTAAAGTTGAGACATTTTAGTAACAAATAGGTTGTTATTAGTAAATAATAATTTCAAGTGAAAGGTCAATACCAGAGGTGGCCAAACACTGATCCCTGATCTACTGGGTGAGCAGACTTTAATTCCAGCCCAGCAATAGCACACTTGATTATTAACTAATTAGGTTTGATTGATTGAATCTGGAACAGAAGCGTGCACACCTACCAGGGTTGGCCTGTTCCAGTTGTAATAGGATTATACATTGTGTGACTTAAACTGTATTTTTGTTCACAAAATGTACTAATATAGGTACACATATAATCCATGGTATACAAGGATATACCCTTATTCTCTTGGGACGTTCATTGGGACCTCTTCATCTGCAGACAGGGTTTCACAGCCCTGTATCTGAGGACAGAAAACGTCATAAAGAAACCTTATACTCAAATTAGACAGCACTGAATATGATGTTGCTATATCTCTCTGTACTTAATTTTTCTCGCTAGGGATTGGAACTGGAGAATATTTTCATAATGTCCTCCCACAAAAGTACCTGCCCTATCCAGGGTAGCCTACCCTCCCTTCTCTGACAGATCGAACTGATAGCTAATACTTTCACCCTCTTCCGTGGCTGTTAGCTAGCTACTGCTACCGAGCTACAAATGCATTTAGTTACAACGATAAATACATCAAGATAGCTAGCTGACATGAAATTCGCTAACTGGTGATATTTAATTTACTTAGCTAGCTAACTTACATATTATGTAAAGTTAGCAGCTCATTCGAGTTAGCCTGCACACAACGTTTATGTAGCAAGCCAATAATACATGGCTTTTGATCATTGTCGAAATGTATTTATTTACTTGAATACGTTCTCTCTCTGCGTCCGTTTTCTGTGTCCTTACAAAAACGAAATAATGGGCATTCTTCAAGTTCTTTCCGGTGGTAGCAAAATGCAGCCAACCATGTGGACGATTGGAAGACTTCCAACATGGCGCTGGTGCGGTTGCTAGGTGATTTATGACGCAACTGCAAGCCCTTTATAGTGCATGATCGTCTTCCTTCCTGCAGCTGTCTCCTTAGTCTTATTCAAAGCCTGGCCTTTGGGAATTGAAAGTCGATAGATACCACTATGTAGTCTTATATAACATGTCCATAACAAGTTTGTGGGTAAAAGCCTGTGTGGTGTTAAGAGGTCAGCAAAGAGTCACTGTATGTGTCATTTGAAAAACCCTGTGAATCGAAATCGGTAGCAAGCCCTCAGCAGAACATGATGTTTACAGCCTGACAGGCTATATGGCTATCTATGATACATGATTTGATAAAGGCTTTGAATAAGGCATTGAATTCAATGGATGGCATTTCTATGAAAATATCCCTCTATGTAGTCTTATCTGTCATCATTACTCGTGTATATGTTTGTTTTCTTACATTAGCTTGCTGAATAGCAAAATGCATTAGTGGACTACTCAGCACTAATACCACCAAGGCAGAAAACACAAGTCTCTTCAAATGTAATTCTTCAAGGCTTTTTGTCAGTTATGTAAGTACTAATGATCAATATGGTTGGGGTTTTTAAGTCAACAATCTCAGTATTTTTGGTCTAAACACCACTGTACATCACTGTAGGCCTACATACAGTGCATTCGGAAAGTATTCAGACCCCTTGACTTTATTCACATTTTGTTACGTTACAGCCTTATTCTAAAATTGATTAAATTAATTATTCCCTCATCAATCTACACACAATACCTAATAAGGACAACGTGAAAACAGGTTATTGGACATTTTTGCAAATTTGTTAAAAATAAAAAACAGAAATACCTTATTTACATAAGTTTTCAGACCCTTTGCTATGAGACTCGAAAGGTGCATCCTGTTTCCATTGATCACCCTTGAGATGTTTCTACAACTTGATTGGGCTCCACCTGTGGTAATTCAATTGATTGGACATGTTTTGGAAAGGCACACATCTGTCTATTTAAGGTTCCACAGTTGACAGTGTTTGTCAGAGAAAAACCAAGCCATGAGGTCAAAGGAATTGTCCATAGAGCTCTGAGACAGGATTGTGTCGAGACACAGATCTGGGGAAGGGTACCAAACAATTTCTGCAGCATTGAAGGTCCCCAAGTACACAGTGGCCTCCCTTGTTCTTAAATGGAAGAAGTTTGGAACCACCAAGACTCTTCCTAGAGCTGGCCAAACTGAGCAATTGGGGGAGAAGGGCCTTGGTCAGGGAGGTGACCAAGAACCTGATCGTCACTCTGACAGAGCTCCAGAGTTCCTCTGGGAGATGGGAGAGCCTTCCAGAAGGACAACCATCTCTGCAGCACTCCACCAATCAGGCCTTTATGGTAGAGTGGCCAGATGGAAGCCACTCCTCAGTAAAAGGCACATGACAGCCAAAGGCCATGGACTCTCAGACCATGAGAAACAAGATTCTCTGGTCTGATGAACCCAAGATTGAACTCTTTGGCCTGAATGCCAAGCGTCACGTCTGGAGGAAACCTGGCACCATCCCTACGGTGAAGCATGGTGGTGGCAGCATCATGCTGTGGGGAAACTAGTCAGAATCAAGGGAAAGATGAACGGAGTAAAGTACAGAGAGATCCTTGGTGAAAACCTGCTCCAGAGCACTCAGGACCTCAGACTGGGGCAAAGGTTCAGCTTCCAACAAGACAACGACCCTAAGCACACAGCCAAGACAACGCAGGAGTGGCTTTGGGACAAGTCTCTGAATAGCCCAGCCAGAGCCCGGACTTGAACCGATCTAACCGATCTTCCATGGAAGCCTTCTGGAGAGACCTGAAACTAGCTGTGCAGCGACATTTCACATCCAACCTGACAGAGCTTGAGAGGATCTGCAGAGAAGAATGGGAGAAACTCCACAAATATTTTTATTAATTTATTTAATAAACCTTTATTTAAGTAGGCAAGTCAGTTAAGAACAAATTCTTATTTACAGTGACAGCCTAGGAACATTGGGTTAACTGCCTTGTTCAGGGGCAGAACAACAGATTTTACCTTGTCAGCTTGGGGATTCGATCTAGCAACCTTTCGGTTACTGGCCCATCACTCTAACCACAAGACTAACCGCCCCGTGTGCCAAGCTTCTAGCGTCATACCCAAGAAGACTCGAGGCTTTAATCACTGCCAAAGGTGCTTCAACAAAGCACCGTGTGATGGGTCTGAATACTTATACTTATGTATATTATATATATATATCTTATGTAATTTTTTAAATTTGATTTACATTTGGAAAAATGTCTAAAAATCTGTTTTTACTTTGTCCTTATGGGGTATTGCGTGTAGATTGATGAGGGAAAAAAATATTTATTCAAATTTAGGATAAGACTGTAACGTAACAAAATGTGAAAAAAGTCACGGGGTCTGAATACTTTCCAAATGCACTGTACATACGATTACTATCTCGCTTTAAAAAATAATCTGTTTTTGACACAAAGAACAACTGTCAAGAGTGTTCTAGATCTTCTACAGTAAATGGCCTATTAGTTGTTTCTAATATTACACATAGTGATTAAAAAGCAATGTGTGTGGTAGTGAACTGGTTTTAGGTGATGTTATGTTCCATTATGGTGCCTTCTCATGCGGAAGGGTTAGTCGTGATAATCTTCATAATAATTTACATTTGAATGAACAGGACCATTTCAGGTTTTCTGGAGGAAGATGCTTCTAAGGAGCTTTTGTATGAAGACTTAAAGATGATACTGTCTTAAAGAACAGTTACATTTTTTTTTTTTTTATCGACCGGAAAGATATATCCATATTTTGTTTTGTTATGTTTTGACATCTCCTTTTGTCTAGTATTCAGCCCAACTTAGCAGCTTCAATTGCTGGAGAACACTGAATCCAGCAAATATCTATTTGAGGATCAACCATCCATCAATTCTAGAGTAAGAAGTATCTTCACTGTATGATGCTGAATAGTCTTGTTGATACATTTCAATGTAAAACAAATTATTTTAAACATTAACACTACAATTTAAATGGATGCTGCAGTTGTGCAGTTGCATCTCCAGTGATGCAAAAATTGATGTCAAGGAAAATGAGACCTGGTTGTGGGACAAAATGCCCCAAAGATGAGTTAAACTTTTTGAGGTCTTTTACCCCTCAATTTGTAGTTAAAGTCTTGTCCAATCACTGCAACTCCCCTACAGACTCAGGTGAGTCTAAGGTTTTGAGCCATGCGTCCTGTGAAACACAACCCTGCTAAGCTGCACCACTTCTTGACACACTGCTCGCTTAACCCGGAAGCACCACTGTGTCAGAGGAAACACTGTCCAGATGGCGACCGAAGTTAGCTTGCAGGCACCCACCACAAGGAATTGCTAGAGCGCAAGTAAATGCTGGCCTGCCAAAACCTCCCCTAACCTGGACAATTAATTGCACACCGCTTCAAGCGTCTCTCGACACCTGGGATCGAACCCGGGTCTGTAGAGACACCTCAAGCACTGCAATGTAGTGCTTTAGACCACTGCCTCACTCGGGAGTCCCTTGTTTTATCTATTTTTATCATGGAGAGAGAAATCCTGACTAAGGAGGAAGCCATAGCCAACCCCATTAAGGAGGAGGAGCTCTACCACAGTCTCATACATGAAATTAATCCAAACCACTTGAGGTCAGTACAGAGAGTACCTGCACTCTGGAGTATATACCTTCTCAGTAAGGAAGCATGGGCAAAGCTTCTGATTAGAGGAATGACAGTCAGATGAAAACATGTTGTGTTCAAACAGAATAATCCTTTCAGTTTGAAGTTGCATGTCTGACCAGAACTTAATTCAGGATACAATTAAAGAATTACCTGAATCAGCAGATGATAGTGTTGTGACTGAGTTTCTAGCTAAAACTGGATGTAAGGTGGTGGGGAGGGTGATGAGGTGCATGATAAGATACAAGGGTCAACTCACAAACTGCTCATTTTGTGGATGTTGAAGCATCACTCATATAACACGGTCTAAACATAGATTGGCCCTCACTGGATCAAAGTATTTTATGATGGACAAGGCCCTGCGTGTAGACAGGACTGGCTGACACAATCTCACTGTAGAGGGGGTCAGGAGATGGGGATCAGGAGACGGTAGAGTACAGTCCGTGCTTCTACATCTGCATTGCTTGCTGTTTGGGGTTTTAGGTTGGGTTTCTGTACAGCACTTTGTCGTCTCGGCTGATGTAAAAAGGGTCTATAAATACATTTGATTGATTTATTGATACTACACTGGACAACATAAGGTACATAGAGGAAACTGTTTCCCACTACATGTATGTGCAGGACAACAATCCTGTCCCCATGAGTAGGGCAGACGTATCACATATCCCAGCTGAAATGAACGTGAGACTGAGATTGAAGAGGATCATTTCTCAGCTCCCAAGGACAAAGGTGCAGTGAATGAAACACTGGAGTTGGTACCTGGTGAGGCAGAGTACAACAATGACAGCGCATTTCAAGAAAAATATGAAGATTACGAGGATTTTTGTCAGTGGCTACTGAGACCAGTGACAATCATAACCCAATAGAAAACTATAATATAATAAGGGGCACCAAAGGCTGTGTAACTCTCTGGGGAATACAAAAGAAGGCAGCCAAACATCAATGCTGGCCTCATTCAAACAATCCGGGCATCAACAAACACCCAAGCAGCCCAGGGTACCAAGCTCATCATCAGAGTCTGGAGTTAGGACACCTGCAGAGAAAAAGGCTAATATGGAGGAAGTAATTCTGGGAGAAGTGGAGAAAAGTCTGCCTAATTAGCCATCCAGACAGAAATCATTGATGAATGGTGGCACATGAATGATTGAAATCATCTAGATTTGAGTAGCCTATATTATCTGGTTCAGAGAATTACATCCTGTGTATGTGAGAATAACCTCTGTCACTGACATGGCTTTTCAAGTGAATGAGCAATCTGCAGATAATCTCATTTTAATGCAAACTATTGATACATGTCGCAAACAAAACTCGCCTTGGAGACAGAAACTCAGTTCCCTTAACCCAGCTATTAGAAAACATTGTACCATGAACCTTATTCAAACCGTTAATCTGGCAAACATTCTCTGGGACCCTTCTTCCAAGCCTAAATGAATATTAGGAGGTCATCAGAATATTCATAGCATTATTTCTAAGAGTGAACAGGTGGAACATTTACTGAATGTTGATGTTGTTTTTTTTCTGTTTCTCTGAGACATGGCTGAATAAATCTTCTCCTATTTCTGCCTTTAATGTTCCTGGATATTCCATAATCAGGAGGTACAGGGGAGAGGGCAGAGGGGGTGGATTGTTTATGTACATGAAAGATAACTTTAAATGCAATCATATCATATGGAAACATGCCAATGACCTTGAATGTATGGGGCTGACTGTCTTCCTCTCCCCTCAAATGTTTCTCGCTATTTTGGGATTTGGGATTTTTGCTTAAAGAATGTGATCATAAGAAGGAGATCATCTTCATGAGCGATTTCAATAAAACTGGGAAAACAAAACTTGCAGGATAAAGAAAATTACTGAGGTAAAAGTGAAAGTCACCCAGTAAAACATCACTTAAGTAAAAGTCTCAAAGTATTTGGTTTTAAATGTACTTAAGTATCAAAAGTAAAAGTATAAATAATTAAAATGTGTTATATTTAGCAAACCAGATAACACAATTTTCTTGTTTTTAAACATGTATTTATAGCCAGGGGAACAGTTCAACGCTCGGACATAATTTACAAAATAATCATGTGTGTTTAGTGAGTCTGCCAGATCAGAGGTAGAAGGGATAACCAGGGATGTTCTCTTGATAAGTGTGTGAATTAGACCATTTTCCTGTCCTGCTTAGCATTCAAAATGTAACAACTACTTTTGGGTGTCAGGGAAAATGTAAGGAGTAAAAAGTACATTATTTTCTTTAGGAATGTAGGGGAGTAAAAGTTGTCAAAAATATAAATAGTAAAGTACAGATACCCCAAGTACTTTACACCACTGCTAAAAAGAGATTTAAGAACCATATCACTGTGCAACACTACGATAAACAAATCACGAAAAGTGAGCAGAATAACTACGACGCAGCTAAAAGTCAAAATGACTGGTCTCATCTGTTAAGCAATGAAGACCCAGAGGCTGGATACAGAACATTTATGTCAGCTATCTCTTTTACCTGGAAATTTCAACATCAGCCAAGATGTAAAACCTCTCTACCATGGCTCAATGAGGACCTCCTGAGGCAGATGAGAGAACAGGATCATTCCTTGAAAAAAGCACTGAAGTCAGAATGATGACAGATTAATATTTGCATCACTGAGAAATAAGGTGGTAAGGATTTTTTTTTAAAGTAGCAAAAGCAGAGTTTTTCTTCAGAGTGATCAATGAATTAAAAAGAAATGGCAAAGTGATTTGGGAGAATCTCAAACTTACAGGGAGAAGAGCTGAAAAGTCCAAAAACGTCCTGAATTAAAGGTTAATGGGATTCTAATTCAAGACACCAGTTTCATATCCACCCATTTTTAAAATGTTTTTGTTGACTCTGTCAGGGAACTAGTTCAAAGATTTTTAACCAAGAGCACAGTTCTCACTCCAATGGATAATAATGAACCAATATTCACAATTCCTGAAATCGCAGCATCAGCAGTGGACAGTATTATAAGCTTCTTCAGGAGCTCTACAAACAAAATCTGTATTTGGATCATGACACTGTATTCCGGAAGACACAAATATTATCTGATTGCCCCTATTGTAGTGGAAAGACCGATGCCGGAGATGAGAAGCAGGTACGGGGAGTTGAACATTTAATGCGGAACAGACAAGCCAGGAACAGCGTCAGCACACGGGTAACAACGACATACGAACATTAATGCTGAAGCAAGGAACAGAGCGGGGAACCAGACATATATAGGGAAGGTAATGACAGAGGTGATAGAGTCCAGGTGAGTCCAATAATCGCTGATACACGTGACGGGGGGAAGGCAGATGTGCAATGATGGTGGCAGGAGTGCGCAATGCTGGGGAGCCTGGTGCCCTTGAGCGCCAGGGGGGAAGAGCGGGAGCAGGCGTGATATCTAGTTAATCTGCCCATCAAATATGAGTTCTTCCCCAAGGCTTGGAAGTCTGCTGTAGTGATGATACCTGTTTTAAAATCTGGTGACCCAACACTGGTGGAAAATTACTGATCTATAAGCATTCTTGCAGTGCTATCAAAAGTTGCTGAAAGATGGGTGGCTGATCATCTGACTGATTACCTCATTCAGGGCAACTCCATACATCAAATGCCATTTGGATTCAGAATGAACCATTCTACCGAAACAGTCAATTGCTATTTTCTAGAGTGCAATAAATCCAAACTGGAAATAGGTGGTGAAGTCGGAGCAGTCTTTTTGGATCTTAAAAAGGCCTTTGATATTGTCAATCATGAGGTCCTCTTATCCAAACTATCCTCCCTTAATGTGTCCATTGAAGCCATTAGTTGGATGTATTCCTATCTGACAAATAGAATCCAAAGGGTTTGTCTGGGGGACACTCAGTCAGATTCTTTTTACTATAACATTGGGATCCCACAAGGGTCAATATGAGGCCCCTTTCTGTTTACCAAATCAAATCAAATTTTATTTGTCACTTACACATGGTTAGCAGATGTTAATGCGAGTGTAGCGAAATGCTTGTGCTTCTAGTTCCAACAATGCAGTAATAACCAACGAGTAATCTAGCTAACAATTCCAAAACTACTACCTTATACACACAAGTGTAAAGGGATAAAGAATATGTACATAAAGATATATGAATGAGTGATGGTACAGAGCGGCATAGGCAAGATGCAGTAGATGGTATCGAGTACAGTATATACATATGAGATGAGTATGTAAACAAAGTGGTATAGTTTAAAGTGGCTAGTGATACATGTCTTACATTAAGATGCAGTAGATGATATAGAGTACAGTATATACGTATACATATGAGATGAATAATGTAGGGTATGTAAACATTATATTAAGTAGCATTGTTTAAAGTGGCTAGTGATATATTTTACATCAATTCCCATTACTAAAGTGGCTGGAGTTGAGTCAGTGTGTTGGCAGCAGCCACTCAATGTTAGTGGTGGCTGTTTAACAGTCTGATGGCCTTGAGATAGAAGCTGTTTTTCAGTCTCTCGGTCCCTGCTTTGATGCACCTGTACTGACCTCGCCTTCTGGATGATAGCGGGGTGAACAGGCAGTAGCTCGGGTGGTTGTTGTCCTTGATGATCTTTATGGCCTTCCTGTGACATCGGGTGGTGTAGGTGTCCTGGAGGGCAGGTAGTTTGCCCCCGGTGATGCGTTGTGCAGACCTCACTAACCTCTGGAGAGCCTTACGGTTGTGGGCGGAGCAGTTGCCGTACCAGGCGGTGATACAGCCCGACAGGATGCTCTCGATTGTGCATCTGTAGAAGTTTGTGAGTGCTTTTGGTGACAAGCCGAATTTCTTCAGCCTTGCATTCGTAAAGTATTCAGACCCCTTGACTTTTTCCAAATGTTGTTATGTTACAGCCTTATTGTAAAATGATACCTCACAATGACAAAGCAAAAACAGGTTCAGACATTTTTGCAAATTTGTTACAAAAACGTAAGCGTAACTATCACATTTACATAAGTATTCAGACCCTTTCCTCAGTACTTTGTTGAAGTACCTTTGGCAGCGATTACAGCCTCGAGTCTTCTTGGTTATGACTCTACAAGCTTGGCACACCTGCATTTGAGGAGATTCTCCAATTCTTCTCAGCAGATCCTCTCAAGCTCTGACAGGTTGGATGGGGAGCGTCGGTACACAGCTATTCTCCAGAGATGTCTGATCGTGTTCAAGTTTGGCCTCTGGCTGGGCCACTCAAGGACATTCAGAGACTTGTCCCAAAGCCACTCCTCGTTGTCCAGTTGGAAGGTGAACCTTTGCACCAGTCTGAGGTCCTGAGTGCTCTGGAGCAGGTTTTCATCAAGGATCTCTCTTTACTTTGCTCTGTTAATTTCTTTCCCTCGATCCTGACTAGTCTCCTAGTCACTGCTGCTGAAAAACATCCCACAGCATGATGCAACCACCACCATGCTTCACCATAGGGATGGTGCCTGGTTTCCCCCAGGCATGCACTTGGCATTCAGGCCATAGAGTTCAATCTTGGTTTCATCAGACCAGATAATCTTGTTTCTCATGGTCTGAGAATCTTTAGGTGCCGTTTAGCAAACGCCAAGAAGGCTGTAATGTGCCTTTTACTGACGAGTGGCTTCCGTTTGGCCACTCTACCATAAAGGCCCTTCTCCCCCGATTGCTCAGTTTGGCCGGGCGGCCAGCTCTAGGAAGAGTCTGGTGCTTCCATACTCCTTCCATTTAATAATGATGGAGGCCACAGTGTTCTTGGGGACCTTCAATGCTGCAGACATTATTTGGTACCCTTCCCCAGTTCTGTGCCTCGACACAATCGGTCTCAGGGCTCAACGGACAATTCCTTCAACCTCATGGCCTGGTTTTTGCTCTGACATGCACTGTCAACTGTGAGACCTTATATAGACAGGTGTGTGCTTTTTCTAAATCATGTCCAATCAATTGAATTTACCACAGATGGACTCCAACCCAGTTGTAGAAACATCTCAAGGATGATCAATGGAAACAGGATGCACCTGAGCTCAATTTCAAGTCTCATAGCAAAGGGTCTGAATACTTATGTTAATAAGGTATTTCTAGTTTTGTTTTTAATACGTTATCAAACATTTCCAAAAACTTGTTTCGCTTTGTCATTATGGGGTATTGTGTGTGGATTGCTGTGGATTGTTTTGTTTTTAATCCATTTTAGAATAAGGCTGAAACGTAACAAAATGTGGAACATTTCAAGAGGTCAGAATACTTTCCGAAGGCACTGTATACATGCTATGATTTTCTCACATCTGAGATATTGCCTCACATGCTGGTCACAAGCAGGAGCTACTATTCTGAAACCAATTGAATCACTCTACAAACAAACACTTCAGACAAAACAAACCAAACGGTTACCACCATTGTCACATCATTCACAAACATCATTTATTCAGTCTGGACAGCTTGTAGTCTGGACAGTATGTAGATGCAAGCCTTGTCTTTAAGATCCTGCATGGTCTGATTATTGTACTTTTACATTTAATTTGAAAACATGGCTAAAATCTATCCAAATCTGTACACATGAGTTATCTATGGTTCCTCATATATAAGACAACAGTTGATGATAGTGTTTTTATTTGACAAATAAGTTGTTGTTGTTATAATGATATATTATTGGATGTAATGTATTGTATGTTGTATTGTTTTAGGGAGTATGTGTATTGTGGTTGTGTAATGGTCCTTACCTGCCCTGGGACTACAGGTGCAAATTATCTTGTGGCTAAACCCCATCACATTAACATGGATGTTGCATTATTGTAATATTGATGTTGATTAATGTGCACCGTCCTATAAATAAATACAGTCAGGTGTATTACAATGAATATGACTTATTATGTAAGGTAGAACCACCATTTCCTCCACTGTACTTTACTCCAATGTACTGTATTTGAGTGTACTGCATCTGTCAGTTTATTTGTGAAAACTTTTTTCCCCAGCATTGCTTTCTCAAGTTAAGATTTGAACCTAAAGATAAAATGTGCGAATGCCTGTTAATTATACAAATTGCTCTTCCATCTGTTTAAACTCTTAGGCAGTGAATTCAGCTAGACAATTATAACAATGTTTCATTTAAACTTCTTCTTCACTTTAGGGAAACATTTAAACCATTAATAATATGCTGTTTTAATTGCTTATACTGCATTAATGCACTGCAGCACTCTCTCTGCCTTCCTTCCATATTTATTTTGTGATTGGCGTGATCTCAGGGCAATTCGTATTATTCTGTACGGAAATCTGTGAGACGGCATTAAGTATTCTAGGTTATGTTATGTTACATTATGAATGGAATAGCGGTCATACCATATCACACAACTTATAGGATGTATACTGTACTATTGTATGTCTTACCCAGTCGTACAACAGCATAAGAATTGTATGAAGTAACTTATGATACATCTTGGAGGATGTATAGTATTATACATCTTTCTCTGAGACCGGTCTGCTTGTTGCTTTGTAACAACAAAGGACAATTACAGGGATAATTTACATTGGTGGTTAGGTGAACTAACAAAAAAGGTTAGAATAATTTACGTGTAAGGTTAGGGGAACTAAAACAACAAAGGAATTTAAATAGCAGGTCAGGGGAAGTGGGTTATGCTTAGAATAAGGGTTAGGGGAAGGGTTAGCAAAAATGGTACAGTTGTCCCTGACGTGACTCGAACATGCAGCCTTGCTAGAATTGCTAGATGGTTGCAGATTACGCCCACCCATTCTCCTGACCAACCTCCCTACTTTTGTTTCTGGCTAAAGTAACTAGACTCTTCTTCTTCTTCTGTGGGTTTTATAGCGGACTACAACCCCCAAATATGTACTGCCACCACCAACTGAGCTAGAGCATTAGTAGGTATCATATGTCTTGTAGGTGCTCAGAAATACTTGAAGTATATTTCGTATGGCTCTGAGGCCAGGCTGGGTTGACATGACACAAATCCACAAACCAAAAGACATTGCTTGTTTTGTCACAAACTTAAATTAGGCAAACTATTAGAATTTTAGCAACCAGGAAATGGAAGAGCAATATCTGCATATTGCACCTTTTAATATTGTCTGATTTTGCACCATGCAGTAAAGGGATTGACAGTTTAAGATGAGCTATGTCCAGGAATGAGGAAATCCATTGCTCATGTCATGTGGCAGAGTGTGTGGGGCTTGCCATCGTAAGGCAACCATTCTCATGGCTGTTAGGCCAGCAAGACAACATGTTCTTTACCTGTATGTTTGGTTCAGTGAAGAGTCATCATTAAGCAGTTGGAATTGGAAAGACATGGGATGGCTTTAGACAAAGTGCTTGACATTAAAGCCACAGATTGCCAAAAGGAAAAAAACTCTTCCTTCCATCTTTATCAAGCTTTTTTCTGCAGACCAAGTAAAGACCAAGCTGGGAAAAATGTGCATAATGATCAGAGCTGCAATTATGGGATGTAATACCACAGCACTCTCTGAAATGTTTCTCTCTCTGAGATAGTTCAACTCCCCAGGTGCTGCCCAAACTGTTGTTTTTCTTTTCTTATAGTGGTTATTACGTTGAAGATCTGACATTGTTTCAAAGGTACAAATCCAACATATTTTTACATGTTGGTTGCCATGATGATATAATCCTGTTGTTGAAATTTTACACTCAAAACAACACTTTCTGTTGAAGACTTTTTGCAAATCCAATGTATTTTCCACATAGATTCCACGTCACAATAGGTTGACAGATTCCGTTGACACAACGTTGATTTAACCAGTTTGTGCCCAGTAGGATGAAACATTTCTTATCTGTTTGCAAAAGTTACATTTTCATTGCATTTCCTCTAGTTAAGTGGCACCGAATAACGTTCCCAATATGAGATCTGTTGATCAGGCCTTCTTGTACTAACATGCTTTGTGTTTATTTAGGGACGACTATTGACATCAGAAGCGCATCGCAGATGCAGTTTGTACATCATGTTTTGTCCTCTGACTGCACCTGCTTTAATGTTAAGAACATGAGGACGCTGAATAGTAATTTTCTATTGGAAATACTTACTTAGCCTACTTACTAAAAAAGATATTCTAAATGCGTCACTGCTTTGGAAATTACACGTTATCCAATTTTTTTCCATGTTTACTCATTTCATAATCATGGTATTCAATTGAACTTCTCGCTAAGGTAATGGTTCACTAATGGTTCTTCTATTCATTAAACTTTCTTTAGATCTCTTCTTTCCTTGTCAGGAAGGGCTCTGTTTAAATGTGATGCTCAATCATTTTGGTGGCATAGGCAACAAACTCACTCTCACAGAATATGGTTGTGTTATACATCACTGATGGAAAACTTATCCAATTACATGCCCATATCATATTTTGTCACCATTTACTTGCTGTTCACTGATCCTGAATGGCTTCATTTCCTGGTTATGAAGGATTATCACAGTTCAGTCTCCATTTGTATTTTGACTGACCAACCATGCACTGAGTACAGACGAGCAGATGATGCAGTGCATTTTAAACCAACTCTGCTACAATGGGAGGACTTGACCATGGTTTGTTTAACCTATTGACATTCAGGTCTTGTGTATTACTTATGATTACTTATTTGGTGAGATACTACTACAGATATACTTGAGATTATTGCCCAATAGGGAACAATATCAGTCGATGCTTTGTTGATCTAGTACTTTTAACCTTAGAGATGCAGTCCAGGAATGACCTCGCCTTCTGGATGATAGCGGGGGGAACAGGCAATGGCTCGGGTGGTTGTTGTCCTTGATGATCTTTATGGCCTTCCTGTGACATCGGGTGGTGGGGTGTCCTGGAGGGCAGGTAGTTTGCCCCTGGTGATGTGTTGTGCAAACTTCACTACCCTCTGGAGAGCCTTACGGTTGTGGGCGGAGCAGTTGCTGTACCAGGCGGTGATACAGCCCGACAGGATGCTCTCGATTGTGCATCTGTAAAAGTTTGTGAGTGCTTTGGGTGACAAGCCAAATTTCTTCAGCCTCCTGAGTTTGAAGAGGCACTGCTGCGCCTTCTTCACCTCGCTGTCTGTGTGGGTGGACCAATTCAGTTTGTCCGTGATGTGTACGCCGAGGAACTTAAAATGTTCTACCCTCTCCACTACTGTCCCATCGATGTGGATAGGGGGGTGTCCCTCTGCTGTTTCCTGAAGTCCATGATCATCTCCTTTGTTTTGTTGACGTTGAGTGTGAGGTTATTTTCCTGACACCACACTCAAAAGGGCCCTCATCTCCTACCAGTAGGCTGTCTCGTCGTTGTTGGTAATCAAGCCTACCACTGTAGTGTCATCTGCAAACTTGATGATTGAGTTAGAGGCGTGCATGGCCACGCAGTCGTGGGTGAACAGGGAGTATAGGAGAGGGCTCAGAACGCACCCTTGTGGGGCCCGAGAGTTGAGGATCAGCGGGGTGGAGATGTTGTTACCTACCCTCACCACCTGGGGGAGGCCCATCAGGAAGTCCAGTACCCAGTTGCACAGGGCGGGGTCGAGACCCAGGGTCGCGAGCTTGATGACGAGTTTGGAGGGTACTATGGTGTTAAATGCTGAGCTGTAGTCGATGAACAGCATTCTCACATAGGTCTTCCTCTTGTCCAGATGGGTTAGGGCCGTGTGCAGTGTGGTTGCGATTGCGTCGTCTGTGGACCTATTGGGGCGGTAAGCAAATTGGAGTGGGTCTAGGGTGTCAGGTAGGGTGGAGGTGATATGGTCCTTGACTAGTCTCTCAAAGCACTTCATGATGAGTGAGTGCTACGGGGCGGTACTCGTTTAGCTCAGTTACCTTAGCTTTCTTGGGAACAGGAACAATGGTGGCCCTCTCGAAGCATGTGGGAACAGCAGACTGGGATAAGGATTGATTGAATATGTCCATAAACACACCAGCCAGCTGGTCTGCGCATGATCTGAGGACGCGGCTGGGGATGCCGTCTGGGCCTGCAGCCTTGCTGCAGCCTCTCCTTCACAGTCTGCTGCAGTGAAGGAGAGTCTGCAGGTTTTGGTAGCGGGCCGTGTCAGTGGCACTGTATTGTCCTCAAAGTGAGCAAAGAAGTTGTTTAGTCTGTCTGGGAGCAAGACATCCTGGTCCGCGACGGGGCCGGTTTTCTTTTTGTAATCCGTGATAGACTGTAGACCCTGCCACATACCTCTTGTGTCTGAGCCGTTGAATTGCGACTTTACTTTGTCTCTATACTGACGCTTAGCTTGTTTGATTTCCTTGCGGAGGGAATAGCTACACTGTTTGTATTCAGTCATGTTTCCGGTCACCTTGCCCTGGTTAAAAGCAGTGGTTCGCACTTTCAGTTTCGCGCGAATGCTGCCATCAATCAACGGTTTCTGGTTTGGGAATGTTTTAATAGTTGCTGTGGGTACAACATCGCCAATGCACTTGCTAATGAACTCGCTCACCGAATCAGCGTATTCGTCAATGTTGTTGTTTGACGCAATGCGGAACATATCCCAATCCACGTGATCGAAGCAATCTTGAAGCGTGGAATCAGATTGGTCAGGCCAACGTTGAACAGACCTGAGAGCGTGAGCTTCCCGTTTTAGTTTCTGTCTATAGGCTGGAAGCAACAAAATGGAGTCAGCTTTCCCAAAAGGAGGACGGGGGAGGGCCTTATATGCGTCGCGGAAGTTGGAATACTAATGATCTAGGGTTTTACCAGCCCTGGTAGCACAATCAATATGCTGATAGAATTTAGGGAGTCTTGTTTTCAGATTAACCTTGTTAAAATCCCCAGCTACAATGAATGCAGCCTCAGGATATGTGGTTTCCAGTTTACATAGAGTCAAATAAAGTTTGTTCAGGGCCATAGATGTGTCTGCTTGGGGGGGAATATATGCGGCTGTGATTATAATCTAAAGATAATTATCTTGGTAGATAATGCGGTCGACATTTGATTGTGAGGAATTCTAAATCAGGTGAACAGAAGGATTTGAGTTCCTGTATGTTGTTATGATCACACCACGTCTCGTTAATCATAAGGCATACCCCCCCCCCCACCGCCCCTCTTCTTACCAGAAAGATGCTTGTTTCTGTCGGCGTGATGCGTGAAGAAACCAGCTGGCTTTACCGACTCCGATAGCTGTCTCGAGTGAGCCATGTTTCCGTGAAGCAGAGAACGTTACAGTCTCTTCTGTCTCTCTGGAATGCTACCCTTGCTCGGATTTCATCAACCTTGCGCCCTCAGAGCATGCGCAGACCAGCTGGCCGGTGTGTTTACGGACATATTCAATCAATCCCTATACCAGTCTGCTGTTCCCACATGCTTCAAGAGGGCCACCATTGTTCCTGTTCCCAAGAAAGCTAAGGTAACTGAGCTAAACGACTACCGCCCCGTAGCACTCACTTCCGTCATCATGAAGTGCTTTGAGAGACTAGTCAAGGACCATATCACCTCCACCCTACCTGACACCTCCAATTTTCTTACCGCCCAAATAGGTCCACAGACGATGCAATCTCAACCACACTGCACACCGCCCTAACCCATCTGGACAAGAGGAATACCTATGTGAGAATGCTGTTCATTGACTACAGCTCGGCATTCAACACCATAGTACCCTCCAAGCTCGTCATCAAGCTCGAGACCCTGGGTCTCGACCCCGCCCTGTGCAACTGGGTACTGGACTTCCTGACGGGCCGCCCCCAGGTGGTGAGGGTAGGCAACAACATCTCCTCCCCGCTGATCCTCAACACTGGGGCCCCACAAGGGTGCGTTCTGAGCCCTCTCCTGTACTCCCTGTTCACCCATGACTGCGTGGCCACGCACGCCTCCAACTCAATCATCAAGTTTGCGGACGACACAACAGTGGTAGGCTTGATTACCAACAACGACGAGACGGCCTACAGGGAGGAGGTGAGGACCCTCGGAGTGTGGTGTCAGGAAAATAACCTCACACTCAACGTCAACAAAACTAAGGAGATGATTGTGGACTTCAGGAAACAGCAGAGGGAACACCCCCCTATCCACATCGATGGAACAGTAGTGGAGAGGGTAGCAAGTTTTAAGTTCCTCGGCATACACATCACAGACAAACTGAATTGGTCCACTCACACAGACAGCATTATGAAGAAGGCGCAGCAGCGCCTCTTCAACCTCAGGAGGCTGAAGAAGTTTGGCTTGTCAACAAAAGTACTCACAAACTTCTACAGATGCACAATCGAGAGCATCCTGGCGGGCTGTATCACCGCCTGGTACGGCAACTGCTCTGCCCTCAACCGTAAGGCTCTCCAGAGGGTGGTGAGGTCTGCACAACGCATCACCGGGGGCAAACTACCTGCCCTCCAGGACACCTACACCACCCGATGTCACAGGAAGGCCATAAAGATCATCAAGGACATCAACCACCCGAGCCACTGCCTGTTCACCCCGCTATCATCCAGAAGGCGAGGTCAGTACAGGTGCATCAAAGCTGGGACCGAGAGACTGAAAAACAGCTTCTATCTCAAGGCCATCAGACTGTTAAACAGCCACCACTAACATTGAGTGGCTGCTGCCAACACACTGACACTGACTCAACTCCAGCCACTTTAATAATGGGAATTGATGGGAAATGATGTAAATATATCACTAGCCACTTTAAACAATGCTACCTTATATAATGTTACTTACCCTACATTATTCATCTCAAATGCATACGTATATACTGTACTCTATATCATCGACTGTATCCTTATGTAATACATGTATCACTAGCGACTTTAACTATGCCACTTTGTTTACATACTCATCTCATATGTATATACTGTACTCGATACCATCTACTGTATCTTGCCTATGCTGCTCTGTACCATCACTCATTCATATATCCTTATGTACATATTCTTTATCCCCTTGCACTGTGTACAAGACAGTAGTTTTGGAATTGTTAGTTAGATTACTTGTTGGTTATTACTGCATTGTCGGAACTAGAAGCACAAGCATTTCGCTACACTCGCATTAACATCTGCTAACCATGTGTATGTGACAAATAAAATTTGATTTGATTTGTTGTCAAGAGACTGGACATTGGCGAGTAGTATGCTCGTGAGCCTACGGAGATGTTGCTTTGGTTTGCCGGCTGGGATCCGATCCATTGTCCTGGTGGGTAAAACACAGGATCCACTTCGGGAAAGTCGTATTCCTGGTCGCAATGATGGTGAGTTGACATTGCTCTTATATCCAGTAGTTCCTCCCGACTGTATGTAATAAAACCTAAGATTACCTGGGGTACCAATGTAATAAATAACATGGAAAAAAACAAAATACTGCATAGTTTCCTAAGAACGCAAAGCGAGGCGGCCATCTCTGTCTGCGCCGGAAGTCACTCCACTACAATACATGATTATATTTGTATTATTTCACAGTTTTGATATCTTCACTCTTATTCTACAATGTAGAAAATAATATGAATAAAGAAAAACCCTTGAATGAGTAGGTGTGTCCAAACCTTTGACTGGTAATGTATTTTTTTAGGACTTAACATATCATAAGAAATGGATAATTGTGCACAATACTCTGAGCCCCTTTTGCTTCAAGAGCACTACTTTCAAAACTGCTGGCTGAAATTATACAAAAGCTCTGGAGCATCACTGTTATTCAAGGACATCAAACATGATTTTGGCGCTCTTCAAATTTAGTCAACAAACACACCATTATCCATGATTCAAGACACATACCATCTTAAATTAGTTGCTAGGAGACTGCATCAGGCTTCCCACACACATTATTTTACACATTATCAGAGTTTTCACTTCTCTTTTGCTTTACTGTATCTCATTATTTTTTTCAATACAATATATTTGTATTATATGCTGTGAAACTGTGTTTATAGTTTGGGTTTTAAACTAACAAAGCCAATTCAATGTTGCTAGAGAGAAGAGAGATTTCACAGTATGTTAAATCAGACATCATCTTTGAACAACATGCAAATGGGGTAGGCAAATGGCATGGTATGGATGACCATTCATGGAAAATAATAGCAAATGTCAAATTCAATCATGCCATTATTGTTCTTGTTTCTTTATCCATAAGCTTTTGTATAAAATAATAGCACTTTATTTTTCACACCAACTTACCTTTAACCAATTGTATTATATGTTTTAGCAATCTATCTGAAGAATCCCTATCTACAGTAATTCCCTGACAAATGGGGAAGTCTTCCTTCTGTAGCTAGCTACATTGACGGTGGGTTGTGAACCCCAGACAGCCTTGTTAACACCAAAGCTGTGCTCCCTGTATCTTAAAGTTCAACCACCTACTGCCTTCCAAATGTCGACAAGCATCAGGGGCAAATCAGGGGCAAATCGCCAGAGAGCATGTACAATTTTACTTTGGTACGGAGCTTAACCTGGCTGGAGGGAGAAGCCATGTGGTTACTGTAGCCTATCATATGGCTTGAGGTTGTATTTTATCAGCATTTGTCTTGAAAAAAGAATGCATACCTCAATGCATATTTCATGATGACATACTACATCAATATAACATGACAAACCCTGTGGTAATATACAGTACAAATGCTAATTTCTATGTATGTAGTGTACATTTATATTTACTATCATTGTTCACAGGTAAATCTCTAACCGCAAGCTTCATATTGTTGATCTCAAGGATACAGCAGAAAGAATATAGAAAGGCTCCTTGGCACTAAATTGCAGGGCACTGTCACTACCTCAATCTGAATACTATTCAACAGTAAGTGCTGCTTATCCATGATGGCACTCTATTTCTTAGAGGTTACTGTCTTGATTAGCAAGATATCATCTTTAAGAGATTGAAAACTGAGATTAGGATTAACTGTGTGTTTAATCCACTCCAAAATCTAATGCCACGTTTGAATCGATTATCATTGGAAGTGTTATCTTAATACATTGATATTTTCATTCCAATTGAAGAGGCTGAACCTATGACATCTTATCTTTAAATGATCATTTCACAGTTGATGTTATTTGAATGTAGCACCATGTTTACATAACTACATTAAATAGTACCTGTAACAATAGTAAAAAATAACTGCTGACATAGACTTACATACAATATTGTATGATAAGGCAGCGTCTGACAGCATTGAATGCAGATGGTATGAGGTACCAAATTCCAGATTGGGAAAATGTTGCTAGGAGACCTGACATCAGCTATTTATTCCACAATCAGGCAGTATCCCACGTGTGTCCCTGCTCAGTATAAAGCCAGTGGGATCTCATCCTTTGCAGATTTTGCAACGAGGTTAGAAAAGTGTGAGCTCAACAGAGGTCTACCCTACTGTCAGACCCATTCTAACCATAGAAAGATCCCAGAACTCATCACCAGCTGAACCATTATTCACTTGATCATGACGCCCCAATGTTCTCTGGACAGATCAATTTCCTTCTCAGTAGTTCAAATGAATTTATTATACACAAGTTATCACCCCAAGGCTACATTTGAGGTGAGGGCCATTTGAAGAGCTTTTCACACATCAAGATGTTCCCTCCAGACGTGTGGAATTCTACGGACCTGATGTGGTTCAATGCGTCTGAGTTGAATGCTTCTCTGGAGGACCCGGAGGAGGGGGACCACCCATTCCTGACGGACGCCTGGCTGGTGCCGCTCTTCTTCGCCCTCATCATGCTGGTAGGGCTAATTGGGAACTCGCTGGTCATCTATGTCATCTCCAAACACAGGCAGATGAGGACGGCCACCAACTTCTACATAGGTGAGCAAGACTAAGGGGTTTCCCTTACAGTTACAAAGGGTCTTCCACTTATAACACACTGAACCTCATTGTTCTTGTGGATTGTCATGAACTGGAAAGAAACGTGTTCTTTGTGTGTGACTGTCACAGTCAATGTTATGTAAAGTATGTGGATCAGAGAAATAGTTTATTTCCACTGTAAACTAGGACTAATGACTGTATAATCTTGCAGCCTTAATTACTGTATTTTTTTTTTTTAATGACGACTGTACATGAATATTGTGGATAGTAACCTTATCCATTGTGTCTGTATGTGTCTGTCTGAATGCATCTATACAATACAGTACTGTAGCCTATACTAACAAACAACATATGAAAGGGATCATGTCTCTAAATTAAATAACAGATCTTGTTTGACATTGGAAATGTGTGTGTGGAGTGGAGATGTGCAAAATCAATGGATTTTGAAATATTATGAATTGACCAAGAAGGTGGACAGCACATCTTTGTGCTCATAAATAACAATGATGGTATCAACTTGTGTGTGTGTGTGTGTGTGTGTGTGTGTGTGTGTGTGTGTGTGTGTGTGTGTGTGTGTGTGTGTGTGTGTGTGTGTGTGTGTGTGTGTGTGTGTGTGTGTGTGTGTGTGTGTGTTTGAAATGACTGACTGATATCTCCCTGGCCAGCTACACTGGAACCTGTTTTTAATATTGAATCATATTGGTTTACTACTTCCACCTCCTGTGGACAACAACTCTCGCCTCTCAGTTGTTGCTATAAATGATGCAAGTCCATTCAGAAGAGAGCACCATTTTAGACAACTTTGGTACAATAAATCTATGTAATTTTATTACAGCTATACAACTAATCTGAAAGGAACATAAGTCCTATTGTGGCAGATGTCCTCACTATACCCCTGCAGGTCCTGTCCACCTGTATTACTAATAAGACCTCTTCTACATGTCAGTGAAACAGTAATATCTCACATCATTTCAAAACAATTATGTTTTCTCCCACGTTTCATGTAACCCCCCCCCCCCCTCCCCAATGTGTATTTGGCTTTCGGGAATTTTGTGAAAACAATTGGCTCTTTGAAGCCCATGCCAAAATACACTGATTTGGTGACATGCCTTTGAATTTTACAAAGCAAGTAATTTATTCAAATTAATAACTTTGACTCACAGGTTCAAATGGTTATTTTATGTTGCAAACGTTTGTTCATCAGAAAGAAATGAAAGAGTTCCCTTCTAACTGAGCTTATTTCCACAGCTAACCTGGCTGCGACAGACATCATCTTCCTGGTGTGTTGTGTCCCGTTCACAGCCACTCTCTACCCGCTCCCTGGATGGATATTTGGGAACTTCATGTGTAAATTTGTTGCTTTTCTTCAGCAGGTAAATCATTTGAATAAAACATATTGCCTCTGGTCACAGACATACAGTATCTGTTTTTATATTTGCATATTAATGATGGCTTTTCTCACCACAATGCAATTTGGGTATCATTGCCCTCAACTGGATCCCTGAGATACTTTCTAGTTCTATTAGTCTGAAAAACTGTTCTGGTGCCTGACTGTACCCAATTAAATTACGTAACTGCAATATTGAATTTGAGGTGTCATTTAATTTATCCAGTAGAGGGTAGAGGTTCATGGTCATTTTTTATGGGCAACTTTGTATTTTTAAATGCAATTTGAGTACCAATATGTGTATTTTTTCATATAAAAACAATCCATTTGAAACTCCCAATAAATCTAAATTCAAGGCTTATCTGAGCATCATTCACTGTGGCCCTACTCCATTTGGCGAGACCTCATTGGTTAAGACTGGTTGGTTATGACTCATGACATGTAAGGGATTGTTGCAAGTGAGTGATGAATCACTGTCTATATAAAGAATGTCCTTTTTCCATTTGAAAAAAAAAATAGACAATCAGTCCATCAGGCTTCTTGCGATTAACTACAGCTTCAATCAAGCAGGTTCGAAAGATTAAAACTAATCTGTTGGGTTGGCAAATGACTAAAGCTCTGAGCATACTGTAGATGGACTCCTACGCTAGGATCCAATCTCAGAAGTCATCAAATCTCAGATGTCACGAGTGTTTCAATTTCACCACAGTAAGGAGAGGGATGAATACTTGTCAGCACACTGCACAACATGTCTCTAGACTCTGAAGCAGTCAAGTACGGTGAAATGCCTTTCTTGCAAGCTCTTTCCCATCAATGAAGTAATTCAATCAAAGTAAGCAGTAAGTCAATCAAAAATACCTTTAAATGCATAGTGCAAGGTGCAAAAATAGACTTATGATTGAGCAAGGCAGAAGAGAGGTGTCAGCATCATGCAGTATGCTATAGTCAGAGCTCTCTCATCTTCATCACGTGAACCATCAGCCACCAGGGGGATCTTGTGAGCTTCGATAATACCCTATGTCAATACCACACATCCTCTCAGTAAACCATGGCTTTCACTGACATTGGAATAAGTCGGTTATTGAGCCACAGGATGTGACCAACACATTTCATTGAACTGAACTCCATTGAAACAGAACTTGCCATTGGAAATCTATCTGAAATGTGTCAATTTAAAGCACGGTCCCCCAACTGCTTTAAAAATAAAAATATACATTGTTGGACATAAAAGCCTAAAAATACCAAGTGATTTTAATTTTGGAAATCTGTTCAAAAGTTTTCCCATGTATAATAGAAAGACAGGTGATCGTATACAAATGATTGTGTTTCAGTCAAACATTATACCTATTTGGGCGGTCAATTTGCAGTCTACAAATTATTTGTCACTATTTTCCAGACCATCCACTCAAGACAAAATCATCCCGCAGCTGAATCTAGTTGATAATCTTTTGGTATGTCAGCATTGTTTTGACCCATCAATTAAAATATATAAGGTTGAAGTCGGAAGTTTACATACACTTAGGTTGGAATCATTAAAACTCGTTTTTCTACCACTCCACACATTTCTTGTTAACAAACTATAGGTTTGGAAAGTCGGTTAGGACATCTACTTTGTGCATGACACAAGTAATTTTTCCAACAATTGTTTACAGACAGATTATTTCACTTATAATTCACTGTATCACAATTCCAGTGGGTCAGAAGTTTACATACACTAAGTTGACTGTGCCTTTAAACAGCTTGGAAAATTCCAGAAAATGATGTCATGGCTTTAGAAGCTTCTGCTAGGCTAATTTACATAATTTGAGTCAATTGGAGGTGTACCTGTGGATGTATTTCAAAGCCTACCTTCAAACTCAGTGCCTCTTTGCTTGACATCATGGGAAAATCAAAAGAAATCAGCCAAGACCTCAGAAAACAAATTGTAGACCTCCACAAGTCTGGTTCATCTTTGGGAGCAATTTCCAAACCCCTGAAGGTACCACATTCATCTGTACAAACAATAGTACGCAAGTATAAACACCATGGGTCCCTGCAGCCGTCATACCGCTCAGGAAGGAGACACCTTCTGTCTCCTAGAGATGAACGTACTTTGGTGAGAAAAGTGCAAATCAGTCCCAGAATGACAGCAAAGGATATTGAAGATGCTGGTGGATACAACTACAAAAGTATCTATATCCACAGTAAAATGAGTCCTATATTGACATAACCTGAAATGCCGCTCAGCAAGGAAGATGCCAATGCTCCAAAACAGCCATAAAAAAGCCAGACTATGGTTTGCAACTGCACATGGGGACGAAGATCGTACATGGGGACAAAGATTGCACATGGGGACAAAGATCGTACGTCTGATGAAAGAAAAATAGAACTGTTTGGCCATATTGACCATCGTTATGTTTGGAGGATAAAGGGGGAAGCTTGCAAGCCGAAGAACACTATCCCAACCGTGAAGCACGGGGGTGGCAACATCATGTTGTGGGGGTGCTTTGCTGCAGGAGGGACTGGTGCCCTTCACAAAATAGATGGCATCATGAAGATGGAAAATTATGAGTATATATTGAAGAAACATCTCAAGACATCAGTCAGGAAGTTGAAGCTTGGTCACAAATGGGTCTTCCAAATGGACAATGACCCCAAGCATACTTCCAAAGTTGTGGCAAAATGGCTTAAGAACAACAAAGTCCATGTATTGGAGTGGCCATCTCAAAGCCCTGACCTCAAACCTTCAGAAAATTTGTGGACAGAACTGAAAAAGCGTGTGTCAGCCAGGAGGCCTACAAACCTGATTCAGTTACACCAGCTCTGTCAGGAGGAATGGGCCAAAATTCACCCAAGCTTGTTGAAGGCTACTCGAAACATTTGACCAAAATTCAACTATTTAAAGGCAATGCTAACAAATACTAAATGAGTGTATGTAAACTTCTGACCCACTGGGAATGTGATGAAAAAAATAAAAGCTGAAATAAATCATTCTCTCTACTATTATTCTGACATTTCACATTCTTAACATTAATTGGTGATCCTAACTGACCTAAAACAGGGAATGTTTACTAGGAATAAATGTCAGGAGTTGTGAAAAACTGAGTTTAAATGTATTTGGCTCAGGTATATGTAAACTTCCGAATTCAACTGTATATATCATTTACTTGGCCCTATTACTCTTCCATATCTTGAAAACTTGATTGCTGACATGCAAAATGTTTTGGGAGAGACAAACAGTCACATTTCATTTAATAAAGAAATGACATGGTTGCAAAAGCAGTCTTATGTGAAGGTTAGAAAATGACTGATGCTCAACAAAACTTCTACACAGATTCTAGTCCTCTGTTTAGATTTGTATTTTCATCAAAAGGACCAACTCTCTGTATGCTGTGTATTTTTGGTAGACTAATTGATAACTCACTCCCCCACATATTCATATATCACTGCTGCTGTACAGTGTGCAAGTGGGAGGATTCATTAAATCAGACTTTGTGAACTCATTTTAATATCCGTTGTAATTCTCAGCTTAATTTTTTTATATATATATATAGATGTTTACTATTTTCTTAAATCCTTTTTACTTGTTCAACCCACACGCAGTGCTCCTCTTCGTTCAAGAGACTCCTGCATTCTGACCCTACATTATGACAAGAGTAGGGCACTTCGGATCAATGATGTACACCTGGTCAGTCTCTCTTTCGCACTTCAGTGAGAAACAAGGGCGTTGGATAGATCTCAAGTAGTGTAGTTACTGAACTGGGGTCACAAATCCTACTCTCCAACAGCATTATGTTGTTTAGAACCTGCTAATCTGTTATCACGGATGGTAACCAACTGTCAGAGGTTTTCTTTTTAATCGGGAAAGGATTTCAAACTCAACATTATTTTATGAATTATGTGTGAAAGAAACTTCATGGTTATATTTTTATCCTGGAAATGGGACAAAAACTATGGGCATGACACCTAACCCAGGAGGACGAGTTAATAATGATTTGAGATAATGTCTTTCTAAAGTTACATTTTCTCATTATGCTCATCATTAATCATTCATTCCCAGTGTGATGGCAGGCAGGTGCCATTTATTTACATAACTTTTACAGCATGTCTCTTATGTAAAATTGTTAATATGGTTTCACCTGTGAACAACCCAGAATGAAAGTCATTATTTTGTTCTTCTTTTTTCTTAGGTGACTGTTCAGGCTACATGCATCACCCTCACTGCCATTAGTGGGGATCGCTGCTATGTCACAGTGTACCCTCTAAAGTCCCTACGCCATCGCACTCCACGAGTCGCCATGATCGTTAGCATCTGTATATGGATCGGTAAGTCACATGCTAGCATTCCTGAACCAATTGCAAACCATTGATTTTGTCTCAAAGCATCATGAACACGTCTACATTTTCTATAAAGTTAAACTAATTCAATGTTTGTCTTTTTTTAAGGTTCCTTCATTCTATCCACCCCGATCTTCATGTACCAGAGGATTGAGGAGGGCTACTGGTATGGACCGAGACACTACTGCATGGAGAGGTTTCCCTCTAAGACCCTGGAGAGGGCTTTCATCCTGTACCAGTTCATAGCTGCCTACCTACTACCTGTCATTACCATCTCCTTCTGCTACACACTCATGCTGAAGAGGGTGGGCCAGCCGTCAGTTGAGCCAGTAGACAATAATTACCAGGTATGGAGAGACTATTACTTTGGGTGTTCTTCTTTATGACTTAGTTTAAAACATCAATAGGTGCACTCCTTTGTCAAGGTTACACAATGAAAGCATGAGTTCATATTTGGATCCCTTCCAAATTGCAGGTATACTACAGTATGTCATTAAAAACCCTCAGCCGGTGACCATGTTTTGAACTACATACAGTGTAGGTCATTTCGAAGCCCGTCACAGTAGTAGTGAGTTAACTTCAACATTTCTACCACAGGTCCACCTGTTGTCTGAGAGGACCGTCACACTGAGGAGTAAGATCTCCAAGATGGTGGTGGTGATTGTCCTCCTTTTCACCATCTGCTGGGGGCCTATACAGCTCTTCGCCCTGTTCCAGTCCTTCTACTCCAACTACAGGGTCAACTACGCCACCTATAAGATCAAGACCTGGGCTAACTGCATGTCCTACGCTAACTCCTCCATCAACCCAATCGTTTATGGCTTCATGGGAGACAGTTTCCGCAAGTCCTTCAAAAAGACTTTCCACTTCCTGTTCAAACACAAAGTGAGAGACAGCAGTGTCACGTCACGCACGGCTAATGCAGAAATCAAGTTAGTTGCTGCAGAGGAAGGCAACGACGAAGGGAAATGAGCCTTGGGCTGAGTGAGCTGCTGAGGGGGCAAAGCTGAGTGAGCTGCTGGGGGGGCAAAGCTGAGTGAGCTGCTGGGGGGGGCAAAGCTGAGTGAGCTGCTGGGGGGGCAAAGCTGAGTGAGCTGCTGGGGGGGGCAAAGCTGAGTGAGCTGCTGGGGGGGCAAAGCTGAGTGAGCTGCTGGGGGGGGGGGGGGGGAGCTGAGTGAGCTGCTGGGGGGGCAAAGCTGAGTGAGCTGCTGGGGGGGGGCAAATCTGAGTGAGCTGCTGGGGGGGGGGCAAAACTGAGTGAGCTGCTGGTGGGGGGGCAAAGCTGACTGAGCTGCTGGGGGGTGGGCAAAGCTGAGTGAGCTGCTGGGGGGGCAAAGCTGAGTGAGCTGCTGGGGGGGGGCAGGGCTGAGTGAGCTGCTGGGGGGGGGGCAAAGCTGAGTGAGCTGCTGGGGGGGGGGGCAAAGCTGAGTGAGCTGCTGGTGGGGGTCAAAGCTGAGTGAGCTGCTGGGGGGGGGGGGGCAAAGCTGAGTGAGCTGCTGGGAATCAGTAAATCAGAAAAACAAAAATCAGAAAAACACATGATAGACTGCTGCGAATGCACACTTTTCAGAAGGCAATGACACCCTGCTGGGAGCAGCATTTTAAAATGGCATTTGATGTGTTGTTTGCTTGCAATTCTACAAAAGCTGACTGATCCTGCTCTGTTCTGATATCACAGACAATGAAAGGACATTGTAAAAAATGTATAATGTTCAACACCTAGGCAGACTGCTCAGAATAATATGAAAATAATACAATTAGAACAAAAAAAGTTATTGGAAGTCACATACATGACGTGAAATCTAATAGACACTATGGTTACAAGAGCAGTCCAAGGTGACCTCAAAATGGGTTTGTGGACATTTTGTTATCAGATGTGCGCAGGTTGTTAACACGTTGTTAACACGTTGTTATCATTAACTCATCTCAAAGCTGTGAAGTGATTGCACCCGATATATATTTTTCAATGGAGAGATTTATGATGGTAGCTAGGAATTTCACATGAATGGCGTTACAAACCACTCAGGAGTTAAATTCCAGGCCAGTTCAATGGGTGTACAGCCAACAGTGATGTGTAGGAGCTTGCTCAGGTAGGGGCATAGTCAATGAGGCGTGGTGAGTGTTTACTTTACTACTATGTTCCAGACACACACTTACACCTCCCTTTACACACAGTGCACAGGTGGCGGGGGCCAGCCCTATCAGACTTTCACTGGCCAACCCTACATTCCCACAGCATTATCTTATGCGACTTAGTCACCCGATCGTTTCCTTTTCCTTTGACAGCGACGCTGTAAAAAAAGGACACAATCTGTGACTGACTTGTCCTGACAGTGCCTCCTCCCAATGTGCCGTGACTGTCTGTCCTTGTTTGAATTGCGGATCGAAACATCTGTACTGTTGGAAGTATCTGTGTTCTATCTGGCCCTACTTTAGCGTTGAGTTGAAAAGTTGACTTGAAAAAAGAAGAAAGTGTTTAGAAAGGTGGGATGATGAACAGAACTAAAGACCTTGGAAACAACGGAAAACTTTGAACAGATTTAGATTGAATTCTGTACAGAATGTTTTACTGCATACACACTCGAATGCAGTTTAGTCCATGTTTGATTGTAACGCTCCCTGTGAAAACATGTATTCTCTTCAGGCATTTCAGATGTCTGCACATTTTGTTTTGGTAATCACTCCACTTAAGTGTTTTATTATAGACTTTCCCTACAGTATTTGCACTATCTTTATTTATGAATAATATATTGATCTTACCCTAAGCTCTATGAATCTTGTAACATTCCCTGTATTGTAAATGCCTAACTACTGTAGGCCTACATGAATATCTACAGTACTGTGGATTTAACCACTGTGTTTGATTATTCATTTACTTTTAAGCTTTTTTGTGTTTAATCAGAAATGTGAAAAGTACATATCGTTGCCTTTGTTACTAACACAGAATTCTACATTATTATACTTTTTATTTTTATTAGAAATGTTGCAGGATAAAATCTCTTCATGCACCATCTCCTTTTCAAGAGTGTCCCAAAAAATAAATACATATTAATAATAAAAATAATTAGTCATACTGTCTATTAATAATAATAATAAAAATAATTACATAATAATAATACATACAGACATATTTATATTTACATTTGAAAAAGGGCTTTCTTAAATTCACTGTGATTTAAATGCCCTGATTTCTATAGGTAAATGATTCCAGTCAGTTGGGTCTTTGTATCTGAAAGATCTTACTCTAACCTCATGATGTACCCTTGGAATGTGTAATGGCTGCTGTTGTCTAAAGGAGTAGTGTGAGTCTTGCAAAGTTGGATGTTCCTACAGGGAAATGTAAACTGATACATTTAAAACGAAATTGGTATCAATGCAGTTGTCTTCTGTTTGGGAGTGACAGACAATTTACTGATTCATACGCGTGGTGTCTTATAACGGCATCCAAGAATCAATCTGCAAAGATTGTTATGAATCGAATTCACAGAGTAATGTCTTGGTTGTGTTTTGACAGATGATGTTGCCATAGTCTAAGATAGGTAGCAGCAGTTGGGTTACTAAGGTCTTTCTAATGGGTCTTTCTTTGTTTTATTTAAAAGCACATTTCTTGCTAAAAAACATTTTTGTAAAGTGTTACTAGCAACTCTCCAAGATGATTTTATCTGGAAATGATTTGAACCTGATGTATAGAGCACTCTATCATCATCCAAAAAGTGAACATGGGTATTCTGACGAATTTGAGGCAATTAATTTATGAATATACAGAATTGTACATTGGGGTGGCAGGTAGCCTAGTGGTTAGAGCGTTGTGCCAGTAACTGAAAGGTTGCTGAATCGAAACCCTGAGCTGCCAAGGTAAAAATCTGCTGTTTTGCCCCTGAACAATGCAGTTTTCCCACTGTTCCCTGGTAGGCCGTCATTGTAAATAAGAATTTGTTCTTAACTGACTTGCCTAGTTAAATAAAGGGCCAATTAAATTTTGTTAAATAATAATAATATATATAGAGGAAAGGGGGGCAATACTGAGCCTTGAGGTACACCTTTTGAGGTATACCTTTCTATGAGGTACGCATTTTGTACAGCAAATACAGACAAGCAGAAAATAATGTACTGTAGCTTTAACACTGTTAGTTGTTCATTTGTTGCCCATAGTTTGCAACTTGGCATACAGTATACTGTACACAATAAAATGGATTGCTGTGTGTATTTTATTGCAAGATAACCAATGGAAGCTTTCCCTGGGCACATTTGTAACAGACCCAATATCTTCTTATGTCTGGCTAGATTTGATTACCTACCGCTTCAAAACCATTGAAGGATATACAGTTGAAGTCGGAAGTTTACATACACCTTAGCCAAATACATTTAAACTCAGTTTTTCACAATTCCTGACAGTTAATCCTAATAAATATTCCCTGTCTTAGGTCAGTTAGGATCACCAATTTATTTTAAGAATGTTAAATGTCAGAAACATAGTAGAGAGAATGATTTATTTCAGCTTTTATTTATTTCATCACATTCCCAGTGGGTCAGAAGTTTACATACACTCAATTAGTATTTGGTAGCATTGCCTTTAAATTGTTTAACTTGGGTCAAATGTTTCGGGTAGCCTTCAACAAGCTTCACACAATTAGTTGGGTCAATTTTGGCCCATTCCTCCTGACAGAGCTGGTGTAACTGAGTCAGGTTTGTAGAGCTACTTTCTCTCACACACACTTTTTCAGTTCTGCCCACACATTTTCTATAGGTTTGAGGTCAGGGCTTTGTGATGGCTACTCCAATACCTTGACTTTGTTGTCCTTAAGCCATTTTGCCACAACTTTGGAAGTATGCTTGGGGTCATTGTCCATTTGGAAGACCCATTTGCGACCAAGCTTTAACTTCCTGACTGATGTCTTGAAATGTTGCTTCAATATATCCACATCATTTTCCTTTCTCAAGATGCCATCTATTGTGTGAAGTGCACCAGTCCCTCCTGCAGCAAAGCACCCCCACAACATGATGCTGTCACTACCATGCATCATTGTTGGGATGGTGTTCTTCGGCTTACAAGTCTCCCCCTTTTTCCTCCACACATAACGATGGTCAATATGGCCAAACAGTTCTATTTTTGTTTCATCAGACCAGAGGACATTTCTCCAAAAAGTACGATCTTCGTCCCCATGTGCAGTTGCAAACCGTAGTCTGGCTTTTTTATGGCTGTTTTGGAGCAATGGCTTCTTCCTTGATGAGCGGCCTTTCAGGTTATGTCGATATAGGACTAGTTTTACTGTTGATATAGATACTTCTGTACCTGTTTCCTCCAGCATCTTCACAAGGTCCTTTGCTGTTGTTCTGGGATTGATTTGCACTTTTTGCACCAAAGTACGTTCGTCTCTAGGAGACAGAACGCATCTCCTTCCTGAGCGGTATGATGGCTGCGTGGTTGCATGGTGTGTATACCTGCGTACTATTGTTTGTACAGATGAACGTGGTACCTTCAGGCGTTTGGAAATTGCTCCCAAGGATGAACCAGACTTGTGGAGGTCTACAATTTTTTTTTTTTGAGGTCTTGGCTGATTTCTTTTGATTTTCCCATGATGTCAAGCAAAGAGGCACTGAGTTTGAAGGTAGGCATTGAAATACATCCACAGGTGTACCTCCAATTGACTCAAATGATGTCAATTAGCCTATCAGAAGCTTCTAAAGCTATGACATCATTTTCTGGAATTTTCCAAGCTGTTTAAAGGCACAGTCAACTTAGTGTATGTAAACTTCAGACCCACTGGAATTGTGATACAATGGTTAATAAACAATTGTTGGAAAAATGACTTGCGTCATGCACAAAGTAGATGTCCTAACCGACTTGCCAAAACTATAGCTTGTTAATAAGAAATTTGTGGAGTGGTTGAAAAACTAGTTTCAACTGTATGTACTGAACAGATACCTGCAGATAATGTAAGACTGACATAAGCAAACAACAAAATGGCAAACAACTGACTGAAAAGGTCACGTTTGCACTTGACCTGACTACCTTGATAGCATTGTTACGTGCCCGTTTTGGCCTTGCAGTCCTCTTATTGATAATCGTTATCCTGTTCAGTGACTTTATTATATCATAGGTAAAACATATTGTATGTACTGTAACTCCCCAGTAAGACAGTCCACCAATATCTCATGACTGATTTGTGATCAGTTCCACAATGATTCGACAAGGAGGCACATTCAGAGGGGTTGGGTTAAATGCGGAAGACACATTTCAGTTGAATTCATTCAGTTGTACAACTGACTAGATATCCCCCTTTCCCTTTCTATAGTCTTCATATAAGCAGAGAAAACACAACATTTAAAAAGTATACACCAAGCACTCTCCCTACTTGCTCGCACAAGTTCTCAACATTCTTTTAGGCTGACAGACCGTTTGGCTACTCCCAACACTGACTGCCGGCCGGTATTGTTATTTTCACAAGACACATGAAATATGCACGATATGCCACACCTCTCAGGTCATGCCCCACAGGTCATGCACTTAACAGACTTAACAGATAAGCCCTCCAGGGTGTCATCCAATCTGGACGATAGGGGTAGCATGCCAGGTGTGGCAGCACAGCAAGAGATGCAGCAGAGCATCTCTAGCCAGGTACGATGCTAATGTAACAAGACCGGATCTGCGAATCATCACCTTTAAATCAAATCCAACCAAATGTTATTTGTCAGAGTTATAAAAATAAATGTAGTAACACAAGATTAATAAAATTCACAAGAATGGAGCTAAACGTCCCTTTTTCAGGACCCTGTCTTTCAAAGATAATTCGTAAAAATCCAAATACCTTCACAGATCTTCATTGTAAAGGGGTTAAACACTGTTCCCGTGCTTCCCACAATTAATGAACATGCACCTGTGGAACAGTCGTTAAGACACTAACAGCTTACAGACGGTAGGCAATTAAGGTCACAGCTATGAAAACGTAGGACACTAAAGAGGCCTTTCTACTGACTCTGAAAAACACCAAAAGAAAGATGCCCAGGGTCCCTGCTCATCTGCTTGAACGTGCCTTAGGCATGCTGCAAGGAGGCTAGAGGACTGCAGATGTGGCCAGGGCAATAAATTGCAATGTCCGCACTGTGAGACGCCTACGACATCGCTACAGGGAGACAGGATGGACAGCTGATTGTCCTTGCAGTAGCAGACCATGTGTAACAACACCTGCACAGGATCAGTACATAAGGAACTTCACACCTGCGGGTGTGGCAACAACAACTGCCCGAGTTACACCAGGAACACACAATCCTTCCGTCAGTGCTCAGACTGTCCACAATAGGCTGACAGAGGCTGGATTGAGTGCTTGTAGGCCTGTTGTAAGGCAGGTCCTCACCAGACATCAGCGGCAACAACGTCGCCTATGGGCACAAAACCACCGTCGCTGGACCAGACAGGACTGGCAAAAGTGCTCTTCACTGATGAGTCACAGTTTTGTCTCAACAGGGGTGATGGTCGGATTCGTGTTTATTGTCAAAGGAATGAGCATTACTCTGGAGCAGGATCGATTTGGAGGTGGAGGTTCCGACGGCGGTGTGTCACAGCATCATCGGACTGAGCTTGTTGTCATTGCAGGCTTCCTCTTCCCTCATGTGGTACCCATCCTGCAGGCTAATCCTGACATGACCCTCCAGCATGACAATGCCACCAGCCATACTGCTCGTTCTGTGCATGATTCCTGCAAGCGGAGAATGTCAGTGTTCTGCCATGGCCAGCGAAGAGCCCGGATCTCAATCCCATTGTGCACGTCTGGGACCTATTGGATCGGAGGGTGAGGGCTAGGGCCATTCCCCCCCAGAAATGTCTGGGAACTTGCAGGTGCCTTGGTGGAAGAGTAGGGTAACATCTCACAGCAAGAACTGGCAAATCTGGCACAGTCCATGAGGAGGATATGCACTGCAGTACTTAATGCAGCTGGTGACCACACCAGATACTGACTGTTATTTGCTGAAAATAAACGCAGTTGACAGTGAGAGTTTATTTTTTTGCTGAGTTTACATACAGGGAGTACCAGTATCAGATCAATGTGGAGCTATATACAGGGAGTACCAGTACCAGATCAATGTGCAGGGATACGAGGTGTTTGAGGTAGATATGTACATGAAGGCAGGGTAAAGTGACTAGGCATCAGGACAGGTAATAATACTAGTAAAATAGAGAACAAGAGTAGCAGCAGCATATGATGAGTGTAAAAGTATGTGTGCGTGTGTATTTGTGTTGTGTCGGTATGCGTGTTTGTGTTGTGTGTGTGTGTGTGTGTGTGTGTGTGTGTGTGTGTGTGTGTGTGTGTGTGTGTGTGTGTGTATGTATGTGTGAATGTGTTTGGGTTTTGCGTGAGAGTGTCAATGTAGTGTGTGTATATAGTGTGTATATACAGCAGGTAGCCTGGCGGGTAGGAACGTTGGGCCAGTAACTGAAAGGTTGCTGGATCGAATCCTTGAGATGAGAAAGTAAAAATCTATCGTTCTGCCCCTGAGCAAGGCAGTTAACCCACTGTTCCCCGGGTGCCGAAGACGTGGATGTCGATTAAGGCAGCCCTCCACACCTCTCTGAGTCAGAGGGGTTGGGTTAAATGCGAAAGACACATTTCAGTTGAATGCATTCAGTTGTACAACTGACTAGGTATCACCCTTTCCCTGTATAGTCTTGTGGTGAGTGTGCATAGAGACAGTTCAAGATAGGGCCAGTGCAGATAGTCTGGGTAACTATTTAGCTTCAATCGTTCTATGTGGAAATAGAAACCAGTATAACGTGTCATTTTTGGTATATCAACAACAAAAAAGGTTAAATAAAAAAATATACATTATCAGTCAAAAGTTTGGACACACCTACTCATTCAAGGGTTCTTCTTTATTTTGTACTATTTTCTACATTGTAGAATAATAGTGAAGACATCAAAACTATGAAGTAACACATATGGAATCATGGAGCAAACAAAAAAGTGTTAAACAAATCAAAATAGATTCTTCAAAGTAGCCACCTCTTTCTTTGATGACAGATTTGCTCACTCTTTGCATTCTCTCAACCAGCTTCACCTGGAATTCTTTTCCAACAGTCTTGAAGGAGTTCCCACATATGCTGAGCACTTGATGGCTGCTTTTCCTTCACTCTGCGTTCCAACTTATCCCAAACAATCTCAATTGGGTTGAGGTCGGGTGATTGTGGAGGCCAGATCATCTGATGCAGTACCATCCCTCTCCTTCTTGGTCAAATAGCCCTTATACAGCCTGGAGGTGTGTTGCGTCATTGTCCTGTTAAAAAAAAAAAATTTGTCCAACTAAGTGCTAACCAGATGGGATGGTGTATCGCTGCAGAATGCTGTGGTAGCCATGCAGGTTAAGTGTTCCTTGAATTCTAAATAAAGCACCCCCACACCATCACACCTTCTCCTCCATGCTTCACGGTGGGAACCACACATGCGGAGATCATCCGTTCACCTACTCTGTGTCTCACAAAGACACGGGGGTTGGAACCATAAATCTCAAATTTGGACTCCTCAGACCAAAGGACAGATTTTCACCGGTTTAATGTTTATTGCTTGTGTTTCTTGGCCCAAGCAAGTCTCTTCTTCTTATTGGTGTCCTTTAGTAGTGGTTTCTTTGCAGCAATTTGATCATGAAGGCCTGATTCACGCAGTCTCCTCTGAACAGTTGATGTTGAGATGTGTCTGTTAATTGAACTCTGTGAAGCATTTATTTGGGCTGCAATCTGAGGCGCAGTTAACTCTAATGAACTTATCCTCTGCAGCAGAGGAAACTCTGGGTCTTCCTTACCTGTGGCGGTCCTCATGAGAGCCAGTTTCATCATAATGCTTGATGGTTTTTGCGACTGCACTTGAAGAAACCTTCAAAGGTCTCGACATTTTTCAGGATTGACTGACCTTCATGTCTTAAAGTAATGATGGACTGTCGTTTCTCTTTGCTTATTTGAGCTGTTCCTGCCATAATATGGACTTGGTCTTTTACCAAATAGGGCTATCTTCTGTATACCACCCCTACCTTGTCACATGACAACTGATTGTCTCAAATGCATTAAGAAGGAAAGAAATTCCACAAATTAACTTTTAACAAGGCACACCTGTTAATTGAAATGCATTCCAGGTGACTACCTCATGAAGCTGGTTGAGAGAATGCCAAGCGTGTGCAAAGTCTCCATCAAGGCAAAGGGTGGCTACTTTGAAGAATTTGAAATATAAAATATATTTTGATTTGTTTAACACTTTTTTGGTTACTACATGATTCCTTATGTGTTATTTCATAGTTTTTATGTTTTCACTACTATTTTACAATGTAGTAAATAGTAAAAATAAAGAAAAACCCTGGAATGAGTAGGTGTGTCCAAACTTTTGACTGGTACTGTGTATCTAAGAATGGATTTGGAAGAATGTGTGATTCCCACAGGAAACTAAACTTTGTTTTTGAAGGGTAAGAAGAGGAATAGTGAAAATGGGCGGAGAGTAGTCGTCTCCCTGAGGATCACAGAACTGAGGGAAGCAGTTCTGGTCTGACAGCAATAGCCAGTAGCCTAAATTAAATGGTTGGAAATGTATTTTTGAAGTCAAACTGTGACAGGTATTGCACTCCCTGCTAGCGATGCATGTTCAACAGACAGGACTACAGTATAATTTCCACCCATAGCATTCCACCAACTGGGCACCCACTGGTTTCACGAAATTACATTGAACCAACGTGGAATGGACGTTGAATTGACATCTGTACCCAGCGGGCAGCCTCACTGTGTGTTCTGCAGCAAATAAAGAGATACTCAAGTCATTCTAAGTAAACACTGACAGAGTAATGCAGGTGGGAAGATGAAACTCTTGTTGATGATGACAGTGGTGCTGTTCAGGGGAAAAATTATGATGATTCTGCAGTGAAAATATTGATATTGTTGCTATGGGGACTCCACAGCCAACAGTTGTTCTATATATATTTGTGGATGGACAAACAGTGTGTTTATCATTTACCGGGTTAAACAAATGTCAACACACTCATCTAATCAACCATCTAAAATAAATCATTAACGGTTCAGATGTGTGACACTGGAGTAGAAATACCATGAAATGAAACAATGCTGACAGCAATCAAAGACAATAGCCATTTTGTGCCGCTAATAGATTTCCTGGTTTTGTGACTAGACGATTACCCAGAACTCTATGGCATAGCTACTCTACATGTACTGTAGGAACATTGGCAGATACACCTGAGAATGTGATTGTAAGTAATGGATTGACCCATTCAACTCTGGACATTTTGGCATTTCCCAGAAGCCATTGTAGTTACTGACTACAGTCAAAACATAAGTCAAAGTGCATTACCCATGGCACTCTACAATGGCAATTGGGCATATTTATATTTAATGACATGTGAACTAGGTCCTTAAGAGAGAGATATCCTCATTCAGGGTGACAGACCATGAATTTAGGGACAAATAAGTTAATTGTCTTCTTTCCTGGGGCTTCCTGATGAGGGAGGCAGAGAGCCAAAGTAACTTCGGGACATTGCCCAGTGTTGAACAGCAGTAAATCACTTGGAGAAATAATAGGCGCAAAATGACCTGCTGAGGAGGCTAATCTACCGTAGGGGTTTTCTTGGCAAGACAATGTTCTTCGAGAGAGAAAAACACACGTTTAATTCATGTTTTTTGTGTTTTTAAAAGAGAGTTGGCTCATCTTGGGGACTGGCTCTAACTGGGAGAGAGACAGACAGTGCTGAGAGGACTTGTGTGGATATCACTCACTGCTGCTGTGCTGGCCCCAAAACCCACAACAGACTGATAGGGACCCAGTTGGATTGGGGGCCCTGTGTAGAGTAATAGACGGAGAATGAGAAGCGTCACACTCCTACTGTTCCTACTGTTTTTAGAATGGAGACTTGGACTAAAAATGTGGCTTGCTTTTTTTATTTTCATGACCACCCCCTTTCTCAAACAGCAGCCGGCAAATATGTCGTCTAACGGGGAGGAAAAACATTGTCAGACTCAGAGCTGGAAAGAGGAAAGGCAGCGTTGCAGCACAAAGAGCCCATTCTAACGGTCCGGGTGCCCCTCCACCCTGTGTCACAGTCAGAACACAGGCAGGAAACCAGTGTGCCTCTGGCACTGTGCGGGCCAGGCGGTGGAGGGCAGGGAGGGGCGTCAGGGGGCCCCTGGCTGGCTGCTGGCTGTAGCAGACTTAATGAAACTCTATAGTGAGGTTGTTTCAAAATAAACTCACCCGGCCATGTGGACATAAACAGAACAATGTATATATGGGGGAGGGGAAATTCTTGTTTTTATTTCTCCTGTTTATTTGGGCTGAATTTAATATTGTGCCCCGAAATATGAGCTGGACTCCATTTGGGCATTGCGTCTCTTAGTTCCTACAAATGCCTGCTGAGTACTGGCCTATTAAAATTGTGGTTAGAGCCATTCTGGTCTGATTAGCACCATCTTTGTTATTACTAGTGGTAGTAAATTTACGCTGGTGTGACCAAGCTAGTGAACCAACTGGGGCAAGTGTGAAATGTGAATAGTGCTGGTCGTATATTGCCAATCGCTGACCATGTTAGTTTCTTCCACTGCGACTTTGTCAGTGGCTCTGTGTTTGGGACTCATTGCCTTACCTTACTGTGTATTTGCAGCCCGGAGGTGGGCCGCCAAGCCACCTGGAGCAGGTATTATTAATGTGGGTGCCAGGAGACACTTAAAGTGCAGCCGCTCTGTCTAGCACAAACACGCCTGTCTGGGTGGAGATCACACATGGACACCTGCCTGACACACACACTGACGGCTCAGCCAGGGAGTCGGGCAGGGACGTTCCAACAACAGAATAGGGAGAGATCTTGCTACTCTGTGTCGGTGCCACTCCTGAAAAACTCCCCCTCATCACACTCTCTCTTTCCACTTGTTCTTTCATGTTTCAAACAGAGAGAGAACCACTGGAATGAAGGGCCGTGTTCATTTCACCTGGGAGGTGTCTAATTGCCACAGCTTCAACCGGATACATTGCCTTCACTTACAATCAAACAATGAACTTGGCTGGCCATTCTCTGTAAGAACTAGCATTACCTCTCAGAACATGCTGAGTTTTGAACAAAGGATGATAGCAGCATTTTGAATGAAAAACAATTACTGTAGAGTAGACTGTAGAGTATGTCAGACTAGACGCCCACAGAGAGTAAAGTGAGTTTTAAGCTTGTTGGGTAGTTCAATATGTCCGAGTTAAGAGGCTGGTATACGGTACCAGTAATTCTCTGGAGACTAACTCTGAAATTACCCAGACCCAAACAAAGTGACTAGGCCCCAATAGTGTTGCACTGTTCCCTTGGAAAGATTACGACATTTTCATCCCCCAGTGGATAATATTTCTTTCTTTCTCAAGCGTGGTACAAGTCTTTGTGTGTGTCCCAAATGGCACCTTTATAGTACAATACTTTTGACCAGGGGCAAGTGGGCTCTGGTCAAAAGTAATGAGCTATGAAGAGAATAGGGTGCCATTCGGGATGCAATCTTTGACTTCCTGGTGCCTTACAGTAACAAAACACTGAACATAGGACAGATATGAACTAAAACGGAAAACATGGCGCTGTCGAGGAAATTAGATCATTCTATATTTGATAACAATTCAAGATGTTATGACATGAATTTTGAAAGACATAATTAAATGTATCAAGTAATGAAAGTATGCCTGAATGTAACTTCATACCTTCTACTTGCTTACACACACAATATTAAAGAAAACACTTTTAGTGTGATATCTGCCACAACCCAATCAAATTCTGTATTACTGTATTAAAGTGTAAAAAAATATAATAGTCAAACAATATTTAATTTCTTGCTACAATGTCACACAGCAGATTGTTCGAATTAATTGCTTTTTATTGAAGATCTCTACTGTATTAAAGAGCATGTAATTCCCTTTATTTTCGAAACCTAATAAAATAAAAATAATGAAATGTATACAACTGAACTTGATTAATTTAATGACAAATAAACACCATATGAAAGTAGAAAAGTATCAAAACTATCTTAGACCGTTAATTACAAATGATGTGTAATGACAACACCCAGTGTTATAAACATAAACCTAACTAACATCATCCATAATTTAAAAACTTTTAAAAGTTCTGAATTAATACATAACAGTTCTGAATTAATAATTGATTTATTAAATATGCTAATGGTGAGGCATTTTGATACGTTTCTAATATTGAGTAGGAAGTCTTTCCACAGTGGCACAGCGGTCTAAGGCACTGCATCGCAGTGCTAGAGGCGTCACTACAGCATTACTCTCCACCTCTGTACCCTGTCATAAAGTCATTCCACAAAACGTAACGTAATAAAACAAGCTACGGCCATGTCCCAACTAATCCCGGTCGTTTCATGGAAATAACTAAACTGATCAGACTGAGCTAAGTCAAAAATATGTATATTCCTACTAATGTGAAAGAATGGAACCAGTTAAATGTGTTCTTTGATCTGGTGGACTTACTAAACACAAATGCATCTTTTGTAAATAATGTCTGAGTGTTGGAGTGTGCCCCTGGCTATCCATACATTTTAAAAACAAGACAATGGTGCTGTCTGCTTTACTTAATATAAGGAATTTGAAATTAATTATACTTTTATTTTTACTTTTGATACTTAAGTGTATTTAAAACAAAATAGTTTTAGACTTTTACTCAAGTAGAATTTTACTGGGGTACTTTCACTTTTACTTGATTAACTTTCTATTAAGGTAACTTATACTTTTACTAAAGTATGATGATTGTGTACTATTTCCACGACTGTTACCCATAGATAGAGGGGCTTGAAATGTTTTACCAATTTCATTTTTTTGTGAAGCTTGCGTTCAATTGCCACTCCCTGTTGCACACAACAAGCTTCCATTCCCCCAGTCATGAGGGGATTTATGGCTCATTTAAGATGAAATCATCAACCCTGTTATGGTCAAGCCTGTTACTTTATTTGGCACTTAATTTATAGGCACTTAGAGGGACAAAGATCGAGTAGAGGTTAATAGGAACTTACTATAGTATTTTTTACATTTAACCTCATCAGATGGGAAAACATTTTTATTAAGTTAAACAGGTGCCCTTTAAGAGAGAACGTACAAATTTGGTGAAATTCAACATATTTTTTAATATATATATATTTTTTTACAATTTACTCTTCTCAAAAGGCAACAAATTGGTGGAACGACCCAGTGGTCAAAGAAAAGACAACCTGATTGCACCTGAAATCTGTACCATCATTCAATACACAGAATGTACAGCCAAGCAAGTCCATTTTCGAGCTTGTGTTGGTGTGTATAGCCACAACAAGTCAAAAGGTTACTCAGTACAAATACATACGGGGGTGGATACATTACAGTTTGATGGAAATTGTTATTTTCTTTAATATGAGGATGGAAATAAAATAAGATTATAGCCTATTGCAAAGTCCCCTTTCCATGGAGTCATTCATGATCATTTCTGAGCGTGGATTACATCTTGAGCACTCAGGATGTACTAAGAAGACGGCTTAATTGCTGATCAGAAACAGTAGCGCCACATTAACCTGAACACAAAGCATGTTTATTCAGTCAACGCAATTATTCTGATTTATTGTTAAAGAGTGAAAATCGTAAAATGTTAAGATGCCAAAGCAGCATGACTTGAATAGCACTGCGCTTCTCATGCATATGACAACACAGTTCTGAGAGTGGTTTATTTTCTGTTGGCAAGACAAAAAGGCACAGCAGTCTCTCCTTCAAAACATTGTCACCCAAAACATTCCTCCACCTAAACTTGACATCTCACTTCACCCAGACTGAGACCTGGAGCAGGCATTGAAACACGGTTTAATGGGCAATTACATGATGTCAATTATCTCTGGTTTCAGAAACACGGTATATGGGCAATTACATGATATCAATTATCTCTGGTTTCAGAAACACTGGAGAACAAGATTATCTATATTTTCTTCACCTTGAGAGCGATACAGCATCACTCTTCATTTGAGCCCTTATTTATTGGCAATTGCCAAACAAGCCCCTTGGAATAGCAGGAGTGGTCACACCATTCCTCTTTGTTTTCATCTTCCTGTGTGACTCACGGCAGCATTGTGGCACACTCAACAAGTGCCTCATTACCAGCTACATGTTGACATATACATCCTGCTTCAAATGGACCTTTATTTGAATACTCACGGTGTAAAATATGTTTCATAAAAACCCCAATGGCAACTTAACCTCCATGTTCCAAATGTATTTTGATTTGTATTTTTGCGTAGGGTGGCTTTAATTACGGTGGTGGTGGTGGTAGAGGCAGAGGCAGAGGGGGAAGCATATCTATTGGAACTAAAGGAAGATCCCAGCAGGCCTCAGCCCTGTGCTGTGAGTCATTCACCTTGAACAAGAACATAGCTGATCACTGAGTCACCGTGGGTTACACCCCTCCAACATAGCCCCAGCCCAGTCACACAACCAGTTATCTCTCTCACAGTCACATACCCAAGCTACCCCACTCCATGTTGAAGCAAATCAATGGCCTTTTAGTGGAATCATAAGCCACCGTATCATTCAATATTGTATTCTGAGTGTAGTTTAAGGGCCAAATATAATAGAAAGCCAGGCTGTAATACTAGACCCAACACTGCAAATGCGATTGCAAATGCACACACTTCAAGACATGTTTCCGTAACATCAGGCACTTATGATTGGAGGGACGCAACTTCTGATCAAATCCATCATGTACTCTATGTACTGTACGCCTGCCACTAGGCCTACATTGCAGGATTTCAATATAAATGGCATATTGATGTTGTTTCCGTTAGCAATTTCAATCTGTAATGCAGCCAACATCTAGGCCTATATACTGTAGGTACTGAGCTGTTTCTCGTAAAGCTTTTTTTTGCTACAGTAATCCCCTGGACTCAATACAAACTGTACAGTATGTGATTGCAATGTGTGGAGACACATATCAGTCTTGAATCACGTTCTGATTTCCATCTGAATATACAAATAGAAATACTGAAAACAACACAAATCCTTGAAACGCCCGCCTTGTCAAACACTCAGCTTTAAATGCCAACCACAGTTTGGAAAATAATATTATTCAAAATGGCTTTTTGGATGACCCTGTCAAGATGCAACCATCAAGTCATTACAGAACCTCCTACTAACCGAATTCATATCCAAGTTCACAAGATGCCTTCATACTGTATAAAACAATGAATTAAAATGATGGGTGGATTTGTTTTTTTACTTGGAAACTCCAGCAGGTCTTTTCTTTGACATCTCTGTGGAGCAATACGAGCACCAGACCCACAAGACAATTCCATCCTGAACCAAGTTTTCCACATGATGGATGTGGCTATTCCAGTAAGAGACTGGCATCACTCGCATATTTTCCATTTTACAGACTTAGAGGAATTAAGGAGGGAGAGAAATGCAATGACGTGATTTAAGGGTGTGGACAGCGGGTGATAAATGTGTTTTTAGGTCACTAACTGTCGCTCCTATTAAGTTGTCTCTAGTTTTACTGAAAATATTGTCTGACAAAATAATGACACTTCTGTTATATATATCAATGTACATTTTCTAAACCTTTGTAAAAACCCATTTAACAGATGCAATACATTGAATCTGAATACAACATTAGGATAGCTGTATCGTAAAGCGTGAGAACATTTCAGAATTGTTGGCTTTGGTATTCCACAAGGAATTTTTATATTTAAAAATATCAATAGTGGACAATGTGGTTCTTTGTGATATGTTCTAATTTAGAGATCACATGCTTGTGAATCATCAAGCCTGGGTAACACACTTACTTAAGCAGGACATCATTTATTCCATAAGAGCCGTGTTTTCTGTGCCAAAGACCCAAAATTGAGGTCTGACCAGAAGTTTCCTCTGCTTAGTTGCACTCGGTGACGCGCTGCACATGAATGATTCTGGGAACTATTATAGAGTCCGAGAAGCACGAGGCTAGGATGAGGAGTTAACACTACCAAGTAAGTCAGTTCCACCTTTGTGTTCTGTGCTCTGAGACACAGAATCACTATGTGGCACATGGCTATTACCTGGTGTAACAGTTCAGTCAACGTCAAACAGAGTTTAGCATTGGCATGCCAGTCTATGGAGTTAAAAAAAATGTTATCATGAGAATCATAGTAAAGGGAAAGGGTGATACCTAGTCAGTTGTACAACTGAATGCATTCGACTGAAATGTGTCTTCCGCATTTAACCCAACTTAATCGACGTCCATGTCATCAGCACCCAGGGAACAGTTGTTATTGGGGGTTTACTGCCTTGCTCAAGGGCAGAAAGAGATTTTCAACTTGTCAGATCGGGGATTTGATCCAGCAACCTTCCGGTTACTGGCCCAACACTCCTACCCCTCAACGCATCCAATTCTACCCAGTTTTACAGATCAGAGAAAAACACAATTCTGTGCATGCAACTCTAATGTTTACAATGTTCTTGTCAGAACCAATGTTCCAACATCAAGGGTGTGCTGGCACCAGGAATACAATTTGCCTGTGTGTCTGGGGCGGATCTCCTCTACCTCCCTGTAATGAGAGCTGACTTGAGGAAGAGTACTGCGCTCTGGCTAACGTTACCCTGAGGAACTCTATACCATTCATTATGCATTGACAATAAAGATGAAACAGTTAACTGCCTCTGCGGGGTTGGCACTCTCATGACCACCCAAATGAACGCCAATATCCTGAGTGTTGCAGCTGCTGCACTGTAATCTTAATGATGATAATGGCAATTTCTCATACTACGGGCCGGTTTCCTGGACACCAATTAAGCATAGGCCTGGAATAAAAAGCTATTTTAATGAAGATTCTCCAGTCCTTGACTAGGCTTGATCTCTGCCAGGGAAACCACCCAGGGATCCACTCTGAAAACAGACAACTATCATACAATACCACACCGTGATAAGTGGACCCACTCCGACAGCTTGCTACTAATCCACTGAGACAGAGAACATGACATGGGTCCATCCCAAATGGCACCCTATTCCCTATATAGTGCACTAATTTTGATGGGGGCCTATGGGGCTTTTGGACGCAAACCATGTGTTTACAATAAGCCAGGTAGTGCTAATGAAAACCAGGTAGTATGTTATTTTACCCGCTACTCCTCCACTGTCTGACACGTTTGGAAGTGATCATTTATCCCAGTAACCTAGTTAACCTAACCTATCCGTCTGCCACACAGTAGGCCAGAAATGTCACGGTTCAGACAGCCCTATGGGTAGTGCACTATAAAGGGAATAGGGTGCCAGTTGGGACGGATAGAGAGAACAATGTGGCTCTAAAAGGAGGAAGGGTGGACATGCTTCATTCAGATCAGAGAGGCCATCTCAGGTCATTAGGCCTCTCCCTGTGCAGAGGTAGACATCTTAAACTGTCATCTGAAAGCCCCTCAAGCCCACTCTGTTGAGTGTTGAGTTGTTCTACTGTTTCTATACTACTATGATCTCCCACTGTCTCCCCTGTGTCTTCTCTAAACTTTTAACCCACATTTGATTTCATGTCTGTTCTGGAAGTCTTAGTCAGTCACCGCTTGATCCCCGGTCCAAACCACACGGTGACTCATGGGGGAAATGAGTGAGCGGTGAGTGGAGGACAGAAACCGATATTAAGTCGGGGGAACGATTTGGGGGTGAGAATCAAAGAAAGAGAAAATGAACTGTAGTACTGGAGAAACGGTTCAGCGAGGAGCCTGGAACGATAAATTGGAGCTGTCAGATGAGCATGGTGGTCTGACAAAAATTGCATTTTAATTTAGCTTGGTTTTTTGGGAGAACCTCCAGTATCCTGTGAAAGTATCATATTATGAATGATAAATGCTGGTGGTGGATTTTTAAAACAAGCTTTATTTTCATTCACATTAAATGAAAAATACATATATTTATTATTCATAAGATAATTACTTACTACTGTATAAGGCACATTATTTTGGCCTTTGTTGGTTTCATATTATCCACTTCAAGGTTTTCATTAAATAGTGAATTCATATTTCTCTATATGATACGCAGTGTAGAAAGAATGGCATACTACAAGATCACATTATATCTCGTTATTTGAATATTATCCACAGAATATCTCCAGAAACTTTACATTTAAATAGTCCTGACTAAAGGTATTTTGTCATTCATTTAGAATTAACAATAACTTTCTGTTAAAGTGTGTTACGTTCCAGTGTGTGCTTTTCTATATGGCTATTTTTCTGTAACTACATGTTTACCAATTTTCTTTTTCAAATATTAATTGAAACCAGTATCTACCCTCAATGTTCTCTCTGAACATTTAATGACTCTAGGACCAAGAACATTTATTCAAAATAGCTTCTGAAGTTTCATAATTCTATGTTTGTTAATGGGAAAATATAGTCATTTCTTTGGCGATGAGGTTTTCATCAGAAAGCGACGAGAGGCTACTGCAAATTAACTGTAAACCTAAAGCCCTGCTTACACTCTCGCAGTCAATACATTCTCATTTCATCACAAAGGAAGCTAGGCGTAATAGGCCAGGGACATTAGTGATGAGGGAGAGAGAGAGAGTTATCCTTCAACACTGGGCTTTGTGCCTTAATCACAAAGGAAAGAAAGCAGAGACACCAGTCACTTTAGACTCATTTTTACACCGGATGTCATGTAACTTTAATGTACACAACATTGCTTTGTTCACCTTGCCAGGTTGAGATGTTCAGCTGTAGAGACTAGTCTACGCATTTCAGCTGGCCAAACAAAGGACTACGTGATTCATCATTCTAACTAAAAGGTGATACTACTAAGCAACACACTTTAAACAAATATGACCTATAGACTCTCTGAGCTATAATAGCTAGCTGATATAAGAGCTATAGCTGATCAATGGAGCTATAATGTAGTATTAAGAATCACAATCTTGTCGGTTGCCTTAGTGACCAGATCATTATGATGAATGCCTTCTGTACAGCGACAGCGTGGGCGTTCCACTTTGAAGTCAGTCTCTGTGCGCCTTATGAAATTAGGCCATTGTCTGAGGGGTCAACGGAGGTAGAGGCCTATGACTAACTAACTGAGGATGCACAGCTCCACAGAAGCACACACCATCTGGCCATTATCAGTGAGAGCGATGGCCTGTTGATAACGAGGCCCAGCTGTCTACCATGCCAGACCAGAGGAGGCTAGGGTCTGAGACTGAGTGTGGGAAAACAACATGGTTGTAGCAGCCCTGCCGCTCTCCGCTCTGCTTAGTCCGGGGCATGGACAGTGGCCATAACAATAGTCTACTTACAGTGTAGCCCACACCAGCCAGCCATAAAGAGTTGCCTGCCCCAGGGGCATGACTCATGGTTTAAGCCTTCCTGCCTGTGACATGGCCAAAGGAAATCAGATCCACATGCCGAGATATATCCATAGACACATGGCGGCAGGCTCACACGGCAGGCTCACACGACACACAGACCCTCAGCCCGCTCCACTACACTGAACAATCTGTGCCACAGACAATGTCACCAGCGAAACTTGCTATATGCCCTTTTGGCTTTGTGTTTTTGATTAATATATCCCAATTAGTTTATTCCAATGTAAAATGCCACTGATCTGGGTCAGGTGCATTTCAAAGGGGTGATCTGGGATGGATGCATTTTAATTTGGTGACGATAGTTGCAGTACAATTCCTGGAAGAGAGATTACCCAACTGAGTCACGACAGCAGATTTTTTTCCTGATACATCTCCATTGACGTAATAACATCGGATCGAGGTTGTCAATGCCAACAAGGGAACAAAACAAAGAATGAGGTGTTCTTTCTAGTCACACTCTGGCTGGTTTCATCCCCAGAGAGAACAGGCAAATTGCAAGATCTTTTGACTCTGGACTCTGGGTTCTGGACATTGTCATCCTTGAAATTGGTCCATTTCATCGCTATTGTCATATTGGATATTAACTTAGTGCTGTGAGACTTTCATCTTCATCTTCCTGCTCTCGATGTACCCAATGATCTTTAGACAAATGACATTGAACAACACAAAGTCTTCCACAGACTAACAGTACTGCAATCATTCAATACAAAATGGCAGCTATTTTTGTATAGAGTATATTCAATGCAGAGGCACAATGATACTTATTAGATTAATGCTCCCTTTCGTTAAAACAGAATTAGATTTTTTTTGGTTCATGCAGAATGTAACACGAACAAGTCACCAGGATCATTTCTGAGTAGAAAATCAATCTTCCATGAACACTGTTTATTGAATTTGTACCTGGTGTACACTGGGGTGAACTGAAGACTAACCAGTGTAAAAACAAGTTGCTTGTAATGCAGGATAGAGGCAGAGGGGTCCTTCACCTGTAAAGGTTGCCCTTTACCCACACTGTACGTGTAGATGCACGATTTGAGAGCCTCCATAAAATGTCAACGAAGTATAACTCGAGGCAGCGAGGATGAAACAAATAAAGGGGCAACACCCGGCTATATCACATTAATAATCATCCAATGAATGTTGCCTTCAAAATGTTTGTCCACGAATCTCTGGTCATTTATTTAGCAGAGTATTACATCCCAATGGAATCTATTAAAAATAAAAGCACCTAAATCAAAGACAATTTAGAGGATGAATGATGATCAACCACAGCTGCCATGTCTGGTTTTATCCTTTGTCATGAATTATAAGGAACAAAGTGACTAGACCTATAATGACTAGACCTATAAGTTTATCTTGACGAGACCTATAATCAATGTATCTTACTGTGGTTGACATTATCACAGAAGATATACCTTAGCGGTGGGGGATTATTAGCAGATATAGTGAAGATATGGTTTTGTGAAATTGTTCTACATTCTCGTTATATTATAATACCGTATACCCTATGTTTTCTACTAAACAATTAGTTTATCTTCAACCTCTGGGTTCAAACATCATCTTGAAGAATGCAGACAGTGTGGTTATGCAGTTCATGGATTTTCCTGAGATGCTTGAATTAATTTATTAATGAAGCACATTATTTTTTCAGACCTAGATTTGTATGGAGAATGCGTCAGAACCAATCTTGATATATTGTTTGCTTTTAACAAAGTCACCACAAACAACAATACATCTATATAATACAACACAAGAATAAGAACATCAGGAATTTTGATCTGTTACCTTAAGTTGAAGTTACGCTCAAACTATTATATTAACAAACTAAGATCTTCTACAATAATGATCCATTACCATTTGAAACCTAGCTGACGTTGAAGTGTGAGCCAGAAACAAGTATTGTATTACAATAGAGGTAGTATTCTGTCAGCCAGTCACGGGTAAATTGGTCCAGGTTTAAAGTCGACGACCCCTGCTATTGTTTGTTCAGCATGGTCTCTTTAACTTGACATGTGCCCTCGTGTGAATAATTGTGAATAATTGTGTTTGCATTTTCCTCACAGTCTTATTTTAGATCTTATAACTCGTCCCACAATAGACAGATAATCAATCAATCAATACAATTAATTTTTATAAAGCCCTTTTTACATCAGCAGTTGTCACAAAGTGCTATACAGATACCCAGCCTAAACCCCGTAGAGCAAGTCAGGGTAGCGTCAGTAGGGCGTGGCTAAGACAAATGACACCTCATTCATTGCCATCATCACCATAATGTTGAAACGTGTCCACTCAGTTTAGCTGCTAATTCCTTACTTCTGCATTAAGGTTGAATATGTCCTTTGAGTAGATGGCAAACAAGGCATTTTTTTCTTCATATAGCTGATAGTGAAGCAAATACTACAAAGGTGTGTCTTTTGTCTTATTCACTCACAGATTCAACATGCACTCTTTATTCATTTTGGTACACTGGATTAGCCAGAAAACAACCACAGTGACGACACATCTGGAAGTAAAACTCCTCAAATGTGTCTACATACTGTACCATAGAATGCTTGTGCAATGTTTACACATCATTCATAGCTATATATTAGCATAGACAGCTGCAGTAACTTCAAAATGATATTAAATCTAGTTTTATGACAAAGCGAATTGGACCTCAATATAAACAAAAATAGTCATAGCGGGCTTTGTGGACTGCGGTTGTACACGTCTGCTGGAGCACACAAGCCTCTGTTTAATTGTTTCCATATTGCCAGCCTGCCTTGAAGTTTGATTTTACATTTGACCTCTGCCTTACAATCCACATAATGGAACATCTACTGTGCTGTGTGTGCACTCAGGCCATGTAAACTCAAGCAGCCTCATTTTGTTTATGTATTTAGTGCGTCTGAGCATAAGAGACTGTTGTGATTCGGATAAAGAGCAGCAGTGTGTATCCATGCAGTATAGTTCATTCATTTAGAAATGCTAAAGCAAAGATGAATGCCAATGAACTCTTAATTAATGGGTCAAAATGAGACACAAAGGCATGCAGATGTGGATGGCAGGCTAAACTGAATAGAAGGGGGGAGGAATGGATGCTATAATTTGGCTCAACTCAACCCACATGAAAAAATACTATAGTATACTACGGTATAAATACTATAGTATTCACTGTAGTGTTTTTCAGACTTTACTGTAGTATTCACTGTAGTCTACAAAAATAATGCAGTGAATACTGTAGTATACTGTAGTATTTACAGTTAAGTATAGTATAAATAATGTAGTAAAAGAAAACTATAGTATGTACTATTGTATTTACTGTAGTGTTTTTGCGGACTGTAGTATACTGTAATCCCCCCCAAAAATATTGGTCACATACACATGGTTATCAGATGTTATTGCGAGTGTAGCAAAATGCTTGTGCTTCTAGTGCTAGTAGTATTTACTGTAGTGTTTTTGCAGACATTACTCTAGTATTTACTATAGTGTTTTTGTTTTATTATTTTTTACATAGAAATAGAGGCTTTCTCCTTGAGGTAACCTACTGAAGAAACACTAAAAGAACAAACCTTCCATAATCTATATGTAGGTAGAACTGGGGTCTGAATGGATAGTTCAGAGCTTCTGCTCTTTTCTATAACCTGTGGGGAATACAATGTATGGTCTATATTTGGCATGTAGGTTTCTCAGTTATTGGTGGCACAAATTGCGAAATGGAGGGAAATGGGCAGGGTTTATGCAAATTAAATACTGTAGTACTTACTGTATAATTAAAAAGTGTAGTGTTTTTGTGGACATTACTATAGTATTTACTATAGTACACTACAACATTCTGTAGTAAGTACTACACATGATCGAGGGATACTACAGTTAGAATTATATAATAAGTACTGTAGTATTCTATAGTAAACTGTAAAAAAAAAAATTATGTGGAAAGCAATTCTAAAACTGAATATCTGATGTTAGCGCAGGCAGCCACTCGTCCATTGGCATGTTACTTCAGACCAACCTACAGTAATGTTACCCATTAAAGTAAAATTAGGGGGACTCAAATGACCCTATTCACTTGATATCCTAGCTGCTACACTGGTCTTAAGTTATCCGCTTTGAAACTTCAAAGAGACGTCGGAGCATAAGAGCATATTCATCTCTAATTGGGAACAGGATTTATTGGGACTACACTAGTGCCATAACAGCCCGGACTTCGTCTCTGACGCTATTTTAATGTTACCATGATTTCATTTCACAAGCAGTAAGGCCTCCAAATGACACATTGAAAATCGGTTTTGCAAAAAACATATTCTGCTCGGAGCAGGGGCCTCCATCGCAGGGCCCCACGTAGGATCAGTACTGCAACTGTCCCAGTAGCACTGTGGTAACAGAACCTCCCTGCTAGTCTGATCATTGTAACACTTCATTCTGTCAAGCTGTTACTAAAAACAGCCATACAAACAATCCTCCTAATAAAATAATCCATAATAATGTTGACAGATGTGCATGATAATAAAGTCTTTCACAGAAGTCTGTGAACATAGGGGATAACACATTCATAGAGTGTATCATCAAGTTTCATTTCTTTGAGTAAAGACAGCGTCAGACACATCAAAAGTGTATGCTTCTTGTTTATTTCAGAACATTTAGATATCCCACAGCGGTGTGAGATACTGTAGATCACATCATGGCCACAGAAAAATATGTTTTCTCTTTTCTTGCTTTTTCAAAATGGCATTTGAACAAAGAGTGCAGTTGTCTGAGCAGCAGTCCTTCCTTGGGAGAGGCTAACTGACAGTTGCCAAATCTCCCGCCAACGCAGGGTGGGGTCTGTTCAGGGCTATGAATCATACTGTACATCCACACACGCACGCACGCACGCACGCACGCACGCACACACATACACACACACACTCACACACCGACAGCATGCACGACTTCCTTAGCTCTGACTTTCCTATACAGTGAGATTCAGGTGAAAGTGTTCCCTGTGTTGGTCTGGCAGTCTGTGTCTGGTTGCCTGTCTCAAGTCAAACATAGGGAATGCGTAGGCAGCCTTTGTTTTCACTTGCCTTCTGGGCAACCTGCCGGACCAAATTCCACATTTTATAGTTTGGTTCTAGACTCCTCCTTTATCAACCTGCTTTTACATCAATTTGTTTGGTATTGTCTATTTAAATCAAATTATTCAGACAAACGGTTATTTGGGATTATAAATGGCAATTCAGGACATAATTTCAACTAGATAAAGTCATAGAAGGCAGGGTCAGGTTGACTGTTCCCTAGCAACATAACATTATCCTGTAAATAGAAACTAGTAGACAAATACTGGTACCCCTCATAAGCTCCAGACCACACCTTTAGTTTGGGTGCATTTGTAAATGATTAGTCTTGGGGGGTAAGATAACAGACTTGGATGTAGTTTTCATGACAATAGACTGTATTGTCACAAATCCTTTTCATGCTCACAGACAACACTTTAAGGTCATGTTCATTTGGCACTCATTACCCCAAAGAAACACAACATTTGTTTACAAACTACAAATCACTCATTTCATATGATGGATTCCACATATCCCTTATAACAGAGCGTAAATCACATGTAGCAATGAGATTACACAGCAAACACAAAAATGGCAGCGCAAGTTGTGCTACAGAAGTGGTGTTCTTCTTTGTCCTAAAGAGATCCATATGTATGAAGTGGGAGGAATGCTACGTGCTGCCCACTTCACAGAGGAAAGAGGTGCAGCTGGTTGTCATCAATGACGGAAATCAGGATGAAGAGAACCCTCAACTACAGGCCCATGTGTCTACACACACAGCAACACCACACACGCAAAGGCAGACATAATTGTATATTCAATTATCACTAGACACTATGACCTGAGACCATATATCTCTATTATCCACAGTTTAAAGCCAGAGCTCACCACACACCTACTTCTGTATTTAAAATAGAACCTCTAGCTGAATAAAATAAACATCCTGAAAATCACCACTGCGTCATAATCTTCTTTTCAAAACACAACCTACTACATGGTTATTTGAGGGTTCGGCTGGGCAGAAAACAGGAGTTTCCTCCCTTCTCTGGGGTTATTTAAGGAAAACTCAAGTGTTTCCCCTCCTCTCCATGCAGTTCTGGGTGTGGTTTTGAAACTTCTGTGAATGATGTGTATGCCTTTGACTCAGTCCTTAACTGAAGGAGGGGAGGAGGAGCGTATTAGTTGGAGCACAGTTTGAGCTTGGGGTTGCATTGGAGCTAAGGAGCAACTTGTATGATCTGCTGTATTCTCTGTTTAAGCAATGGCTTTAGGATCATCACACTAAGGGCATATAAAGACAATGGGGCTTTAAATCAATCCCAAGTGAAAGCTGGCAGTACTTTTGTGTGAGTAAGACAGTGCTTTTCTTCAATCTTGACATTTCTAGTTTGTGTCTAATGTAGAAATTAATTCTTATAGCAACCGTCTAACTACGTAAAATAACTTCAAGATTTGTGTTGCAAATGGAAACTATGATCGTATGATATATGCTACAGTATATACTACTTTTCAGTGAGTACTTGGTGGACTTCTTGATCCTTCAGAGCGGTTTGGAGCTCCAGCATGTGTAATGTGCATTCGGTTCTCCCTTGTATTTCCTCTCTGGTCCCATACAGGGAATGAATGAAATGTTATCCGCTTTCAGTCGACTTTGTACTATTTTTACATGAATTAAGATAACCTTTTAGATAAACCTATGGTATAACTGATGTAGTACCATATAGGTTCTGAAAACACCTATTATATACTGTATATGACCTGTGGAGGGAAGAGATTCAATAGCAATACAGTGTTTTTCTTTAGACTTAGAAAGAATGCACATGTCAATCTGAAGATTAATGCTACATTGAATCAAAGCCAGAAACTTTAGGATTTGCCAGTCCCCAATTAATACCTCTACTTATTTTTTTTTATCCTCAATAGTTAGTTGAGTTATCAATAAAAATATTCCAAAAAGGAAAATACTTTTGTCACTATTCAACATGATGCTGTTGTTTCCCTGTGTACTTTGGACAAGATCGCACTTTTTGTATACTTCTAACAATGGCCTGGATATTCTATGGGACACATTTTGTTTCAATGTGTTGCAGATGTACTTGAAATGGGATCCACAACGACTATAGTTTATTTTGCTTTCTGATGGTTGCAATCAGGGAAGGAATTGTACCAACATATCTCTTTTAGTGCACCTCATTCAGAGGACCCCAATCCTTTTTGTATTGATGGCGGCATAGAAGTCTCATAGGAGGTCTATTTTCAGTACGTGTGCCAAAGCCCTTTTTTGTTGTAGCATGCATATGGCTTTAAATCAGACATTTTTGTAGCCACATCTAACAATGTTGCTAGAATCAATTAGATGTGTTTACGTGAATGTAAACCTCCCCTGCTTCGTTGCTTATATGGCTCTCCTAAAAAAATAATCAAATATGAGAGGAGGAAGGAGGGAGAAATTAACAACTAACACAGGCGTCAGAAGTTAGAAAGCTGTATAATGAATAAGAAAGACGGGCCATATGCCTTGCCTTCCATCTCTCTCTCTCTCTCTCTCTCTCTCTCTCTCTCTCTCTCTCTCTCTTCCCTTTCTCTCTGGGCTGGGTGTTGGTACTGAGGGAGGAAGTAAGCCGACTTTTCTACCTAACATCACTAAATGATTAGAACGACACCTTGATTCCCTGTGCAGACAGTTGCTGGCCAGTTGGCCATTATACTATAACAGGGTTCTGGGGTTCTTCAGCTAGCATTAAACATTTTACAGAGATTCTCCAGCAACAGTATTTCACTGGAAGAAAATACAACTAACCTACTGTACATACTCTTACTGACTGTAGAGATATATTTTTTAAAGATACTGTCCAGAATAAATGTCTTTATATATATATATATCACTACCAAAACAAATATTATATGGTCACAGTATATGGTTATATACTCACTGAGATCTGCTCTGAAATCTAACTTCATGTGTTATTAATATGTCTATGGAGATATATCTGAACCATAGAGAGTGAACACGGCCTGTACCAAACCATTATGTTGTCGGTATTATTTCCAACGAGTTCTTATTGACGGAAAGCCTTGAAATCTGGACTTCAACTGGGCTCATAATAACTTTTAACATTTCATTGTAAGAATCAGGAAATTACACAAATGATCAATATTGAAAATTAATTGATTGAAAAGGAACTGATTCTACAAAAAGCGTCATATTATGGCACAATGTGTAAATGTAATCATTCAATATCAGATTATTTTGAAAGAAAATCATTGATGGTCATGAGTAAATGGATATAAAACATAGCATATTGAACAGAATAAATACATGATAAAAAAAATGACATATCCTCTATCATATTTTTATTGAGATATTGCTTATTTATTATTTCTTTAATCCTAAATAGAAAGAGATAATATGTGTTTATGTAACTGCATGGTGTTACAGGTGGAATGTATGTACTTGACTAGCCATGTGTCACGGTTTAATATGGCCTAATGTATAAATCTGATCCTAGATTTCATTTTGGATGACAAATCTACAGAATAATCAGATCTTATACTGAGCTAATAACAAAAAGAAGTTATGAAATAGAAGCATATAGTATATTACAAACTATACATGTATAACTATATAGAATAAAGTTAACAATCACAGCACTGTCTAACCCTTACTCTTTACATCAAAGCTATGTTAGCTACCAAGGACACCATTCCATGCAATATTATGAAGTAAGCAATATACTGCAGAGATATTTTAGAAGGGAACGCCAAAGAGAGAGAGTGAGAGAGAGAATGAAAGGAGACAGATAAGAGAGGTCGGTAGAGAGATAAAAGTAGAGTAGGTGGACAAAGGGAAAGAAGAAAAGAAAGGTCAATTACTGGCGAGGAGCTAGCGTGAGAGGTTTTGTTCTCCAAATCTTGTTTACAGGAAGTCCACCAAGGTTCAACAGATGGGTGCATTCACAGAAATACATTTTATTGCATTTTTCCAAGCCTCAAAGTCTCCAAATTCTGCCTACCTTAATATGTGTGGGAAAACAGCGTTGTTGCTTCTACTTGTCTTAACGCATCTATTCGGAAAGTGATATATGTGGGTACTCATGACAGGTTCATTGCAATTTTTTTACATTTATTAATGACACAAAATGTGTATTTTCTATAGAGTTTAGTTTTCCTCTATTTTGTTTGGGCTGCCATGAAAGCTCAGTCATGTCATGCAACACCCAATTGGAAAAGCATGTACACACTTCATCTATTTTATTTCTCTCAAATCTTTTGCATTTTGACTACTTTCTTTGGCAGTGGTAGACTCTGTTTCGTTTACTTTGGCCTGAGCCTATTTTGATTCAAGTTTGTGTCCTCTAAGTGTTCACCTGAACATACTCACTGGGTCCATGTTGTGAAGTAAATAAAGTTCAGGGTTATTTTGCTTCCTGGGGTTAACGTTCTGTAAGACATTTAGTGACTGAAGAGATTTCCATGGAAGTAATTTGGCAAATGCTGCTAACCTCAACATAATTATGTTTTGTTTACTCCACACACAAATGTAAAACATCCTAGGGAGTTTGAAATAAATACCTTTGGGCTTGTTTTTAAAAAAAAATTCTGATGATTATGATGATGATCACTACACTGAGTAGACAGGGGTGTTATCTATGAGTGATTAGTGTACATCAAACAATTTATGGAATTATTAAAGGTTCACAGCAAAGATATGAAACCTATTGTTATTCTTAGATTTATTTTTCTTCTAATTTGGCACACAGAAACTAATGTAAAAAATATTTTACGTGTCCACTTAAACCCCGTAAATCCACTCCACAGTAGACTATCAACTTAAAACTTGTCATCGCAATAATTGACGTCCCTAAGATGAACCACACTGAATTTGCACACTTCACATATGTAATGCTAATGCTCAAAATTTTCTTCTCCTTATGAACCATACCTCAGATTCTCTCCACATCTTGTATTTAGACTCATGATTGCACAAGAAGGAAGATAGTTCCTACAGATAGAGTGCTTGCTTTGTTATCCAACTTACCAAAAGTATGTGGACACCTGCTCGTTGAATATCTTATTCCAAAATCATGGTCATTAATATGGAGTTGCTCCCCCTTTTCTGCTATAACAGCGTCCACACTTCTGGGAAGGCTTACAACTAGATTGCTGTGGGGACATGCTTCCATTCAGTCACAAGAGCATTGGGGAAGTAGGGCACTGATGTTGGGCGATTAACTCTAGTCCATTGTTGGCGTTCCAATTCATCCCAAAGGTGTTCGATGGGGTTGAGGTCAGGGCTCTATGCAGGCCAGTCAAGTTCTTCCACACGATCTCAACAAATGATTTCTGAATGGACCTTGCTATCAATACATTTAATGAAGCTCCCAACGAACAGTTATTGAGCTGACGTTGCTTCCAGTGGCAGTTTGGAACTCAGTAGTGAGTGTTGCAATCGAGGACAATTGATTTTTAGGCACTACAGCACTTGGCGGTTCCAGTCGGTGAGCTTGTGTGGCCTACCACTTTGCGGCTCAGCCATTGTTGCTCCTAGACGTTTCCACTTCACATGCATGTTCACGCCCTGATCTGTTTCACCTGTCTCTATGCTTGTCTCCCCCCTTCCAGGTGTCGCCTATCTTCCCCATTATCCCCTGTGTACTTCTACCCGTGTTTTCTGTTTGTCTGTTGCCCGTTCGCCTTGTTTGTCAAGCTTACCAGCGTTCGTCCTGTCAGCTCCTGTCTTTTCTCAGACTCTCTTTTTCTTGTCCTCCTGGTTTTTGACCCTTGCCTGTCCTGACCATTGTACCTTACCACCTTACCACTCTGCCTGACCCTGCCTGCCGTCCTGTATCTTTGCTCCTACTCTGGATTATCGACCCCTGCCTGCCTTGACCTGTCGTTTGCCTGCCCCTGTGGTTACAATAAACATTGTTACTTCACACAGTCTGCACTTGGGTCTTACCTTGATTCCTGATATTAACAACACTTACAGTTGACCGGGCAGCTCTAGCAGGGCAGAAATTTGATGAGCTGACATGTTAGAAAGGTGCCATCTTATGACGGTGGCACGTTAAAAGTCACTCAGCTCTTCAGTAAGGCCATTCTACTGCCAATGTTTGTCTATGGAGACTGCATGGCGATGTGCTCGATTTTATACACCTGTCAGAAACTCATTTGAAGGGGTGTCCTGCGAACCCCTTTCATTGCTGCATGCAGCTTTCATTTTTTATTTTTTTGAATACATAATAATTAGAACCATTGTTTTTGTATTGTTAAATCTTTATAACAAGGATGGTAATATGATCATATTGTTCTGACAACATCCACTTATGTTTTCTGTTGCAAGTTCTATCAAATGTTTTTGCTATTAACAGATTCTGAAGTTTCAGATGTTTTAGGTTTGATAAATGTACAAACAGGTATAACACTTGTGATTTGTATGAACATAAGGTTGATGAATAGCAATGTACTTTCTTTCTAGTTCCATTTACTCTCAGTAAAGAAGAAACAAAAAAACAAACAATTTTTACTGTTTTGCTCTGAATTATAATCATAATATTGTTGGGAACCTCGCAGTTCACTTTGAATGACAGGTATTTCCATGTTAACATAATTTCAAGTTATTGCTATCATGTTGATTTGAGTAGAAAACGTGAAATAGGTGCCATTTAGTATCTCCTATTTCTACTGAAGGTTTGTCTGCCATTTTAGTGGTCTAGTTGGGTGGTTGTAATCTAGCTGTAGGTGATTTTGGCCTGGCAGTCAGGACAGGTCCCTACACTCCCTAGTCGAGCCCGAGGCCTAGTGTTTGTGCCTCTTTGTTCTCTTGTCTCCAACTGAAGTTATCAGTGCTGTTGTTTGCCTACGTCATGGCTCCTCTGAGTGACCCACACCTACCCTGCCAAACAGCCAAAGGCCCACTCTGATCTGCTCACTCCCTATGTCCTGTCTGGACACAAAGTCAACTAGATCTGCAGCATCAGCCTAGGTCCTGGAACCCGCCCACACTTTCCCAATATGCAATGACTCCTTTGTCCGCTGCTGTGTTTCCTCTCCGGCAAGGACACAAATGGCTTCTGACTAAGGGCCAGACCAATCACGTGCTGTCCTGTCCTCTGGCCTGCCCCCAGAGTAGAGTAGTCGTCTAGACACAACAACTGAGACTGTGAAAATCATGGGCAATGAAGGAGAATGGTTCTAGCACTACTTAAAGACTAGGAGATGAACTCCATGATTGTCTGGCAGTCAGTAGCAGTAGGACTGTAATGCATGAGCAAATCTCAGTGTTGAGTATTGGATTCTAATGCTGGAAAGTGAGGTGCCAATGACTGGTCTCAAATGGAAGTGATTTAGCCTAGAGAGAGAGCTTCTGCAATTCTAGACATGTTTCAGACATCAATCTTAAAAGCGGGTACTATGGGGAAAGACATTTTTTTCATCCAACTTTCATCCAGGAATCTGAAAGCACTCTTAGCCGTAGCGTTCATTTCCCAGAAAGATGTGTCAGCAGACAATTTCCATTTTGATCTAGATAGCATTTCGTTTTCCGTGATTTAGAGAGACTGGCCAAGTACAAACTATCCCCGAACATCAGAGTACGACATCAGATGTTCCCAGAGTAGGTGAGTTGATTAAAGCAGACTAAAGCTTGTTAGCGTGTATGGGGAAGTTTGCACAGTATAAATGTAAGTGTTCTTCGTGAACTAATATATTATGAAGCGGTGTTCACAGCACAGGGCTGATCTTCATACAGACATTGGGGAGGGATCCGACCAAGGCCATTATCACAAGGCTTTGTGATCTGTCCATAGACTTAGAGCAGCGATACTCTCCAATTTTGTGGACAGGCTTATGACATCAAGTAAAATCTTCAAATGTTTTGACAATCGACTTTTAGAAGTTGAAATAAGTTATAATTGACTTGTGGTGAGAATAAACTTGCAATAAATAGGTCTCTGTATTATATATACACAGTTGAAGTTGGAAGTTTATATACACCTTAGCCAAATACATTTAAACTCAGTTTTTAACAATTCCTGACATTTAATCCTAGTAAAAAGTCCCTGTCTTAGGTCAGTTAGGATCACCACTTTCTTTGAAGAATGCGAAATGTCAGAATAATAGTAGAGAGAATGATTTATTTCAGCTTTAATTTCTTTCATCACATTCCCAGTGGGTCAGAAGTTTACATACACTCATTTAGTATTTGGTAGAATTGCCTTTATATTGTTTAACTTGGGTCAAATGTATTGGTTAGCCTTCCACAAGCTTCCCACAATAAGTTGGGTGAATTTTGGCCCATTCCTCCTGACGGAGCTGGTGTAACGGAGTCAGGTTTGTAGGCCTACTTGCTCGCACACGCTTTTTCAGTTCTGCCCACAAATTTTGAGGTCAGGGCTTTGGGATGGCCACTCCAATACCTTGACTTTGTTAACCTTAAGCCATTTCGCCACAACTTTGGAAGTATGCTTGGGGTCATTGTCCATTTGGAAGACCAATTTGCGACCAAGCTTTAACTTCCTGATTGATGTCTTGAGAATTTGCTTCAATATATCCACAGAATTTTCCATCCTCATTACGTCATCTATTTTGTGAAGTGCACCAGGCCCTCCTGCAGTAAAGCACCCCCACAACAGCACCCCCGTGCTTCAAGGTTGGGAGGGTGTTCTTCGGCTTGCAAGCCTCCCCCTTTTCCCTCCAAACATAACTATGGTCATTATGGCCAAACAGTTATATTTTTGTTTCATCAGACCAGAGGACATTTCTCCAAAAAGTACGATCTTCATCCCCATGTACAGTTGCAAACCGTAGTCAGTTTTTTTATGCCGGTTTTGGAGCAGTGGCTTCTTCCTTGCTGAGCGGCATTTCAGGTTATGTTGATATAGAACTTGTTTTACTGTTGATATATATACTTTTGTACCTGTTTCCACCAGCATCTTCACAAGGTCCTTTGCTGTTGTTCTGGGATTGATTTTCACTTTTCACACCAAAGTACGCTCATCTCTAGGAGACAGAATGTGTCTCCTTCCTGAGCGGTATGATGGCTGCGTGGTCCCATGGTGTTTATACTTGCGTCCTATTGTTTTTACAGATGAACGTGGTACCTTCAGGCGTTTGGAAATTGCTCCCAAGGATGAACCAGACTTGTGGAGGTCTACAATTTTCTGAGGTGTTGGCTGATTTCTTTAGATTTTTTTTAATGTCAAGCAAAGAGGCACTGAGTTTGAAGGTAGGCCTTGAAATACATCCACAGGTACACCTCCAATTGACTCAAATTATGTCAATAAGCCTAGCAGAAGCTTCTAAAGCCATGACATCATTTTCTGGAATTTTCCAAGCTGTTTAAAGGCACAGTCAACTTAGTGTATGTAAACTTCTGACCCACTGGAATTGTGATACAGTGAATTATAAGTGAAATAATCTGTAAACAATTGTTGGAAAAATTACTTGTGTCATGCACAAAGTAGATGTCCTAACCGACTTGCCAAAATTATAGTTTGTTAACAAGAAATTTGTGGAGTGGTTGAAAAACGAGTTATTGACTCCAACCGAAGTGTATGTAAACTTCCGACTTCAACTGTATTTTTTGGGGTGAAAATGTCTGAACATAACAGCTCACACATATCAAAGTCGTTAAATTGAAAATCTGTTCTTTCTTACTCAGCCCCCCCCCCCCCCCCCCCCTCCATCCCCTCCCAGTTTGAGATGGTCACTGCTGTTAGCCTATATAAAGTCAATCCACCACAAAGTTCAAATGAAAACATTTTCCATTTCACCCATTATTAGCCCCGGGGGCGGTCAGTCAGTGACGACCACTGAAGTGTGAAAAGCCGAGAGCAGCGGAAAGAGATAACCACACGCTGTAAACGATACAGGAAGATTAGTGTTTATTCTGGATTGGACAGTCGTATTTCCTGTTCAAGAAATCACTGTGATGGAATAAATATTTTCAGAGGCCATTTTTTGCCCTTTGATTATATTTTTGGACTGCTTGTCCACTGTTAGGGAGGAGATGTCCCCTGCTTCTGAGCTGTGTGAGAAGTAGGGCAAACCTTTAGTCTCAGTCCATCAGAAATAGCCACTGCTGCTCTCTCTGTATCACGAGGTCCATGTAGATGACTATAGCCCCTGTAATTCTATCTGTCTGAGTATTTTATACTCATCTAGGTTATTATGTGTATATTCTGTGGCAAAGTGAGGAATTGAGTTAGTTGTGAGAAAATGTAGTAGATATTGTGATTCTCTATTCAATCACATGTATTTATACAGCCCTTTTTACATCAGCTGATGTCACAGGTGTAGAACTATGGTGGCCAGTCCTCTTATGGCTGTGCAGATTATAAGAGTACATGATAAAACCAGATCATTCTTCAATATGTTCAAAGATTACGAAAAGGGTCAAATAATAATCAGTGGTGGTAGAGGGTGCAACAGGTCATCACCTCAGGAGGAAATGGGACTGTGTTTTCCATATATAAATAGAATGGTTGTCCATGCACAGCACTAGTACTCATCTGTGTATGTTATTTGTCCTTCTGCAAATGTCCACAATCATTTTTCCACCTGGAGAGATAGGTGAAGTCGATGTCTATAGACATCAATTATGGATAGGCTCTGTTGCACAACAACAACAACACCCTACATATATTGCAGTTACTGATACTTTGTTTAATCTACTGAGTCTTATAGGTCTCACTGGGACAAATGTGTAATGATTGAAGGACGGCTAATTATTCTCTTTTTCTCCCTTTATTTTTTCATTAATATTTGTATCTCTGGATGAATTATTCTCTTTCACTGTCTTTACAGTAATGATCTCAGAGTTTTAGAAGACTTCCAACATACACAGCATCCTAAAGGTGAGTATATTTCAACGTGTAGTGAGCTGGACAATAACTTTTAAACGTTGATGTGGTTGATTCCGTAATGACGTGCTAGGTAGTATCTAATATAAGTACTTCCACTGCGTGGCAGTGAGTAGCTATTGCATGTAAGGTCATTTAAATGTATGTAGTGCAGTGAGGACCACAATGGAAACAAGTCTTTTGACTTTTTGTGTATATAATCCTCTGAAATGTTGGTACATGTATTTGCGCCTGGTGTGGCCTCTTTATGTATTTTTAAATAAAAACATCATGTGACACACATACATCTAAATGACATAATCATTCATTTGACATCATTTGTACTGTATGTATGACTGTGAATATGCAAAATAAGTGAATTAACGGTACTGGTCATATGGTTATCAGAAAGCATGTGGACAGAATAACTACATCCAGTCCAGTGCGAGGTTCTAAACAGGCATGGAGTGTGTGTTTGATCAGGTGCATCAGTGAATGTGAGCCCCCCTCCTACAGGACTGTTCCTCTGTCTGCTATCTGCCTGTCTCTATGTCAGTCTGTCTGTCTTTCCATCAGCCTATCTGCCTGTCTCTCTCTCTCCCTTTTCCTCCCTATTTCTCTCCCCCTCTCTCTTTTTCTCCATCCTACATGGGGCAGCCAGTGGGATTCCTGGCAGAGTGATTTGGTATTGTGTCATAAAATCACATTGCCAGGGATTTCCAACCAGCTGCGTGCCACCCACTTCAACATCATCCCCATCCAGGAGCCTGTTGTCTTCCTCAACCTTTGTCCACCGTCTCCAAGCTACATTTTCTGTCAGAAGCTCACCCGGGATGAGGATCATCACACTACTGAGGCCAATGACTCTCATGGTCAGGATGTACTGTCGATAACGGCCTCTTACTTTCCTCAGCATTTTAATAATGCCACAGACAAGCATTATTTTCTACAAATGTGAAATGTTCCATAACATCTAATTGTGGTTTGCCAGTCCCTTGCTCAGTCTCAACACCCCGCTCAGAATTGGTAAATACACTCTAGAACTTTATTCAGGCGGGGATAAACCAACAAAGATATTGTCCATAAGCCATCGTCACCAAATATCTCCACAAGTGAATGTAACTCAATGGTGATCCATATCTGAAAACTTGTACTTTTTTAGAATAAGAAGAAGAAAAAACGCCAAATGGAAAAATGGATACACAAGAGAAATGGAGGACATCTGGATCTAGTGATACAGGATTCAGAGTTTCCTGAGGTGCAGGACTTAGCCAGCTTTGTGAACAGATCTGTGAAAGCCCATGTTCACAGTGGCTAAGTTCCGCTCCTCAGAGGCCATCTCTCATCAGCAGTGAAGTAAAACCCTGGACATGATGGAGGGGCGAGCAAACACTGTGGGGAGGGGAGGGGAGGGGGCAGGCCAGGGTCTCATACAGGAAGGAAACACAGGAAATGTCCCATTGGGAAAACCAGTAACAATCTAATTGTCCCATTGGGAAAACCAGTAACAGTCTAATTGTGGACCATGCTCCCATTTTCAATCAGGTTGGTCAAGTCGAGGGGCAAAGCCGTTCTAAATAGCTCTGGAATTTAGAGTGATAAACACTCTTTATCATGCAGTGTCTTGGTTGTGTTTTGAAGTGGTTTATTTTTCAGCACAGCCTATTTATCCCAGCATGTGCAATTTATTTGTAACTTCTAAGAAAATTAAATATGTCATTGCGTTATTATTTTTTGCAGTAATACCTGCCCAGTGCTTGTGTGATTTTGAGACTCATTATTAACTACACATGTTGTATAAATAATCTACTGTGACATTGCGGATGTAAGCATTATAATCATGACGACTGCTTGTTGGAATGACTATTCCACCAGATCACACATGGACTCAGCTGTATGTATGTATATGGACAAAGGAACTGTCCATAAAAACTCCCCTCACCTTGTAGGTGTGCCTCCCTGTGGTGAAAATGGAGCATTGTGAGTTACGGGGCTCAACCTCCTGTGCCTACTGAGCTGATAACAGTTTGATATAATGAGCACTGGCTCAGTTCAGCAGAAACCGGAGTTATGCCTATTAACAAAATTAAACATCAACATAATGCATTTACATAATAATGATAATCAACCAACAGAAAGCAATCAGCAATCAAGGCAGAGAGAAGAAGTTGGTTCACCCCAGTCATCCACTAGATGACCCGAGACCATGGAGGAATACTGCTCCTGTCATTTGTCCTCTAAATAGATTACAGGAGCAGAGTTTTTCCAGATGTATTTTCTACTGGAGCGTCTAGTTTTCTACATCTTGACTTCTACGTCTACTTAATGTGCAATGTTTTTTTCTCTGTGTAAGAAAGGCCCAATAAAACAACCTGTCTATGCACTAAGATAAGATTGTATGGTTCCAAAAATAAACTAGTATACATCAAAACTTTGCCTCCCCCTCTTTTTGCTTCTCAAAAGGTTATCATAAGGCCTCTAAAAGAATCATAATCGGAAATTAAGTGGAGGCATATGCCAACTATCTGTCTTATTTAAGATGGTGTTTGATGACATTAGTGCTCCTTTTTAATCCAACGGCATGCTATACTCTTAGAAAAAAAAGGTTAGGAGAACCCTTTTTTATTCCAGTCAGAACCCTTTTTGGTTTCAGGTAAAACACTTTTGGGTTCCATGTAGAACTCTCTGTGGAAAGGGTTCTAAATGGAACCCAAAGGGGTTCTACCTGGAACCAAAAAGGGTTATTCAAAGGGTTCTCCTATGGGGACAGCTGAAGAACCCTTTTAGGTTCTAGAAAGCACATGTTTTCTAAGAGTGTACGGACAGACGGAGTGCACTGCTGTCTGACTCATAATCTGTCGGCACAACGTGGTCTCAGAGTATTATTCTGTACGTAAATAAGAGACACTCCATTTAGTATGATATGTTTCGTATGGTATGTATTAATCCACCATCCATTTAGTATGATATGTTTCGTATGGTATGTATTAATCCACCATCCATTTAGTATGATATGTTTCGTATGGTATGTATTAATCCACCATCCATTTAGTATGATATGTTTCGTATGGTATGTATTAATCCACCATCCATTTCGTATGATATGTTACAAATCGCAATTTGTACATTATGTTACGAATTTTGCAAAACATACAATATGTTAAGAATTTGCAAAACGTATGATATGCTACAAATTCCAATTTGTTGTGGCTAAAGTTAGCTAGGTAGCTATGTGGCTAACGCTAACGTTAACTAGCTCTAGGGGTTAGGGTTAGGAGTTAAGGTTAGGGTTAAGGTTAGGAGTTAGGTTAAAAGGTTAAGGTTAGGTAAGGATTAGCTAAAAGGGTTAAGGTTAGGGTTAGGGGAAGGGTTAGCTAACAAGCTCAGTAGTTGCAAAGTAGCTAATTAGCTAAAATGATGCGATTCTAAAATGCAACCTTTGGGTTGCTACACATTCGCGTTATACACCCCACTCCCCCAACCCTTTTGCTTTTGCCTTAAGTAGCCTTCTATCTTATGTAACCATACCAAACATAACATATCATACTAATTTGAGTGTCTCGGATTTACGTTTACTATGCTACGTCTAGTCTGAGACAAGTCTGGTCGGCGTCATGAGGCCTTAGATTCATCACAGCTGTCTTAACCTCCACACAGTTACATAATGTCAGTTATGAGGCTGCCGGGCGGGCTGCGTGCGACTGGATCATATTTTCCTCATCTTCTCCTCATGCTCTGAGAAAAACTAGGGATTGTTGCCTCTTTGTTGTCATGATATGCAAGATTGGAGCCAATTTTCTGTCTTCAAGTAGAGTAAAAAAAAAAACAAGTACTGTACACATACAGTACATACTGTATGGCCGCTCCATGATAGCAATTCATATAGATTGCTGTGACAAGACTCTGAACCATGTCAAATTCAAAGCTATACCTCATGTCCGATACATGATAGATTTGATAGACATGGTATTACAGTAGGGGAGAAGACAGATCATGATGAACCACTAATAAATATGTCATAGTTGGACCTCAGAAGGCAACCGTGCCAAAAGTGAAGGGCTTATCTGTGATTTACAATGACCTAATAACCCGTCTACCTGGACATATTGACATGTAGCATTTCACTTTGCTTGACACAACGCCTACGGGTGAACTTTCTGAAGGAGCCTTCATGAACAATTATACCCTTTCTCATTTACTGTAGATGTATGGTCGTGTGAGAGGAAAAGTGAAACAGAGGAAGTACTGACATTGGCTTTTTAAAAACTTTTGGGGGGCATTGGAGAAATACTGATGATCATACTGATAGATTGCGTATGTCTTTAGTTCAGTAGTTATTTTCTAGGCTATACGTGTGCTAGGACAGATTTAATTATCAGACTCACCGGTCGCCACAGAGCATCAGTGACATCACTTCGGCAGAATGATCTTCATTTTTCACAGGGGCCTCAATGTCTAGTCAATATTCTGTACCTGTATTAGAAATGAAATGCATTCAATTTAAAGTGATTGATGCTGTTTACAGCAAACTGTGTCTAAAATGCAAAGCTTAAAAGGACAAAGAAATTGTAAATAGGGATATAAATCATTGCCATAACGTGGAAATCCTTTTTCTGTGTGCATGTTAGACTAAACATTGTTTTGACCTGTGTGACTATGCTCTGACCCAAATCAGTATGGCTCTATCCTGTTTATGTCAGGTTACGATGTAGGGATAAAGTATTCTCTATACAGTAATTAATGTGTAATTACTGTGTCAGATATTTTTCTGTGTGAATACCTGTGGCAGGTAGGCACACATCTTACCATTAGCTTGCTATTAGTTTTACTGTTTCACATGATCTCACATCAGATTTCCATAGACCTAGCATCTGTCACAGGCTTTCACCTAGGCATCCGAGACTAAAATAGACCAGACGTTTTGAAATGTAGCTTGTATAACAGTATTTTGCACATTTACATCGAAATGAAGGTAATGTATAATTAAGCAATAAGGCCCATGGGGGTGTGATATATGGCCAGTATACCATGGCTAAGAGCTGCTCTTAGGCACGATGCAATGCGGTGTGCCTGGATACAGGCCTTAGCCGTGGTATATTGGCCATATACCACAAAATCCTGAGGTGCCTTATTGCTATTATAAACTGGTTACCAACGTTATTAGAGCAGTAAAAGTACATGTTTTGTCATACGCGTGGTCTATGGTCTGATACAACACTGCTGTCAGACAATCAGCATTCAGGGTTTTAACCACCCAGTTTATAAATGATAATATAACCATGTTCTGAATGTACTTTAATATCTCTCTATTTCTAATAGACATCCTCACTCACTAGGCAACCACATCCAGTCTGATTTTAAAGTGCCTTTAAAAAGGCTGTTGCGTAATCTTTAAAAGCCAGACATTTCAGCTTTTAATTTCAGATTAATTCAAAAAAGTATTGTTTTATTCCTTTAAGTCTGTGAAATAGTGTCCAACAGTCCATGAGTCATGAAATGTGTACAAGAAAGAGATGTGTATAAGAGAGAGTGGTTGGGGGAACATTGTCTCATGTGTCTTCCAAACGGATCTGTATGTAACAGTATAGACTTTACGTCCGTCCCCTCGCCCCGACCTGGGCGCGAACCAGGGATGCGCTGCACATATCAACGGTCACCCTCGAAGCATCGTTACCCATCGCTCCACAAAAGCCGTGGCCCTTGCAGAGCAAGGGGAACCACTACTTCAAGGTCTCAGAGCGAGTGACGTCACCGATTGAAACGCTACCAGCGCGCACCACCGCTAACTAGCTAGCCATTTCGTATCGGCTACATGTACATAAGCATGATCCTGCAATTTTCATTGCCTCTAATGCCCTCTTTTTGTGGCGAGATATCTGCCTCAAGCTTTACGTGTAAAGACATAGTTCAATATTTTGTTTATGCAAATATTTAGCCTAAGATAAATTAAGGTTGGATAAAACTGACAGCTAAAATTATGGGGATACGATTTCTCTTGCTTTTTAGCAAGTGTACTTCCCCTTTCTGGAGTCTTATCATTCTCCTCAAGGATATTGTGTTTTGTTGATATTCTTAACCATCGACTGAAATTGATTCCAGTGCTTCAAAAATCTGCGGGCCTAAGTCAATTAAGAACTTACACTTTGTCAGAACATGGTATGCTTCAGTGAGTTGGCCCAACTAATCACTTAAGCCTTCATAACATTATAGAAGGAGTTTTTGGCAGCTGCATAGGCCTGGTGCCCATTTAGACACATAACCTCTTTTGATCTATCATAAGACAGAACTGTAATGAAAGAACAAGTGTCGTATTTCTTGGTCACAAAAGTGCACTAAAATGAGATTAAGATTCATGACATCACTGGTTCTGCATGGGCAATCAAAAATATTCCACTTCTTGTATGTACTTATGTCAATGAAAGGAGCCTGAGCAGAACCCCTTGTGTTTCTACTGTCTTGTGTGAAAATGCTTTTTCTTAGCATCATTTTGGCATAGCGTGCTGGGACTAAACCCATTATAAGACACAGCAGTGAGTCCTCAGAACAAATGAGCTGTTCATGTTCGCAGGGTTTTGTACGGTTTATTCACACCTCTTTGGGCATTAGGGTGACTCATCGTCTGCGTTGCAAATGGCACCCTATTACTTATGTAGTGCACTACTTTTTAACTTGAGACCTATGGGCCCTGGGCAAAAGTAGCGCACTACATAGTGAATAGGGTGGTATTTGCAACGCAACCATTCTCTCTCAGTTTAGGCTCTACCCAAGAAAACATACTCCCTCCTCAGCAGGAGTGGTGAAGCATCAACCCCTGAGAAATGATGTTGCACAACACTTGTTACACCTATAGCATGACATTTATTTATTTATTAATACATTTTTTTAACCTTTATTTAAATAACTAAGTCAGTTAAGAATAAATTCTTATTTACAATGACGGCCTACCCCGGCCAACCCTAACCCAGACATTGCTGGGCCAATTGTGCGCCGCCCTATGGGGCTCCCAATCAAGGCCAGCCTGGAATCGAACCAAGGTCTGAAGTGTCGTAGACCGCTGCGCCACTCGGGAGACGTTACCTCACAGAATACAACACTTCCTTATTCACCACTTTTTTCTACAAACAACAATATTCATGTTTTAGTAGTCATTCATGTGTCTGTCATTCTTCTAAAGATAGAATTGAATCGATTTTCCAGTTAACTTGAAGTACTAGTAGACTAGAGGAAGTGAAGTGGTCATACACTATACTAACTAGCTTGAATATTTCAAAGTGACATTTCAATGGGTGTGGTCATTTCTCTAGATATCCTCTATACCTGGACTATACGCCTGAATCAGTAAGAGAGTGACTCACACACACACGCACACACACATGCACACACACACACCCTGCCAAGGCCAACGTAGATGCCTACTCCAAATGGCATGACGGGAACAACAGATCTTGGCTGTGACCACACTTTACTGCTGTTACTTAGGCTTTCTTTCCATGACTGCACTGACGTCCTGGCACATCATCTCAGACTGTGCTCACACACAACCCACAGCCATCATAGCATCCCAAATGAAAAACACTACATCTTATGCATGGACTGTTTCTGACTGACTTACTAGAGCGAGTGAGGGTGTGTGTGTGTGTGTGTGTGTGTGTGCCTATGTGCATGTCTTTCTGCATGCATGTGTGTGTGTTAGTGCCGATTAAATGTTTTCAGACTGCAGTGAAAGAAGTAGACTTTTTGATGTTGCTTCATAATCAGGGACTCTAAATCTTGCTAGAAAAAACAGCAAAGGTGGTGGCAGAGGGGGGATTTTAGTAACATAATCTTCTCTTGGATCTTTAGAAAGATATTGTGCTAGACAAAGAAGAGTTAGAAACTTTTTTTATTTTTAAAAAAATGTTACCCCTTTTTTTACCCCAATTTCGTGGTATCCAATTGTTGTAGTAGCTACTATCTTGTCTCATCGCTACAACTCCCGTACGGGCTCGGGAGAGACAAAGGTTGAAAGTAATGCGTCCTCCGATACACAACCCAACCAAGCCGCACTGCTTCTTAACACAGCACGCATCCAACCCGGAAACCAGCCGCACCAATGCGCCGGAGGAAACACCATGCACCTGGCCACCTTGGTTAGCGCACACTGCGCCCAGCCCGCCACAGGAGTCGCTGGTGCGCGATGAGACAAGGACACCCCTACCGACCAAGCCCTCCCTAACCCGGGCGACGCTAGGCCAATTGTGCGTCGCCCCACGGACCTCCCGGTCGCGGCCGGGAGAGCGACAGAGCCTCCCTCAAAGTCAACAAAACGAAGGAGCTGATCATGGACTACAGGAGACAGCAGAGAGAGCCCGCCCCCATCCACATTGACGGGGCCACAGTGGAGAGGGTCAAAAGCTTCAAGTTCCTCAGCGTGCACATCACTGACGACCTGAAATGGTCCCTTCACACAGGACTCAACCACAGGAGGTTGAAGAAATTTGCCTTGGCCCATAAGACCTTCACAAACTTCTACAGATGCACCACTGAGAGCATCCTGTCGTGCTGTATCACCACCTGGTATGGCCATGGCACCGTTCGCAACTGCAGGTCTCTCCAGAGGGTGGTGCGTTCAGCCCAATGCATCATCAGGGGCACACTGCCTGCCCTCCAGGACATCTACAGCACCCGGTGTCACAGGAAGGCCAAGAAGATCATCAAGGACCTCAGCCACCCGAGCCACAACCTGTTCACCCAGCTACCATCCAGAAGGAGGAGACAGTACAAAGTACAGGTGCATCAAAGCTGGGATCAGCTTTTATCTCAAGAAGTTAAACAATGACCACTAGCCAGTCGCCGCCCAGTACCCTACCCTGAACCTTAGTCAGTGTTAGTAGCCGGCCACCATGCAGTACTCTACCCTGCACCTTAGAGACTACTTTGCCCTATATACATAGTCATTGAACACTGGTAACTTTAATAATGTTTACATTCTGTTTACCCACTTTATATGTTTATACTGTAACTACTGCTGTACAAACTTTTCAATTAATATACTGTCCATGCTGTCTACACACACCATTATACATACAGTCAAAAATGTTGTCACACCTACTCATTCCAGGGTTTTTCTTTATTTGTACTATTTACTACATTGTAGAATAATAGTGAAGACATCAACACTATGAAATAACACATATGGAATCATGTAGTAACCAAAAAAGTGGTAGACAAATCTAAATATATTTTATATTTGAGATTCTTCAAAGTAGCCACCCTTTGCCTTGATGACAGCTTTGCACACTCTTGGCATTCTCTCAACCAGATTCCTGAGGTAGCCACCTGGAATGCATTTCAATTAACAGGTGTGCCTTGTTAAAAGTTCATTTGTGGAATTTCTTTCCTTCTTAATGCGTTTGAGCCAATCAGTTGTGTTGTGACAAGGTAGGGGTGGTATGCAGAAGACAGCTCTGCTTGGTAGAAAGACCAAGTCCATATTATGGCAAGAACAGCTCAAATAAGCAAAGAGAAACGACAGTTCATCATTACTTTAAGACATGAATGTCAGTCAAAATGGAACATTTCAAGAACTTTGAAGGTTTCTTCAAGTGCAGTCGCAAAAACCGCTATGATGAAACTGGCTCTCATGAGGACCGCCACAGGAAAAAAAGACCCAGTTACCTCTGCTGTACCTCTGTTCATTAGAGTTACCAGCCTCAGAAATTACAGCCCAAATAAATGCTTCACAGAGTTCAAATAACTGGCATGTCTCAAAATCAACTGTTCAGAAGAGACTATGTGAATCAGGCTTTCATGGTTGAATTGCTGCAAAGAAACCACTACTAAAGGACACCAATAATAAGAAGAGACTTGCTTGGGCAAAGAAACATGAGCAATAGACATAAGATCAGTGGAAATTGGATGATCTTTGCATGTGTGGTTCCCACCGTGAAGCATGGAGGAGGAGGTGTGATGGTGCTTTGCTGGTGACACTGTCAGTGATTTATTTAGAATTCAAGGCACACTTAACCAGCATGGCTACCACAGCATTCTGCAGTGATACGCCATCCCATCTGGTTTGCACTTAGTGGGATAATCATTTATTTTTCAACAGGACAATGACCCCAAACACACCTCCAGGCTGTGTAAGGGCTATTTGACCAAGAAAGAGAGTGATGGAGAGCTGCATCAGATGACCTGGCCTCCACAATCACCCAACCTCGACCCAGTTGGAATGGTTTGGGATGAGTTGGACTGCAGAGTGAAGGAAAAGCAGGAATGTGCTCAGCATCTGTGGGAACTTCTTCGAGACTGTTGGAAAAGCATTCCATGTGAAGCTGGTTGAGAGAATGCCAAGAGTGTGCAAAGCTGTCATATATTCCTACTTCGAGGAATATAAAATATATTTGGATTTGTTTAACACTTTTTTGGTTACTATATGATTCCATGTGTGTTATTTCATAGTTTTGATGTCTTCACTATTATTCTACAATGAAGAAAGTGGTAAAAATTAAGAAAAACCCTGGAATGACTAAGTGTATCCACACTTTTGACTGTACTGTATACATACAGTATATATATATATATAGCAAACAAAAATGTAAAAAATATAAATGCAACATATTCCAGACTCTGACATTACTGGTTCTGATATTTCTTAATTTTAACTTTTGGATTATGTGTCTATTGTTTTATATTGTTAGCCACCACATGTCTATTCTGGCCAGGCTATGTTGTGATTGAGTCTAATCCACCTATAATCTAGACTCATTAGGTTTTCATCCATTAGTTGAACTCAGGGAAATATGTTTTCATGGTCTGTAACCTTGCCAATCTGTATTAGCCTATCAATTGAAACACTTTTTAGGCCTAATGCGAAACTGAATGACTCATTTAGCATTTTCAAAGCCCCCTACAAATGAAAGAACAAACTGTTAGTTTTTTACCAAATTGTCCAATGATTGTATTTTCGCACAAGCTGGGTTAAATGGCATATAAAGTAACTATTGCTCTTCCCGTAAAATGGTGTCACTTATCCTCCATCCACACAAATCAAGTTAATGATGTCCTCAGGCTGGTCCCAGGAACATCTTGGGGGGCAGGCTGGGCATCGAAAGAAATGATGGAAGGTATCAAGCTCAAATCATTGATTACACTAAATAACATAATGAGTCACAGTAACAAATTGTTGAATTTGATTTGAGAGTCATAATATATTAGGGTGACCACATTTAAAATACCAACATGCAGAACAACAGGATGTTATTGTGGGACATTCGCTGGACAGTTTAGTCAATATTAATACAAGTATTTGGCAGTTTTGGGCAGATTATACTTTTTGTGGACTATTCAGCTAACCATCCTAAAATCTCATTCGATATATAACTTATAATATAACTTTCCTAAACGAGCACAATGCACCATTGTGAGATGTGGCGGATAACAATGTATACATTCATTGGTCATTTCAGAGGTTAAAAAAAACATGCCATGTAGCTGGCCGGCAGCTCGATGTTCCAAGGTGGTAGCTAGCTACTGCCACACTGTGGTTATGCATGTCATTGCATCATACACCCATATTTAAAATGGGAAATGCAAGCAATATGTCAAAATGTCAAAAACGACATTAGTTCAAGTGAATGGTTTCTATTAAAGGTACAAAAAAAAGACTACCACATACTTATTCAAATGGATACGACACCTGCGAAGGTAACCTGCAATAATGACATTTGTTTTTCTTCTATTTGTTTCTATGGCTAGAAGGGATACAGCTTTGGTCAAATTAAAGTCAAACGTTTTAGTTTTTTGCATTTTAGCTAACCTTAATCTAATCATCTCAACCTGCTATGTTATTTATCCTAACCTGACAGTGGTGCGTAAATTCTCCTGACCTGCTACGAAAATTCAAATCTGACATTAATTTGACAAAAGCTGGAGTCCTAGCCACGACGACGTTCACGTTACAACTGTGTTGCCAATCTTGCCGAGCCATCTTGTCACAAGAGGACCACAAAGGAAATACGTCCTAGACTTTGCGTGTTTTCCTATATGATTTTACTAATGTGCATATGACATGGGTGTCTTTTTAAAGTTTTATGTTTGCTTGTTTTTCAAATTGTCGAATTAGATAAACCATCCTAAAACTAAACATCCTTGCCCACGACCAATGAGCATCGCCTTTTTCTACTTCTTCCGCTGACGTGAGACGACTTTCAAATCTTTGGCGGTTGACTGGCGTTTGATAACTTTTCTACATAATTCAACTGTTTACACGAATTAACATGGATTCAGCTATGGCAAACCTTCTTGTTGGGTTTCCAGTCAACATCCAAAGAAGCGACGGTAAGCTGTGTAGCTAACTTTTTTTTTTAATTATAACGCTACCTTTTTATTTGACTAGGAAATACATATTGAGACGTTGGCTAGGTTCCTTTTTCAAATGTGCCCTGCAATACAACACGTTACGTTAAGATGGTTAGCTAGCGTTAGTAAGTTAGATTCGCCTCCCACATGATTTCGCTTCTTAGTTAGCAAACATTAACGTGGGTTATGCATTTGGCTGTTATTTGTTATATTAGCTAACCTTTTTGTTGTCGCGTAAATCAGTTAATGTACAGGTGAATGAGTTGAACTCAGCTAACGTTAACGCGTTAGCCGAATTTACTCAACACAACGTTAACTGCGAATAGCTAACATCGTTGTTACCTGTGTGGTTGTTGATTTACAGTAACTAGCTAATAGTCTTTCATTATTCCAGGTACCTACTGGCTTTAAATAGTTAGCTATTGTAGTTAAAGAAAAAAGACGGCTAAATATTTTAGTAAATTTTGCTAGGTACAGTATTTGACTTAGCTAACGTTAGTTGGATAGGATAATGACGCCATCCGTTGATTGTTGGTTTTAATATTATAACGTTAGTTAGCTAACGTTACCCTTTTGTAGAAATGGGTGACTACCGTTACAGTGGAGTAGCTAACGCTGGTCCAGGCAGGGCATTGTACTTTGATTAACTGACTGAACTCTACGGTGAAGGAAGTTCCTAATGAACTCCACCAACTTCTTCCCCGTGTAGTTTAGTCGGCTAGGCATTGGTGTGAACTTGCTAACAGGTGGTGTAAAGTTACTGATGGCTGAATGTGTTTTATAGGGCGAGTGCATACTGCAAACATCAAAACGGTTGATTCCACAACATCTATTGTAAATGTTGAATGGTTTGAGAAATCTGTATGCAGGGGAAAGGAGGTAAGTGGTTCAAGAGTGCCTTGTCTATGTTACAGAGAACAATTAACTTAGTGCTTTTAATCTTGACTGATGCATTTTTGGGACCATATCAACAGTGGACTAATGAACAAAATACTAACATGTTTCTTTGAGTGACCTTTTATACTAGTTTGAGTGACATGAAATACGTTTGGATTCATGTAAGAGCTCTGGAAGACAATAAATAGTTGGATCTAGCTATGCTATGTGCTGCAACTTTTTAAATAAACTGATGTTTGTTGACATACTGCTGCTATTCCTGTCATTTAGCTCGAAATAAATGAATTATGGTCCCTGAATGAAGCGCTTTTTGAGCACATGAAATCCGCTACTACACCTGCTCCCCCAGAGAAGGTAAGCATACTCTAGGGGTGGGCCTAGGAGCTTGAGGTTCAAAGTGTATTACATTTGAAAGTTGATGATCCTAAAGTCAGGAACAATGTTGCTTACGTGTGTGATTTTTATTTTCTCCAGAAATATGAAAGCCGTCTCCGTTCATCCAGGATCCCTGCTCCTTCCAATCGTAAGTGACTTGTCTTGAGAAGTTATTATGCTAAGTTAGAACATTTTTTGTGGAGGGGGGGTAGAAAATATTGTAGATTCAGCAAAACATTTGTTTAGTTTATGAAAATCTGTTAATTTAGGAAATCTGTTCAAGTATTGGCCATGAATAAAAAAAGATGTGATTGTGTTATCAATGTATGAAATTATTGTTATTTTCAAATATATTTTTGGTTTTAGTTGCGGACAATTTGCAGTGAACTAATTATGTTCCGGCACCCCACCATTCGCCCTGATAAAAATCTGCCTGCGGCTGAATATAGTTGCCTACCCCTGTCTTATAAGTGTTTCTTTCAGTGGTGTGTGTGAAAGAGTTAATTATGGATATTTTCTTTATAAGGTTCTGCTCAAGTGGGTCCTCCTGAGGAGACAGGTTTGCATGCAATGCATGTTCCTCTCTAACCAAATCATATGCTAAATTGCTTTATATGAGATGGAATCCCATATAGGGCTGTTTTCCTCAGTTATACCTTGATTTGAAGATAAAATCACATTGGCCTGTATCTTCAGGTGCATAATAACTCTTTAATTAATTTAATTAACTCAATGGTGCACAATAAATTTACCCACTTGGTGGTTAGTGGAACTGCCCTTGTAGTGGGACAGTATGTAATCTGTACATAAATAATTGATGAACTATTTGGTATGTGATGGCTACCAATCATGTACAGAGAAGACCTATACCATACTGTTTACAACTAGAATTCCATTTTGTGACAATAGGTTCCAAAAGGTCTTTGTTCAGTATTATATCAGCCTACTGTGGTTGAAACTATATAGACATACACTGAGTATACAAAACATAAAGAACAGCTCCATGAGACTTACCAGGTGAAAGCTATGATGCCTTATTGATGTCACCTGTTAAATCCACTTCAATCAGTGTAGATGAAGGGGAGGAGACCAGTTAAAGAAGGATTTCAAAATTTTGATATAATTGAGACATGGATTGTGTATGTGTGTCATTCAGAGGGTGAATGGGCAAGACAAAATATTTAAGTGCCTTTGAACTGGGTATGGTAATAGGTGCCAGGCGCACCAGTTTGTGTCAAGAACTGCAACACTGCTGGGTTTTTCAAAAATGGTCCACCACCCGAAGGGTATCCAGTCAACTTGACACAACTGTGGGAAGTATTGGAGTCAACATGGGACAGCATCCCTGCGGAATGCTTTCAACACCTTGTAGGGTCCATGCCCCAATGAATTGAGGCTGTTCTGAGGGCAACAGGTGGGGGTGCAACTTAATATTAGGAAGGTGTTCCTGATGTTTGGTATACTCAGTGTATTTGTACTGTAAAGTGACCCTAAGCAGTTTTGTTAAGGGTACTAGCACTCTTTCTAGTTCAATGCATTCCACAGAGGGCAGAGTCTGCCGGTTTTTACCTTTCAATTAAGACCTCGACAACCAGGTGAGGTTGTTTTAGGATCCCCATTGTAAGAGTAGCTGCTGCTTTCGCAACATGTGTCCACATGAAAATGACTTAAGAACATTATTAGACAAGAACAGCTCAAGTACAGAACTACATACATGTAAAAATGGCACACAGTGTGTAGGTATGGATATGTAGACAATATCTAGGGGAGAGGCATTGTGCCATGAGGTATTTTGTCATTTAATTTTTTTAATTTATAAACCAGGTTTGCTGTTCATTTGAGCAATATGAGATGGGAGTTCCCTGCAATGTCTCTATATAATACTGTACGCTTTCTTGAATTTGTTCTGGATTTGGGCACTGAAAAGACCCCTGGTGGTATGTCTGGTGGGGTAAGTGTGCGTGCCAGAGCTGTGTATAAGTTCACTGTAAACAATTTTGAATTTTCCACATGTTTCTTATATAAAGAAGTGATGCAGTCACACTCCTCAACTCTTAGCCAATAGAAACTGGCCTGCATAGTATTTATATTAGCCTTCTGATTACAATGAAGAGCAAGACGTGCCACTCTGTTCTGGGCTAGCTGCAGCTTAACTAGGTATTTTCTTTTCACCACATGACTGGACAATAATCAAGATAAGACAAATAGAGCCTGCAGGACTTGCTTTTTGAATTGTGGTGTCAAAGTCGAGACCTCTCCACATCTTTACAACCATTGAATGTATATATTTGACCATTTAAAAGGTAACAAGGTAACACAAAGTAATTGACATGGCATTCCTGATTCGCCCAGCTAAAATTGAACACATTGAGAATTAGTAGTGGAAAAGGAGCTGGCCAGCTGTTTACTAGGCCTACGTTGAAATCATGATATTTATATGGTTTGTCTAGTGCAATGGTGGAGAAAGTACTCAATTGTCATACTTGAGTAAAAGTAAAGATACCTTTTAAGGAGCGGACTTTTTTTATCTTTTTTTCCCCCCCTTCAATTTTTGCCTAAAATTACATACCCAAATCCTAAGACAATTTTTCTGTTCTGCTAGGCAGTCAAAATGTAACAAGTACTTTTGGGTGTCTGGGATATTGTACGGAGTAAAATGTAAATTTTCTTTTGCAATGTTGTGAAGTAAAAGTTGTCAAAAATATAAATGGTAAAGTACAGATGCCCCAAAAACTACTTTAGTACTTTCAAGTATTTTTACTTACGTACTTTACACAACTGGCCTAGTGTTGGGATCAGAAGGATGATGAACAAGTTATTAATCATACAAAAGACTACTCAATACAACTGTAGTGGTTAAGGTGTTAGGCTAACTATACTCTTCTACTCAGTTCCACTTCCTAGAAAGTCCATACGGCAGACATGCTTGTTCCGGGCCCCTGCTCCAGTCTCTGAACCTGCTAAGACTAAACAAGACTTCCTGTCTTCAGAGTATCCACCCTCTGTCCTCAAAGCTTCTGGTGGGGGTTGCTTCTCATTTTGTGCTTTCTGATTTCTTGCCTATCCCATATATGCTGCCCCCAGATCTGTTTGTGCTCTTGCCAACTCCATTGCAGTCATTGTTTAGTGACAGGGAGTTGGCATGACACAAACTGACTGGCGCTCAGGCTATATTTCTTACTTTCATTCAAATAATGAATTCCATTACCCTCAATTTTTTCCCCCCTCTGTGTCTTCTTGATATTCAACATACTTCATTTTCCAGGTGTGCCCAACCGAGTGGGGAAGAGGAACAATCAGAGGCAGACTGTTGTCCTGCCGCCAGTCAACGATACCAAGAGTGTCTTAGTCACCTCAAGTGAGCTTTAGGAACTTTGAGTCACATCACTGTTTATCGCTCTGGACATGTATTCATAAATAGTCTTAGAGGAGTGCTGATCTATGATTAGTTTTGCCCTAAAGATCACAATTAAAAATACATTAAATGGACTGGGGGGCATGATTCTAGACTCTGATGCCCTGCTATCTTCGTGAGCATCATTCATCACATTTGATAGCTTCTCTTTCAGACAAACGGAGATCTGTGGTACCCACAGACATGAGCAAACCAGTGAACAAAAGATTGTCCCATGCAGTCAAGAGTTCTGACATGGTGCCCAAGAAGGGAAAGGTATGAGACATTGTATAATGTTTACATGGTACTATTGTCCTATGGAAATGAGCTTTTGTGAAGATGCAGACCAATAGGTCTATAGCTAACTTACCGTCAATTCCCCCAATTAAGTTCTATTGGAGATGCACCGACATTACATTTTTTACTGATATCTGAAACTTTTCTTGACAAAGAAAGATACAGATTTTTTATATATATATATATATATATATATATATATATATATATATATATATATATATTTTTTTTTTTTATATGTGTGTATATATATATATATATTTTTTTTTTTTTTATATGTGTGTATATATATATATATATTTTTTTTTTTTTTATATGTGTGTATATATATATATATATATTTTTTTAAATATTTTTTAATGCCAAAAAATTAGTGGCTTTTTAAGCATTCTAGTACCGTTAGTTAAAACACACGCACATGGACACAGAGGTCTAAGGCACTGCATCTCAGTGCAAGAGGCGTCACTACAGTCCCTGGTTCGAATCCAGGCTGTATCACATCCGGCCGTGATTGGCCCAGTGTCCTCCGTAAATAAGAATTTGTTATTAACTGACTTGCCTAGATAAAGGTTACACACACACACACCACACTGACCAAAAGTTATTTTGTTGGCATTTACATATGTCCCCATTACCAGTAAAACATAATCAAAACCTATTTTTCACTTACTTGCTGTGCTGTTTCATTGTTCAGTCTCAACCAACAACGTCTTGTCCAGAATGACTGCACATCACATATTAATTTAAGATTTTCATACTTTTTTTACGTAGTTATTACACATTGATTACACGATCACTCGTGTTTCATGTCACATCATTCATCGATACGTATGCTATGATGCTGGTAAAGTTGTCTCGCGCACCGTCAGTGCTAGTCAAAAAAAGAAAAGCTAGCTAGCTCATGGATGCAAACAATGTTCTTCCTCAAACATAGCAAAACGACCATCTGTTTCAGTAGCGATAGCTAGCTAACTATTTAGTTAGGTATCATCTAAAATAACCCTAATTTATAAGATTTCTTATTTGATTAATGGTGGTCAGACCCCATCTATGTGAAGCTACCCACAATAAGAATTAACCACAATGTGGACATTGCATTTAGCCTTCTAAATAAAAGTATGTCAGACAGTGATGCAAAATTAATACAAGTATAATTATGCCATAATTGAATAAATCATGCTAAACGAGGTTGGAATGTTGTATAAAATCAACAAAAGATCAATTGTTAATTTGACATCTGAAATCACGCTGGATGTATTATACTTTGGAATTGCATTGGGGGCAAACTTATTTCACTGTACAGCCTTATCTATGGATTGTGGATCAATGACATTTAAAAAAAAATATATATATATATTTAACGAGGCGAGTCAGTTAAGCACTAATTCTTATTTATGGTGACGGCCTAGGAACAGTGGGTTAACTGCCTTGTTCAGGGGCAGCACGACAGTTCTTTACCTTGTCAGCTCGTGGATTCGATTTTGCAACCATTCGGTTACTGGCACAACGCTCTAACCACTAGACCGCCTGCCGCCCACTGGGGTATTATACTTTTGAATTGTATTGGGGGCATTCTTATTTCACTGTACAGCCTTACCTATGGATTGTGGATCATTGACATGGGGTATCAGTCTACTCAGTGACACCCAGAAAACATTAGCATCGTAGCTCTTATTGCGGGACTTTGAAACAACTGAATTGAGCCACATTTATTATCAACCTATGTGTATTGAACACTATTCCAGAGGAAAAACAATACTGTGGGGATGTTTTGGAGTCCGATAACTCTGAGGACGACGTTGGGAAAAAACATATTGGATATTGAGTGGACTGTTACCAGATTTCATTAATCCCCAATCCTTATGTAAAGCTGTACAGTGCAATATGAATGTCAATACACACAATAGGCTGACTGGGGAGGTGATTTCACACAGTCACAGTCCTGCGATAAGAGCTACAAAGCTAATATTTGTGTAAACTCTTCACATTTGTGCTCTGGGTGTCACTGAGTAGACTGATACCCCATTTCATTGCTTCACATTCAAACCTTGTTTATTAACAATATCTAGTCTAAATATGGCATGATTCCACCAATTGTAACCTTCTGCATCACTTTCAAATAGTTACTTTTTTTATTTTGAAGGCAAACTGCAAACTACACTATTGTGCCTAATCCGTATTGTGGCTAGCTACACAACACGGTCTGGTTGAGCCTCACTGGGTTAAGTAGCTGGCTAGCTATCTATATATTTTCATGAACTGAAGTTCAATTTCAATAGGCAAACAAGTGGCTACCTAGCTAATACTTACTCACAAGGATTCCTAAATCATTGCTAAGAATAATGAAAATGACTGCAGTTTCTACTGGTCATTGTTTTCAGGCTGGTTGTATTGGTGCTAGCTAGATACTAAGCTAAAGCTAGCTAGCTACCCCAGAAGTTGTGGTCGAGCAAATAATGCTTTATTACCAACAGTGTTGTAAACTCATCATTTGTGGCCAGTATTTGCTTGTTTGCAGGCTTTCTTTGTACAGCTTTGACAGTGCTACTGATAGTAGTGGTGGCGCTTGGCTTGCTCGTGCAAATTCAGAACACACAACATTCAATAATAGAGCTGTGTTATTTGACGTGTATATTTTTTGACACACAAAGACCCAAACAGCATTCCATATGGCGTGAAGCTAATAGCAGTGACGCTATTACTGTGCAACTCCGGTAGGACAACATCTGGAATAATAGCACACTTGGTAGTCAAATCCATTTTTATTTGTCACATACACATGGTTAGCAGATGTTAATGCGAGTGTAGCAAAATGCTTGTGCTTCTAGTTCCGACAGTGCAGTAATATCTAACAGCCCCCAACAACTACCTAATACACACAAATCTAAAGGGGTGAATGAAAATATGTATATGGATGGCCGAGCTGCATTAGCAAGTGCAATAGATGGTATAAAATACAGTATATACATGTGATATGAGTAATTTTAAGATATGTAAACATGATTGAAGTGGCATTGTATAAAGTGACTAGTGATCCTTTTATTAAAGTGGCCAGTGATTGGGTCTCGATATAGGCGGCAGCTTCTCTGAGTTAGTGATTGCTGTTTAGCAGTCTGATGGCCTTGAGATAGAAGCTGTTCTTCAGTCTCTCGGTTCCAGCTTTGATGCACCTGTACTGACCTCACCTTCTGGGTGGTAGCGGTGTGAACAGGCATTGGCTCGGGTAGTTGTTGTCCTGGATCTTTTTTGCCTTCCTGTGACATCGGGTGCTGTAGGTGTCATGGAGGGCAGTTAGTTTGCCCCCGGTGATGCGTTGTGCAGACCGCACAACGCGGTCTCTGGAGAGCCCTGTGGTTGAGGGCGGTGCAGTTGCCGTACCAGGCTGTGATACAGCCTGACAGGATGCTCTCGAATGTGCTATTAAAGTTTCAGGGTTTTGGGTGACAAGCCAAATTTCTTCAGCCTTCTGAGGTTGAAGAGGTGCTGTTGCGCGTTCTTCACCACACTGTCTGTGTGGGTGGACCATTTCAGTTTGTCTGTGACGTGTATGCCGAGGAACTTAACTTTCCACCTTCTCCCCTGCTGTTCTTTCGATGTGGATAGGGGGGTGCTCGCTCTGCTGTTTCCTGAAGTCCATAATCCTCTCCTCTTAGTTTTGACATTGAGCGAGAGGTTGTTTTCCTGACACCACACTCACCACCTCCCTCCTCCTAGTGTGTACCGGTGCTGGACCAGTCGCGAAAGCCAATATCACTCACGACCGAGAACGGTTGATTGTCAAGGGCAATGAATTCCATTATTTTGGTTAATGGATTTCGCCTTTTGAGTTGTCTCGCTTAAATGTTCTTACTCTTTCAAATGACTGTTCGACTTGTTGACTGCTCGATGCACACATCAAACATTGTGGGCTAGGTTAGCAAAGCTGTGTTGCATGTGTAGTGCAACATTTTACGTGGTGACATTGTCATATGCCTATATTAGATAGGTATGCACGTCAGCTTTGACATCGGTTTTCCACATCGGTGTTAAACTAGTGAAAGCATTTACTAAAATATTTTGAAATACTACAGACCCACCAGTTTATCACTTCTCTTATACATGTAGTTCTGCTTCCTATAGTTTGGTGACACAAACCGACCGAACAAGCAGTTTTACCAGATGATTGAAGACTTCAGAGAGACCTTGGAAGTATTTCCTTTAAGTCCATCGGATACGGTAAGATGAAGAACAAGTGTTGAAATGTGGAAGGTCATTTATAATTATTGCTTATATTAGAGAATATATCTTAAATTATTATTTTTGGTCAACAGGTTGAAGCTCATAGAATTTGTGTGTGTGTTCGCAAGCGTCCTCTCAACAATAAAGGTATGCTTAATTAACGTTTTAAGTCACACCTTGTATCATCACCCTGCATCTTTGGTCCATTCTAATGTTGAGTGGTTATGTGTGATATTCTTAGAGGTGACCAAGAAAGAAATTGATGTGGTGACTATCCCTGGAAATGGAACGCTGCTTGTTCATGAACCCAAGCAGAAAGTGGACCTCACCAAATACCTGGACAACCAGGTCTTCCATTTTGACTACTCCTTTGATGAGTCATCCACCAATGACTTAGTGTACAGGTATTCACTTTTGTTTTCTAAACAATATTATCTTCAGTTTATTTTACAATTATTTGCCGATTTCAAAACGTTCTGTTCAAATACCGTTTGCGTGCATGTTCTCTTTATGAAGTTTGTTGGGTGTATCAACATTACTTGTTTTTGCAAGACAACCACATTCTTGTATTTCTTAATGATAGGTTTACCGCCAAGCCTCTTGTCCAGACCATCTTTGACGGAGGAATGGCAACTTGTTTTGCTTACGGCCAAACTGGAAGTGGTAAAACTCACGTAAGCCTTTCCCTTTACCTGTCAGGTTGACACTATAGCAGTTTTCTCTCATGTAAAATGTGTACCCATTTTTTACCCTATTCAGACAATGGGAGGAGACTTTTCAGGGAAGAGCCAGAACAGTTCCAAAGGGATCTATGCCTTGGCAGGTAAATTATTGACTATTTTCTATCAGCAACAACATTACAATATTGGCTTAGTTATCCTTTTTGATTGTTTTCTGGAAATATTTTGATAGATATTTGAGGTCACTACTAAAGAATAGATCTTTCCACCTCAGATTTTAGAATTTATGTATGTAAATGTCATACATGACCTTTACTTAGGCCATACTTCCATGATGTCTTACAGTGTCTTGTAACTCCTCGTTCCTCTTACTTGTTGCTTAGCTCAGGATGTGTTCACCCTTCTGAAGCAGAGGAGATATTCCAGTCAGGACCTGTGCCCCTATGTGACTTTTTTTGAGATCTACAATGGCAAGGTGAGAAGGAAGCGCTTGTAGTGCTCCTCAAGCAGCTTGGGGATTTGATTTTGTTGTTGGTGGAGAATCCATCATGATTAGAACAAAAGTTTAGACTCATTTTAGGTGTGACTAAGGCTGTGTATCCCAAATGGCAACCTATATAGTGATCTTCTTTTGACCAGAGCACTACTAACACACTTGGCTCCGCATATGCAGGTGTTTGATCTGCTGAACAAGAAGGCCTCGCTGCGAGTGCTAGAGGATGAGAAACAACAGGTCCAGGTGGTCGGCCTGCAGGAGATGTACGTGTCGTGTGCGGAAGACGTCATCAAGATGATTGAGATGGGCAGTGCATGCAGGTACATATGTTGTTTTGACTCCACCCGGAGTGTGTTCAGTGAGGTGAAACATTCAAAATGTTAGCTATACATGGCATGAATAGAGCTGACAGGATTCCCTATTGTTCTTGACGCACAATCATATCTTGTCAACACTGCACATTTCCACCTGAACGTTCTGGAACATTGCGCCCTCCTGAACAGACCCCTGGTTTTCCCTCGCCCTGTCTAGCATGTGTGTTGTCTTCCGTTCCTGTTTTGTATTTTGACAAATATGAATATCTCATCTAACTTTAGCATACTAAAGCCCTATAGAGTCCTTCAGGATGCAACTTATATTAAAATGTAAGCAACTAAAGTAGTGATTTATTTGTGACAATTATTTGCTGCATCTTTCGCAGGACGTCCGGCCAGACGTCCGCCAACGCCAACTCGTCTCGCTCCCACGCCATCCTGCAGGTGGTCCTGCGGAGGAGGAACCAGCTGCACGGGAAGTTCTCCCTGGTGGACCTGGCGGGGAACGAGAGGGGCACAGACGTCAGCAGCAACGACAGACAGACCCTGGCAGAGACGGCCGAGATCAACCGCAGCCTGCTGGCTCTCAAGGTGAATACAACTACTCTCTACTACAACTACTAGCCCACTGTCCTTCTATTTTTCACTCTTTAGAAATCCTTTTACCTGGGGTGTATTCATTCGTGTACACACGTAGCAAAATGTTTGCAACAGAAAATGGGAGCAGGTGTTTCTAATTGGACATGTTCAGTTAGTCCCTCTGTTGCAGTCTGTTTTCTTCTGTTTTGTGCCTAGTGAATATGACCCTGATCATATAGCAGGTATGAACCACCTGTATATACAGCAAAAGCCCTCATAAATGTGTAGGCAATGTCAAGATTATCAATGTAACTATCTTGTGATGTCAATAACATTTTTTTTGTATGATTTGAGAATATACACTGAGCAGCTTATTCTGCAAGGGGTTTCTTTCTAAATGTAACTAAGTTTAGAGCTGTGAGCTGCAGCTCCTCACTCTAAGCCAGGGCTTTCCAAACTTTTTGGGCCCGCAGCCCCATTTTATTTATATCTCAATCAATGAATGTATAATAATAAAAAAGTAATCCACGTTTACTTTTTTAGTTGGGGCTATTATTCTATTACAAATCAGTCTGACAGTACTTCAATCTGGGATTGGGATTGTCAGGCAATGTGTAGAATTTTTTTATTTTATTTTTTTACCTTGTCTGATTTAGTGCCTGGTCTTGTCCACTCTGTTCTAATGAATCATTTGGGTTGTGGGCATTGTGGAAGGAAAAAGCAGACTCCTACGTGTTCCTGAGAGTCGTGTCTTTCAGTGGTGGGGGTCATAATACTTTGTAGTTTAAGCGGTTCAAAGGATAGAGCCACATTTTGTAGGCTGTAAATCACTCTGTTTATTACAACCGCATCTAGTGACTACCAGAGGTTACTGATGTAACCCTGGTTCTATGGACAAAGCTTTATTTTTATTTTTTTATTTCAGGTTGTGACCCCTAGTTTGCAAAATGCTGGTTTAAACCCTACTTTCTCCCTCCTCTCCCTGTAGGAATGTATTCGCTCCTTGGGGATGGACAGCCACCACATACCCTTCAGGATGAGCAAGCTGACACAGGTGCTCCGAGACTCCTTCATCGGAGAGAACTCCAGGACATGCATGGTAAAGGCTCGGCGACTCCTCTTTGGGCTTTAGCTCTAGAGGCACAATCTTAAAAATGGCTTATTAACTACTAATGTAGCTATGGTTATGGGGGGCAGGAGGAGAACGGGGAGCAGGTAGCTGACTAGTGGTGTCTATTCACAGCAGTCTCATCTGGGGGTACAAGCTATTGGCCAGTCTTACACATTTTGCCATGATGTTCCTATACTGTCCGCATCTAAGTGATGGCAACAGGCCGTTGCTGGGGTCCCTGATTTATTTTTTTGGTCCCCCCCATGGTGTTGCAGGTGTCCCAAGGGTGCGTTCGGTTGAGCATACCCCTCTCTGTAGCACCTTGCAGTCTGTACCAGTGTGATGCAGCCCGACAGTATGCTCTCCATGGTGCTCCTGTAGAACACTGCGAGGGCCCATGGAGACAGGCCACATTTTTTTATCAGCATCCTGAGATTGTAGAGTCTTGCCTTCACCACGGTGTCTGTGGTTTGACCATTTCAGCTTCTCAGATGTCAAGTTCCTCGGTGTACACATTTTTGACAGTCTCCATGGTGGCTCCATTGATGAGGAAGGGGGTGTGCCTAGCCTTGTTTCTCTTGTCCACAATCGACTCCTGTTTGTTTTTCTGATGTTGAGATATTGTTTACCTGGCACCACGCTGTCAGAGTACTCACATCCTCCCTGTAGGCAGTCTTGTCGCTGTTGGTAATCAGGCCTACTACTGTCGTGTTGTCAGCGAACTTGATGGAGTTGGAACTGTGTGAGGCCACTCAGTCGTGAGTGTACAGGAGGGGACTGAGGTCGCACCTTGTGGCACCCCTGTGTTAAGGATCAGTGTCGGAGAGAGAATGTTGACTACCTTCACCACCTGGGAGTGGTACGTCAGGAAGTCCAGGACCCAGTTGAATAGGTAGGAGTTCTGTCTCAGGGCCGTGAGCGTTGTGGTAAACTTAAGAGGGCACTAAGGTATTGAATGCCGAGCTCTAGTCAATGAATAGAATCCTCACACAGGCATTCCTTTGTCCAGGTGGGTTAGGGCAGTGTGCAGTGCAATGGCATTTGCATTGTCAGTGAATCTGTCGGGTGGTTGGTGAATTGGGGAGGGAAGAGGTGATGTGGTCTTTTTATCTAGTCTCTTGAAGCACTTCATGATGGAAGTGAGTGCTACGCATTGCTAGTCATTCAGTTACTTTCCCTTTCTTGGGCACGGGGATGATAGTGGACATCTTGAAGCAGGTGGGGATAGCGGCCTGAGTTGGAGAGACTGAAAAGGCCCGAAAACACAACAGCCAGCTAGTCTGAAAATGCTCTGAGGGTGCGGATAGGGATGCTGGCAGCCTTGCGAGGGTTATCACGTTTGAATGACTTACACATCCTCTGTGGAGACCGTAAATATGTAGCCCTCGTTGTCCTCAGGCACTCTCCTTGTCGTCTTAGTCATCATTGTCCTCAAAGGCGTGGGGAAACGGGTGTTTTGCTCGTCCGGTAGGGTGGCGTTGGTGTCCGTGACGTAGCTGGCTTTCTTTTTGTAATCTGTGATCGTTAGGAGCCCCTGCCTCATACGACTCGTGTCCGACCCGCTGAATTGCTCCTCCACTTTGTTCCTGTAACTTAATATCGGCTATAATGTTTTCTTATGTTCCAGATTGCTATGGTGTCTCCTGGAATGGCCTCATGCGATTACACTCTAAACACACTACGCTATGCAGACAGGTACACTCAAACCCATGAATGGATAGTAAGTATCTTGTTATTGATTTTCAGTGGTAATTGTTTCTTATGTATTTTGTTCCTTGTCATAGAGCAAAGGAACTGAATGGGACATCCAGGGTGAATGATGCTGATCTTCCAAAGAAGATTGATGAGATGGAAGTGGAGAACAGCTCATCAGAGGAGGTAAGATCAAAATCCCTTGGCTTTGATAAAGTAGTACTTTTTGGTCCACCAGCCACTGGCAGGTGGATTAAAACATCGACTCACCACTCAATAAAATGCAACTAAAATGACACCTACAAAACACAAACTGACAAGGATGCTTTGGAATGTTTCTAAAACAAGTGTATTACTACTAAGAAGTAATGTTGTATATTGTTTTCATTTCATATTTTTTGTGACGTGACTCATAATCAAAATATCAAAGATGAGACAACTGTTCACCTGCTCCTTTAAGGTTGGGAGGTTACCATGCTTAGTCATGTTTGTGCCTGTGAGATTGTCTGATTAGGAGCAGCGTTGTCTTCTCTTCCCTAGCAGTTGAAACTCTCATTGAAAAACAACCTCGCTTGTGAACAAAACAATTTAAATAAGTCTGACAGTATCAAGTGGACATTTAGACAGTGTGTTCAAGAATATTAACTCCCAGTCATGTTTGCAGGACTCCATTGTGCCCATGACCGACATGTATGAGGCCATCTCCCAGGTGTCTGAGCTGGAGGAGTTAGTGCATGAGGAGTTGACGGTATACCTATCTTTTTTCTCACCTCGTCTTTAAAGGGAAATTACACAATTGTTCTACTTCATATTCATCATCTCCAGCACCACGCCAACATCAAAGTATGTGAAAATGGTGCATTTCTATGTTTTGTAGTGTGTGTGTAGGGTGTGCATCGTGTGATTTTAACCAATTGAGAGTAGGTATTGTTGGGTGTCTGAGCTGTGTGCTAGTAGTTTAAACGGACAGCTCGGTACATTCAGCATGTCAACACCTCTTACAAAAACAAGTTGTGATGAAGTCAATCTCTCTTCCACTTTGAGCCATGAGAGATTGACATGCATGTCATTAATGTTAGCTCTCTGTGTAATTTTAAGGGCCAGCTATGCTACCCAGTTCTGAGCCAACTGCAATTTTCCCAAGTCCCTCTTTGTGGCACCTGGCACCGCATGACTGAACAGTAGTCCAGGTGCTACAAAACTAGGGCCTGTAGGACCTGCCGTTTTGATAGTGTTGTTAACGCAGAGCAGCGCTTTATTATGGACAGACTTCTTCCCATCTTAATTACTGTTGTATCAATATGTTTTGACTAGGACAGTTTACAATCCAGGGTTACTGCAAGCAGTGTAGTCAACTCAACTTGCTCAATTTCCACATGATTTTTAGTTTTGGAAATATTTAAGACTAACTTATTCCTTGCTTACCCATTCTGAAACTAACTGCAGCTCTTTAAGTGTTGCAGTCATTTCAGTTGCTGTAGTAGCTGACGCATTTAGTGTTGAGTCATCCGCATGTATAGATACACTGGCTTTACTCAAAGCATGTCGTTAGTTAAGATCGAACATTAAGGGGCCTAAACAGCTACCCTGGAGATTTCCTGATTTATGTTTGAGGCTTCCCTTAAAGAACACCCTCTGTGTTCTGTTAATATAAGTAACTCTTTATCCACATTATAGCAGGGGATGTAAAGTCATAACACATACGTTTTTCCAGCAGCAGACTATGATCGGTAATGTCAAAAGCTGCACTGAAGCCAATCAGTCATTTGTGTAAATGCTGTGCTTATTGAATGTCCTTCCCTATATGCGTGCTGAAAGTCTGTCAATTGGTTACTGTGAAATAGCATTGTATCTGGTCAAACAAGTTTTCCCAGAAGTTTACTAAGGGTTAGTAACCGGCTGATTGGTCATCTATTTGAGCCAGTGAAGGGGGCTTTTACTATTCTTGGGTAGGGGAATGACTTTTGCTTCCCTCCAGGCCTGAGGGCAAACACTTTGTAGTAGGCTTAAATTGAAGATGTGGCAATATCATCCTCTATTATCCTCAGTAATTTTTCATCCAGTGGGTTTTGTGACCAATGAGCCATTTGATTCAATGAATGATGGAACGGAGTTTGCCTTTTTTATTTAAATGTTTTTAATGTCATTCTAAGGTGCTCCAAAGCTTTTTACTATCATTCTTCTACATAATTTATTTTCGCTTCATAGTATAGTTTTTAATTTAGTTACATGATTTCTTAATTTGCAGTACGTTTGCCAATCAGTTGGGCTGTCAGTTATTTGCCATACCTTTTGCCTCATCCCTCTCAACTATAGTTTTTTTTTTTTTTAATTCCTCATCAATCGATTTAACAGATTTGAGTAATTTTCTTAATGGGTGCGTGCTTATTAGTAACTGGAATCGGCAATTTCATAAATGTCAAGTTCAGCGTCTGGTTGCTTCTCATTACACACCACAGACCAGCAAATATTCTTTACATCTACATATGAATCACAACAACTTCTTCTATGACCTCTTATACACTACATTAGGCCCAACCTTTGGAACTTTGGTTTTCCTAGATATGGCTACTATATTGTGATCACTACATCCACGGATTTGGATACTGCTTTAAAGCAAATTTCTGCAGCAATAGTAAAGATGTGATCAATACATGTTGATTTCATTCCTGTGCTGTTTTTAAATACCCTGTTAGGTTGACTGACAACCTGAACCAGGTTGCAGGCACTGGTTACAGTTTGAAGTTTTTTCTTGAGTGGGCGGCTTTAAACATTCTGAACCTATAACTGCACCAATTTTGACTTGAATTGAAATATAATCAAAGATTTGACACATTACATGACTTTGTATTGCATGAGTAAGTTCCATATGTCTTTTGTTTTCTTATGTGTTGTCCAGAGGGCCAGTGATTTTCTCAAGCCAATGGAGATGCCATCATATGACATTGAGGCTGGGGTGACAGATATTGTGGACTACGCAAGAAAATTACTGGGTATGTGAATGTGTTGAGTAACCAGTTACTTTTCTAGTTCCATTTGCCTAACCTGATATCTAAAGCCAATGTTGATCCCAAGTGTCCCCTCTAGATGTTCTAACTTTGTGGCCTTGGCTTACTCTTGACAGACACAGTCCTGGCATTGCAATATGCCATTGATGGAGAGCGACTGGCAAGGATGACACCCAAATCAGGCTATTGCTGAGAGGGACAGCCACTCGACTTGTTCACTTGGAAATATGGTGCTATTAAAAGTACCGTTGAGTTGTGAATGTTTTATCATGCAGTTACTATTGTGCAAGGGTTCAATTGGACATAAATTCATTTCCGCTAACTTTAATTAATAGCAAAAGAAATAAAACATTACCTCTAACATTAAACATTAAAGCCATTACATACCATAGATATCCATGAAAGAATGTTAACAATTCATGTTTTCAATGTATTTGTATACAAAATGGAAATTTGTCCAGTTTTAAAATGATTTGATTAAAGTTTTTTTAATGAATTCTATTGATATGTCATCCTTAAGGTAATGTTATTTTGTTGCATTTACCATCCAAACATTTGCCTGATGCTTGTGTTCCAATGTTTATTTTGTTTAAGTAGTTTAAATGTGTTTCCCTGTGTTTGTACACATGCTCTACCCCAGAGCTGCATTCTAGCCCCATGACATCAACAGAGGCAGCTGGAGGATGACCCATGCACCTCTGCCTAGCACTCAGTGCGGGGGCTTTTTGCCCCTTTTCTCCTTCTTGACCCCAAACCTCCACTATACACAAGTCCATCTTGTGTATACACACACCCTGCAAGCAAAAGTTGATACATAACAAATCAAAGCCCTAATAAACAGCTCACACTGAACAATTTTCCCGAAAGGATAAAAATAAACAAATTCTGCCTGCAACTGGGTGGCCCTACTGCATGGTGTGAGGCCTTGTAGTCAGCACAACTGTTTCCTATGAGCACAACCCCAGCCCCCATCTCACTGGGTGGTATTCCTCCCTTCTCCCAAACCAACCCTCCCCCAACCAGCAGTCTGTCTGCTCATTTTCACAGGCAAGCGCAATGCGAAACACTTTCCTGTTGCCTTGTATACCACAAACGTAAACTTTTCTTTGAACTCGGCATCTCAATAATGGTTAACAAGAGCACATCGGTTTTTGGTTATTCTTTCCTTATTCGTGTGGACATGCTCTGCTTCTGGAGTTTTTTTTTTGTTGATAGAAAATCATTTGTTACCCAGACCGCACGTAACCACGGCTCATGGCCATATCTATTATCAGCCTCATTCTTGATGTCCATCTAGTGTTGTGTAGCAACACTACACTAGTTTCAGAATTGAATTTCCCATTTTTTTTTGCGCCCTTTTCATCTGCTTGCCTCGGTTGTTTGGGAGCTCCCTTTTTACTATAAAATAGAGATCAGAAACAGCACTCCAACCGTGTGATTGGTACTTTCCTTTAGTGATAAGTGTAGTAGGTTTTATGAAGGCACATTTATTCAGTTATACACCTGCCTAATATTGAGTTGTCCCCCCCCCCCCCCCCCGTTGCCCTTAGAACAGCTTCAATTTGTCTGGGCATGTTCTCTACAAGGTGTCAAGCGTTCCACATGGATGCTGGCCCATATTGACTCATGCTTCCCACAGTTGTCAAGTTGGCTAGATGTCCTTTGGGTGATGGACCATTCTTGATACACAGTGCCTGGAACCTACTAACATCCTGTTCAAAGGCACTTAAACCTTTTTTCTTGCTTATTCACCCTCTGAATGGAACACACACAATCCTTGTCTCAAGGCTTAAAAATCCTTCTTTAACCTGATTCCTCCCCTTCATCCAATAAGGGATCATAGCATTCACCTGCTCACTCTGCAGAACGAGCAGGTGTTCCTAATGTTTTGTATAGTGGATTAGCAGAGAACCCCGACCTACTACGTTATTCACACAATACTACTACGTTATTCACACTCCCCCTCCCAGTTAGGGGGAGTGATGAGCTCTACAGCAGAGTCTCACAACTCAATCGCTGGTTAAACTGTTTTCTGCCCCTCCCAAAAGATAGAATTTCTAGATAATTGGCCCTCTTTCTGGGACTCGCCCACAAACAGGACCAAGCCTGGCCTGCTGAGGAGTGACGGACTCCATCCTAGCTGGAGGGGTGCTCTCATCTTATCTACCGACATAGACAGGGCTCTAACTCCTCTAGCTTCACAATGAAATAGGGTGCAGGCCAGGCAGCAGGCTGTTAGCCAGCCTGCCAGCTTAGGGGAGTCTGCCATTAGCACAGTCAGTGTAGTCAGCTCAGTTATCCCCATTGAGACCGTGTCTGTGCCTCGACCCAGGTTGGGCAAAACTAAACATGGCTGTGTTCGCCTTGGCAATCTCACTAGGATAAAGACGACCTCCCTCCCTGCCATTATTGAAAGAGATCGCAATACCTCACATCTCAAAATAGGGCTACTTAATGTTAGATCCCTTACTTCAAAGGCAGTTCTAGTCAATGAACTAATCACTGATCATAATCTTGATGTGATTGGCCTGACTGAAACATGGCTTAAGCCTGATGAATGTACTGTGTTAAATGAGGCCTCACCTCCTGGTTACACTAATGACCATATCCCCTATGCATCCCGCAAAGGCGGAGGTGTTGCTATCATTTACGATAGCAAATTTTAATTGACAAATTTTTTTTTTTCTTTTGAGCTTCTAGTCATGAAATCTATGCAGCCTACTCAATCACTTTTTATAGCTACTGTTTACAGGCCTCCTGGGCCATATACAGCGTTCCTCATTGAGTTCCCTGAATTCCTATCGGACCTTGTAGTCATAGCAGATAATATTCTAATTTTTGATGACTTTAATATTCTCATGGAAAAGTCCACAGACCCACTCCAAAAGGCTTTCGGAGCCACCATCCATTTGTCCAACATGTCTCTGGACCTACTCACTTTTAGTCATACTCTGGACCGAGTTTTGTCCCATGGAATAAATGTTGTGGATCTTAATGTTTTTCCTCATAATCCTGGACTATCGGACCATTTTATTAAGTTTGCAACAAATAATCTGCTCAGACCCCAACCAAGGAGCATCAAAAGTCGCGCTATAAATTCATAGACAACACAAAGATTCCTTGATACCCTTCCAGACACCCTCTGCCTACCCAAGGACGTCAGAGTACAAAAATCAGTTAACCACCTGAGGAACTCAATTTAACCTTGCGCAATACCCTAGATGCAGTTGCACCCCTAAAAACAAAAAACATTTCTCATAAGAAACTAGCTCCCTGGTATACAGAAAATACCCGAGCTCTGAAGCAAGCTTCCAGAAAATTGGAATGAAAATGGCGCCACACCACTGGAAGTCTTCCAACTAGCTTGGAAAGACAGTACCGTGCAGTATTGACTCAACTTAATTGAGGAAAATAAGAACAATCCGAAATGTATTTATGATACTGTCGCAAAGCTAACTAAAAAGCAGCATTTTCCAAGTGAGGATGGCTTTCACTTCAGCAGTAATACATTCATGAACTTCTTTGAAGAAAAGGTCATGATTATTAGAAAGCAAATTAGACTCTTTAAATCTACATATTCCTTCAAAGCTCAGTTGTCCTGAGTCTGCACAACTCTGCCACGACCTAGGATCAAGAGAAACACTCAAGTGTTTTAGTACTATATCTCTTGATACAATGATGAAAATAATCATGGCCTCTAAACCTTCAAGCTGCATACTGGACCCTATTCCAACTAAACTACTGAAAGAGATGCTTCCTGTGCTTGGCCCTCCTATGTTGAACATAAACGGCTCTCTATCCACCGGATGTGTACCAAACTCACTAAAAGTGGCAGTAATAAAGCCTCTTGAAAAAGCCAAACCTTGACCCAGAAAATATCAAAAACTATCGGCCTATATCGAATCTTCCATTCCTCTCAAAAAAAAATTGAGAAAGCTATCCGAAATGCTTCAGTCTGGTTTTAGACCCCATCATAGCACTGAGACTGCATTTGTGAAGGTGGTAAATGACCTTTTAATGGCATCAGACCGAGGCGCTGCATCTATCCTCGTGCTCCAAGACCTTAGTGCTGCTTTTGATACCATCGATCACCACATTCTTTTGGAGAGATTGGAAACCCTAATTGGTCTACACGGACAAGTTCTGGCCTGGTTTAGCTCTTATCTGTCGGAAAGATATCAGTTTGTATCTATGAATGGTTTCCATTCGGTGTTCCTCAAGGTTCAGTTTTAGGACCACTATTGTTTTCACTATATATTTTACCTCTTGGGGTGTAATTCGAAAACATAATGTTAACTTTCACTGCCATGCCGATGACACACAGCTGTACATTTCAATGAAACATGGTGAAGCCCCAAAGTTGCCCTCGCTAGAAGCCTGTGTTTCAGACATAAGGAAGTGGATGGCTGCAAACTTTCTACTTTTAAACTCGGACAAAACAGAGATGTTTGTTCTAGGTCCCAAGAAACAAATAGATCATCTGTTGAATCTGACAATTTTTCTTAATGGTTGTACAGCCATCTAAAATAAAACTGTGAAGGACCTCTGTGTTACTCTGGACCCTGATCTCTCTTTTTACAAACATATCAAGACTGTTTCAAGGACAGCTTTTTTTCCATCTACATAACATTGGAAAAATCAGAAACTTTCTGTCCAAAAATGATGCAGAAAAATTAATCCATGCTTTTGTTACTTCTAGGTTAGACTACTGCAATGCTCTACTTTCCGGCTACCCGGATAAAGCACTAAATAAACTTCAGTTAGTGCTAAATATGGCTGCTAGAATCCTGACTAGAACCAAACAATTTGATCATATTACTCCAGTGCTAGCCTCCCTACACTGGCTTCCGGTTAAGGCAAGGGCTGATTTCAAGGTTTTACTGCTAACCTACAAAGCATTACATGGGCTTGCTCCTACCTATCTCTCTGATTTGGTCCTGCCGTACATACCTACACGTACGCTACGGTCACAAGACACAGGCCTCCTAATTGTCCCTAGAATTTCAAAGCAAACAGCTGGAGGCAGGGCTTTCTCCTATAGAGCTCCATTTTTATGGAATGGTCTGCCTATCCATGTGAGAGACGCAGACTCTGTCTCAATCTTTAAGTCTTTACTGAAGACATCTCTTCAGTGGGTCATATGATTGAGTGTAGTCTGGCCCAGGAGTGTGAAGGTGAATGGAAAGGCTCTGGAGCAACGAACCGCCCTTGCTGTCTCTGCCTGGCCGGTTCCCCTCTTTCCACTGGGATTCTCTGCCTCTAACCCTATTACAGGGGCTGAGTCACTGGCTTACTGGTGCTCTTTCATGCCGTCCCTAGGAGGGGTGCGTCACTAAAGTGGGTTGAGTCACTGATGTTATCTTCCTGTCTGGGTTGGCGCCCCCCCCTTGGGTTGTACCGTGGCGGAGACCTTTGTGGGCTTTACTCGGCCTTGTCTCAGGATGGTAGGTTGGTGGTTGAAGATATCCCTCTAGTGGTGTGGGGGCTGTGCTTTGGCAAAGTAGGTGGGGTTATATCCTTCCTGTTTGGCCCTGTCCGGGGGTATCATCGGATGGGGCCACAGTGTCTTCTGACCCCTCCTGTCTCAGCCTCCAGTATTTATGCTGCAGTAGTTTATGTGTCGGGGGCTAGGGTCAGTTTGTTATATCTGGAGTACTTCTCCTGTCTTATCCGGTGTCCTGTGTGAATTTAAGTATGCTCTCTCTAATTCTCTCTTTCTCTCTCTCGGAGCATGATCTGGCATGACCTGGCATGATGAGTCCTTGCTGTCCCCAGTCCACCTGGCTGTGCTGCTGCTCCAGTTTCAACTGTTCTGCCTGCGGCTATGGAATGCTGACCTGTTCACCGGGCGTGCTACCTGTCCCAGACCTGCTGTTTTCAACTCACTAAAGACAGCAGGAGTGGTAGAGATACTCTTAATGATCGGCTATGAAAAGCCAACTCCCATTTACTCCTGAGGTGCTGACTTGCTGCACCCTCGACAACTACTGTGATTATTATTATTTGACCATGCTGGTCATTTTTGAACATTTGAACATCTTGGCCATGTTCTGTTATAATCTCTAACCGGCACAGCCAGAAGAGGGCTGGCCACCCCTCATAGCCTGGTTCTTCTCTAGGTTTCTTCCTATGTTTTGGCCTTTCTAGGGAGTTTTTCCGAGCCACTGTGCTTCTACACCTGCATTGCTTGCTGTTTGGGGTTTTAGGCTGGGTTTCTGGACAGCACTTTGAGATATCAACTGATGCACGAAGTGCTATATGAATCGATTTGATTTTAATGAGATCTGTGATTAGCAGTTGCGGTACTTATCTTTTATTCGTTGTCATTTTGAAACGGTAATAGGCTCATGTTTCAGACAGATTCATTCACCCATATCTACTATTTCACAACACTGATCATTTCTGAATTGCTAATTGCCTTGCCAAATACCCTTGTCTCCTCTCAAATTCCGTTTGAATGGTGCTGGGATTTGAATCTGGAGCTGTGTTTTCATGTGAGCTTTGTCTTGTATCTGTTGGCCCTGAGACTTTTCGTATGCATCCCAAATAGAACCCCATTCCCTTTATAGTGCACTACATAATGCCCTGGTCAAAAGTAGTGCACTATGACAGGAATAGGGTGCCGTTTGGGATGCACGTTTTGACTGCCCTGGATTCCAGCTGTCCACATGAATATTTTCTCTGTGCAAAGAAAATTGGCAGTGGCTGTTACTCTGTTCCTATCACCTCCACAGACTAAATAAACAGACTAACCACCCAGCGAGTCGGTCCATCGGAGGAGAGCGGAGCGCCGACCGGTCCTGTGTTTTTCTTTTCTTCCTGCCCCTTTCCCTCTGACCGTCTCCTCTTGCACTCTCCTCTCAGGACTGCTCTGTCTGTCTCTGGTGTTCGTTATCTGAACAGCCTGTATGTGTCTATCAACATGAGTCCTGTGTGTGTAGCACTAAACACACCAAGAAGATATTTTGAATGGAGGCAGTTATGGATACATCAGCCAAACATGGGATAGAAAGCATAGTTTGAATTCCTGTGGGTGTTTGTCGTCTTAATCTTCTTTTGCAATGAAATTAAGTTTTAAAGGTTTTATTTGGTTGATTAAAACTATGTTTTTACCTTAGTCACATTCTCTTTTAGTGAAAAAATTATGTAAACTAACTTTTTGTTCATTTATTACAATTGCCTGGCTGGATATAATATTGGTCAGTCTAACTGCAACTGGGGGAGCCATACGAGGGCTGCTACATGGGCAACTCAATACAGTACTCCTACAATCTTTCAGTGGGATTAAATCACAAAAATGAGTAGAGAGAACATAATTTAAATGTTTCTTTGGTCAATCTGTGAGACCTGTATGTAAGAACATTAGTGTATACTTGTAGTTCATACTCAGAAATAATCAGTGTTTAAACATTTTTTTTTTTAATGTTTTATGCAATTGCATTTGTTCAACTTTGCCTGAAGACTCCAATCTAGATAGATATACATTCTGTTATATGTATGCAGTGCCTTCGTAAAGTATTCAGACACCTTGACTTTGCCTTGTTTTAAAATGGATTAAATACAAAGAAAATCCTCAGCAGTCTACACACAATACCCCGTAATGACAAAGCAAAAACAGGTTTTTAAACATTTTTGCAAATGTAATTATGTAAAAAACAAACATCTTATTTACATAAGTATTCAGACCATATGCTATGAGAATTGAAATTGAGCTGAGGAGCATCCTGTTTTACATTGATCATCCTTGAGATGTTTCTACATCTTGATTGGAGTCCACCTGTGGTAAATTCAATTGATTGGAAGTGATTTGGAAAGGCTCACACCTGTTTATATAAGGTCCCACAGTTGACAGTGCATGTCACAACAAAAACCAAGCCATGAAGTCGAAGGAATTGTCCATCGAGCTTCGAGACAGGATAGTGTCGAGAGAGATCTGGGTAAGGGTACCAAAACATTTTTGCAGTGTTGAAGGTCCCCAAAAGCACAGTGGCCTCCAACAATCTTGAATGGAAGACGTTTGGAACCACCAAGACTCTTCCTAGAGCTGGCCTCCCGGCCAAACTGAGAAATCGGGGGAGAAGGGCCTTGGTCAGGGAGGCGACCAAGAACCCGATGGTCACTCTGACCAAGCTCCAGAGTTCCTCTGTGGAGATGGGAGAACCTTCTAGAAGGACAACCATCTCTGCAGCACTCCACCAATCAGGCCTTTATGGTAGAGTGGCCAGACAGAAGCAACTCCTCAGTAAAAGGCACATGACTGTCCGCTTGGAGTTTACCAAAATTCACCTAAAGACTCGAACCATGAGAAACAAGATTCTCTGGTCTGATGAACAAGATTGAAGTCTTTGGCCTGAATGCCAAGTGTCACGTCTGGAGGAAACTTGGCACCATCCCTACAGTGAAGCATGGTGGTGGCAGAATGGGGATATTTTTCAGCGGCAGGGACTGGGAGACTAGTCAGGATTGAGGCAAAGATGAACACATCGAAGTACAGAGCGATCCTTGATCAAAACCTGTTCCAGAGCTCTCAGACTGGGGCGACGGTTAACCTTCCAACAGAACAATGCCCCTAAGCACACAGCCAAGACAACGCAGGAGTGGCTTCGAGACAAGTCTCTGAATGTCCTTGAGTGGCCCAGCCAGAGCCCGGACTTGAACCCGATCTAACATCTCTGGAGAGACCTGAAAATAGCTCTGCAGCGACACTCCCCATCCAACCTGACAGAGCTTGAGAGGCCATGCAGAGGAGAATAGGGGAAACTCCCCAAATACAGGTGTGTCATACCCAAGAAGACTCGAGCCGTAATCGCTGCCAAAGGTGCTTCAACAAAGTACTTATGTAATAAAGTTTATTTTTAATAAATGTGAAATTCTAAACAATTCTAAAATTTCTAAAAACCTGTTTTTGATTTGTCATTGTGGGGTATTGTGTACAGATTGATGAGGAGAAAAAAAAACAATTTAATTAATTTAGAATATGGTTCTAACAAAATGTGGAAAAAGTCAATGGGTCTGAATACTTTCCGAAGGCACTGTATACCCTCACAATGATACACTGTTTGCACAACCTAGTGATTATTTAAAAAATGTACGTTACCACCCCCGTCCACATTTGCTCAACACCCCAAGTGTAGGTTTGTTCAGCTGGCCATGTTTGTTTGTTTTTATTTATTTTCTTGTTTGGTCAGTAATGACTTAATAGCCAGCTTGGTACACACAGGTTTAACTACATACTGTTCGTTTTACCAGTTGTTACCACAAACCGTTACAACAAGCACAGATAGTGATCTCACATTTCATACAGAAATGACTGAATTACACTGCTCAATTCAATAGATAGTACTTTGTCTTCCATACATGCAGCAAATGTAACACTTGCTAAAGATATATTTACAGAAGTGAAGTATCTAGTTGTCTGCTATAGATTTGGAGTTACATAAGGTTTCTAGTTTGGGTTGTTCGTTGTCATGCTCAAAAGGGAAACAAAAATGTGTCTTACCCCATTTGAAAGGGCATTCCCTCCATTAATCTTAAATATGGTTAATAGCAAAAGCATATGTATCTTTGTGGACAGGCCTTTGGCCCAAACCCCTGTTTCATGTGGTGAGGCCCTTTGGGCCCACAGTGAGTCAGCTCTGGGACATGCAGCATGCAATCTGGGCAAGGGATGGGTGGGCTGTGGCTAGTTTGGGCTGGAACTCGGCAGGGTAGGATGGGGGCTAGTTTGGGCTGGGTGGGGTTTGGGTTGGGGCTAGGTGGGCTAGGGCCGGGCTCCTAGAAGAGCTCAACCCACCACTGATGTACTTAGGTGATGAGAGTAATTTGATTAGTGATTTGTAACTTCATCTAGCATGCTCTAGTCATTGCATGACGACTTACCCTTAATTGAATTCCGCTGCTCTGTTGATCACTACACACGTCTGAATCTGCCACCCTAGAAGTCATTTGTGTGACATTTGTGTGACCCTTCAAAATGAAGGACGTTGTACAAAACAAATTAATTGTATCGTCTCTAACAAATCTAACCAATCAGAGTATCACAGTTGATAACGTCACCATGTAGGCTAGCTCTGGCCCAACCCATTGGTTTCCGGGACCAATCAATTCGCCTTCTAGAAATCATAGGGGAGGGGGGTAAATCCAGACTCAACGTGGAAAATGTCAGTTTGGCCGGAGCAATGTGGATGGGTAGCCAGGCAAGTATACTCAACCACCAAGTCAAACCATTACACTGTAGCTGAAAACATTTCTTAGTGCTTAGCACCTTAACACTTAAACAGTGTCAGTCTTTAGAAATTATGTTTACAGTGTCCAACATAATTACCTAAGCACTGTAGTGTAGAGTTAAACTATAACAGACATAAAACGTGCCTTAATCAAATAACTACAGTTAGACTTGTAGCTTTGATGACAGTCAGTCCTCCACTCAGTATTAGAGTAGTAAGTAATGCAGGTCCCCATGGGAACAGTCTTTCTTCAGAGCCCTTTCCTGGAGCAGCTGTTATGCTTGAGCAGAGTTTTCCTCGTTTCTACATGTGGTAAGTAGTCCGTAGGGCCACTCTGTCTTTCACAATTTCCCCATTGGTGCTCAGTCGCACTGCAATACTCCACCCTGTGGAGAAGTAGTTCAGTGTACTGTAGAGCAGAGAACAGACAGGCTTCTGGTCTGGAATAGAACAGAACAGCAAGCAAAAGCTCTGGGATGCATCCCAAATGGCACTTTATTACAGTGCCTTGCGAAAGTATTCGGCCCCCTTGAACTTTGCAACCTTTTGCCACATTTCAGGCTTCAAACATAAAGATATAAAACTGTATTTGTATTTGTGAAGAATCAACAACAAGTGGGACACAATCATGAAGTGGAACGACATTTATTGGATATTTCAAACTTTTTTAACAAATCAAAAACTGAAAAATTGGGCGTGCAAAATTATTCAGCCCCTTTACTTTCAGTGCAGCAAACTCTCTACAGAAGTTCAGTGAGGATCTCTGAATGATCCAATGTTGACCTAAATGACTAATGATGATAAATACAATCCACCTGTGTGTAATCAAGTCTCCGTATAAATGCACCTGCACTGTGATAGTCTCAGAGGTCCGTTAAAAGCGCAGAGAGCATCATGAAGAACAAGGAACACACCAGGCAGGTCCGAGATACTGTTGTGAAGAAGTTTAAAGCCAGATTTGGATACAAAAAGATTTCCCAAGCTTTAAACATCCCAAGGAGCACTGTGCATGCGATAATATTGAAATGGAAGGAGTATCAGACCACTGCAAATCTACCAAGACCTGGCCGTCCCTCTAAACTTTCAGCTCATACCAGGAGAAGATTGATCAGAGATGCAGCCAAGAGGCCCATGATCACTCTGGATGAACTGCAGAGATCTACAGCTGTGTTGTTTAAAGTTTGCCACAAGCCACCTGGGAGACACACCAAACATGTGGAAGAAGGTGCTCTGGTCAGATGAAACAGAAATTGAACTTTTTGGCAACAATGCAAAACGTTATGTTTGGCGTAAAAGCAACACAGCTGAACACACCATCTCCACTATCAAACATGGTGGTGGCAGCATCATGGTTTGGGCCTGCTTTTCTTCAGCAGGGACAGGGAAGATGGTTAAAATTGATGGGAAGATGGATGGAGCCAAATACAGGACCATTCTGGAAGAAAACCTGATGGAGTCTGCAAAAGACCTGAGACTGGGACGGAGATTTGTCTTCCAACAAGACAATGATCCAAAACATAAAGCAAAATCTACAATGGAATGGTTCAAAAATAAACATATCCAGGTGTTAGAATGGCCAAGTCAAAGTCCAGACCTGAATCCAATCGAGAATCTGTGGAAAGAACTGAAAACTGCTGTTCACAAATGCTCTCCATCCAACCTCACTGAGCTCGAGCTGTTTTGCAAGGAGGAATGGGAAAAAATGTCAGTCTCTCCATTTGCAAAACTGATAGAGACATACCCCAAGCGACTTACAGCCGTAATCGCAGCAAAAGGTGGCGCTACAAAGTATTAACTTAAGGGGGCTGAATAATTTTGCACGCCCAATTTTTCAGTTTTTGATTTGTTAAAAAAGTTTGAAATATCCAATAAATGTCATCCCACTTCATGATTGTGTCCCACTTGTTGTTGATTCTTCACAAAAAAATACAGTTTTATATCTTTATGTTTGAAGCCTGAAATGTGGCAAAAGGTCGCAAAGTTCAAGGGGGCTGAATACTTTCGCAAGGCACTGTATGTATTTAGTGCTATACTTTTAACCATGCCGTTTTTAACAGTTGTAGGCTATAGAAAATCATGGTTAGGATCAAGATATAGGGCCTAACATATGCTATGATATGCTATTTTGGCTAATAAAGTATCCTATTCACTTTCAGATTCTGAACAGAGAGAGAGAGGTATGTTAGCCTAGGGAGAACATAAAAAGGAACATAAATAGCCTAGTGCAGAAACATATCAATGTGCTGTTAGCATTGGTTTCAAGCATCCTTTTTATGGACAGAGCGAGGGACATACGGTGCAACTCCCACAGCTATGCGCCATGTTGAGCCGGCCACATTAAATGCCTGCCAGTTTGCACTATGCCTAGCTTTTATTGCCACTTGCATGTGTTTAATTATAGTCCTCTGCTTCACTTCCTCTCCAGATTGCTCTACAATGCCATGCCACCTTGCACTCTTAGAAAAAAGGGTTTCCGAAAGGGTTCTTCGGCTGTCCCCATAGGAGAACACTTTTTGGTTCCAGGTAGAACCCTCTGTGGAAAGAGTTCTACATGGAACTCAAAAGGGTTCTTCAAAGGGTTATCCTATGGGGACAACTGAAGAACCCTTTTAGGTTCTGGATAGCACCCCTTTTCTAAGAGTGTATGATTATTCTCCCTTCCAATTTAGAATTTAGAACTCAGTCTTTTTCGCATTCACACTGTGCTGTGGTGTGTGTAATTTGTAAAAGAACAGCCAGCATGGATTCACTGGTCTTTCGTCCCCAAAAGGAGCCCCAATCATTGAAACACAACACAACCAACCCTGATGTTGCTGGCATTCAAATTGTTATTGTTTTAACCAAACAAACCACTTCTATACACTAGTTTTGCATTGCGAGTTTATATTTAGGTTCTTCTGTAAACACGGTGGGCCAGAAAGAATCAATTAAAAGGGCATTACGTTGGTTCCTGTTTACACTGCAGGGGCTGGCCTGGAAATTCATATTGTTCCTCCAGTCAGAGAGAGTGTATAAATTGCAAACACATTTGTTAGCTTGACATACATTTAGTAAATATTGATCTCTTCTCTGCGTGATGGAGTGTAGTCAGACGACTGATTAGAAGAAACAAAATGGAGGGACATTCTATAGGAGCAATATTCTATAGGTTGATGCACATTGCATCAAGTTTTACATTGTGTTTGTAGTAAATGAGTAGTAAATGAATAGTAAATGAGTAACTGACTATTAGTTTAGTAAACTATGTAGCTTATTATACATTTATGTAAGATAATGATTGCCATTCAAAACTATTGCATAGTTATTTATGTTATACATCTCTAAAGCTATGTTATATATCCAGTTTAAAATGTTTCACAGTGCTTTAGAGGGATTACTTCAACTGAAGACTCCAGAAGGAATAACATTTCAGGAGGTATGCTGTCACATAGTACTTTTTCATTTCTAGTCATTCTTTTACTTTTTCCACTGTTGCTGCAAACGTGCAAACACAGAACACCCCCTCACACAAACTCGAACAAGCATTCCAGTGCGCTGTGCGCACAAACATACACACACATACACACACACACATACACTTCTTACTAATCAGCCCTATTGAATTCTAACAACAATGGGCACTCATACTCAGGCCACCCAAGATGCACAGCAGATCATGTGTTAGCTCTTTTGTCCCCCTCAGTATTTTTTTTTCTCCTTTGCCAATTCTTTACAGAGACTGGTTGGTCCTGATTTTTGCCTGTTGTTAAAGATGTCAGCTGTTATCTCACCCATACTGTATATTACAGGCTATTTAAAGTGGATAAGGTCTTTCAGCTACTGCCAGCCTCCACACATCCCCATGCCAGAGACACACACACTTCTCCACAGTCCCCCCCCCACACACACACACACATCCCCATGCCACAGACACACACACTTATCCACAGACCCCCCCCCCCCCACACACACACACACACTTCTCCACAGTCCCCCCCCCCCCACACACACACACACACTTCTCCCCTATGCTCTCTTTCCCTTCCACCCTTTTTCAAACTTCAGCACTAATCTGTCTTGATAAAGTTCATAGAAGCGGGTGGGATAAAGAGAGGAGAAGGAACAGTTCACAGAATAGAACTCCCCCATGATTTTCCTGCTGCGCAAAGTGCCACTCAGTCTGATTCTTGGCTTCAGTGCCCATGCAGTCAGAGCTGTGCCAGGCAGGGAGCAGGCATGAATGAGCAGTGCCATATCAACCCCCACCATCAGCCTGCTGCTTTCTGTTGAAGCATACGTCACGGAGGTCCACAGTAAGAGGCAGTTAAGGTTACGTCAGTACCAAAAGTTTCCGGGCTTCCCAACGGAAGCTGTGAAACATGTCCCCTAGACCTCCAGTGTCGTTTTAAAAAAAGACTAAACAAAAATAACTCGGCTTTCAAGTTGTCTGGAAAAACGTTGTATCTAAATTAACTTCTTAAAACCAATGCCATCGAAACCAGTAAAAATCAAAACATGTTTATCTTTTATCCCCTAGTTTGGGTTGTTAGAACCACATACAGTAGTTCTAAATGCACCCAGCCATGCATTTTGTAAGCATGGTCTCAATTCACTTATGTCATGCGTTATAGTTCATTAACCGGTAAAACAAAAACAATAATTTTCAAGGACTGTGTTTTAAACGATGTCATATTACTTTAAAACAAAGTTTTAATGTTTGCAGAATTATCTTCATGAGTAATATCTCAACCACTTTTGTCATCGCAAACACAGCTACAATGTAATAATTCCTGTGAGAAAATCCAGGTTCAAGTCAACCATTAGGTGAAGCTAGATTTGTGAGGGTGAGAGAGAGAGTGAATCCTGGGTTGGAGACAGAGGAGAGACAGAGTAGGTTACAGGCTGCATGGACAGTTTGGAGGAAAATTGTAAACCGGGATTTGAGGTAAACCAGACTGTGATGCAGTCACACAGTCACACAGCCCTGAGCCCTCCATTGGGCCGATTGAGACCCGACTTAAATCCCTTTTGATGCACTTTTCTCTCTATTCGTATTCTGACCTTCAATTTGGGCATGAGGTAACATGTTTCAGCCAGCTATTATTTCGGTTGGAGATCACAGAAATGAAGGCGTGGACAGATGCGTCTACTACAGGGTTTCCATTAGGAAAATGTGGCACTGGACATTTGACTGGCAGCATTTTAATTTACCAGACATTTGAAAAATGTACCGGACCCACATAACCTGATTTGGGCATCCACCCACAATGGTCACATTTAGATTATGGTAATTCATATTAATAGAACATGCAAGTCGAGGATGTGGTCCTTTTTTACCTAATTATGATGCACACTTTGAAGATGTTAGAATAGCTGTCCACATGTACCTTTCCTCAGCCAACAACATGAGTAAGAACAGCAAAATCACTAGCCTATGTCAATCTACTATCCCGCAAGTTTACCTATTCTATTGGTCATATAGTATTCCAAACACTCTGTGACAGTTGTGGGATGGTAGATCCCAAATTCATACAACCAGTAGGTTACATAATTATAAGCACAGCAATTGGAACACTGCATAGGCTCAATTGAAACACTGCATAGGCTCAATTGGAACGCTGCATAGGCTCAATTGGAACGCTGCATAGACTCAATTGGAACGCTGCATAGACTCAATTGGAACGCTGCATAGACTCAATTGGAACGCTGCATAGACTCAATTGGAACGCTGCATAGACTCAATTGGAACGCTGCATAGACTCAATTGGAACGCTGCATAGGCTCAATTGGAACGCTGCAGAGGCTCAATTGAAACTGCATAACTCAATTGAAACGCTGCATAGGCTCAATTGGAACGCTGCATAGGCTCAATTGGACCACTGCATAGACTCAATTGGAACGCTGCATAGGCTCAATTGGAACGCTGCATAGGCTCAATTGGACCACTGCATAGACCCAATTGGAACGCTGCAGAGGCTCAATTGAAACTGCATAACTCAATTGAAACGCTGCATAGGCTCAATTGGAACGCTGCATAGGCTCAATTGGACCACTGCATAGACTCAATTGGAACGCTGCATAGGCTCAATTGGAACGCTGCATAGGCTCAATTGGACCACTGCATAGACCCAATTGGAACGCTGCAGAGGCTCAATTGAAACTGCATAACTCAATTGAAACGCTGCATAGGCTCAATTGGAACGCTGCATAGGCTCAATTGGACCACTGCATAGACCCAATTGGAACGCTGCAGAGGCTCAATTGAAACACTGCATAACTCAATTGAAACGCTGCATAGGCTCAATTGGAACGCTGCATAGGCTCAATTGGACCACTGCATAGACCCAATTGGAACGCTGCAGAGGCTCAATTGAAACTGCATAACTCAATTGAAACGCTGCATAGGCTCAATTGGAACGCTGCATAGGCTCAATTGGACCACTGCATAGACCCAATTGGAACGCTGCATAGACTCAATTGGAACGCTGCATAGGCTCAATTGGAACGCTGCAGAGGCTCAATTGAAACACTGCATAACTCAATTGGAACGCTGCATAGGCTCAATTGGAACGCTGCATAGGCTCAATTGGAACGCTGCATAGGCTAAATTGGAATTTACCTTTACATTTCTATCACGCAATTAAATGCTTCAGCGATCCAGATTTAACAGAGCCCTTCCTCCATGACAAAATCATCATTTGTATGTAAAATAACTTGGCTTGAGGTTAAAAACGTCCTCCAGTGATTTTTGAACTTTTCCTTTTAAAAAATGATATCCCAGGTATAAATACAGTAAAGTACACACTAAAGGGTAAAGAAAATCTATTTTGAGGGAAATAATGTTTTTTTTTGAGAACTGCAAACTTCAAAGAGTAGGGCATTGAAGGAGTTGGTCCTATGGGAATTTATGATGTCATCGCGAATGAAAAGGTGAAAAGGAGACTGAAGTGCCAGAAAGAAAACGATTGACTAAAGATAAGACAGCAGGTCAGGATTGTGTCCACTACTTGTGTCACAATAAGGTTGATGGAATGACTTTTGGAGACACAATCTTAAATATTTGTTATTTGATGAGCTTCTCAACAATGTGCCCTGGAGAACTTGTGGAGGTCAGCAGGGCTATCTAACGGGACTGTGTATTTACCCAGCAGACAGATCTGTCACCAACAAGTTGTAAGATGACATAGGGAGGTGATAAAGCTGTTGACTGTGTTAATAGATGATAACAGAAAAAAACACAGAGTTCATTTAGAAAAGACTCATGGAAACAGATAGGATTCTTTTATTTGTTTCATTTGAATTTATTTTGTTAGTTCAATTCCTATAGAAGGTGAGGGAAAATAATGGTCACACAAGGGTTTTCTTGAGCATAGTTTTGGGAAAGTCACAGTGTTTTAGACATCGACAAAAAGAGTAATAACACTTCAATTCATTACATGAAGAAGGAAAGGCGAGGAAACTAAATATGGTGGACAGTGTCTGCCACACCTCTCCTTCATTTTCAAGTGAACCCTTCTCTCCAAAAAACAAAAACAAAACATAGGGTCTGTCTGAAACCCCCTCTACTCATTGTGGACAACCCCCCCCCCCTCCCAAAAATAAAAGCAAACAAACAAAAACAACTCTGCAACAATATATATAATTATATATAATATATATTTACTCTTTAAAAATAGAACTTCAGTCTAGTGACTAACATCTGTACAAACTACAAAAATAAAATTTGTATATAAATAATTTATATGGCATGTCATACATTTGAAATAAAACTACAACTCTATGCAGAACCCCCAACCCCTACCCTAGCACTCCTATAACTTACACCCTCATGTATTTCTGTATTGAAGCAGTGAATGAATGTCGGTTGTACTTGAAACATATAATTGTTTTTGTTTACTTCCAGAATGCACAGTAGCTACTTTATTTTTCTTTCATAACTCTATGTACAAAAGAAACCCAAGCTGACACTTAAATCTATTACATTTCCCTGCATTTAAATTGGCAGTGATGTGACCAAATGAACGACCAACTTTGATCATAATACAAAGGTAAAAATGAAATAACAACAAAATCACTGAAATGCTGGCTTGCATGAGGCCTACACAAACGAGAGAGAGAGAGACAGGGGAAGAGCATGTGACTGCACAGACTTCCTCCATGACACAGGAAGTGGGTATTGGAGTACTTGTCCTGTTCAAAATGCACTACCTAGTCAACAATTGCACAAGGTTGAAATAATGTCTACCACAACCCTAAAGCAGCCCAAAAAATGTAATATATATATTTTTTCCCTTTGCATTTGATTTAAATTCCCTTTCAGAATAAGATTGGGGAAACAACCAGCATTTGTCAAACATTACCCCCTAGACCCCAGTTAAGTTGGAGGACAAGGGGGGTGACAAAGTTGACCTTACCCAATGTACAGCTTAGATAAACTCAGGAAAGAAATAAAACCCTTAACAGCTCCTTCAAGTAATAAAACATGTCGACTGCAAAATATCAACTTAACAATGAACATAATGCAACATGCCAGTGAGCTGGGACACAATGAATGACGCTCAAGAAACGTCAACCCAAAGTGACACAAGTCAAGTTGCTGACTGCACACAGACTTACAGAGCTACAGGTTAATTGAAATGGACAAATACATGCTAATATATTAATGTGCTGTCTGAACACAGGCATTATTCTGGATGAACAGCCCATGTATTATGGTAGAAGCCAAAAGTGGGAGATTCTCTTGTTTTGCTAAGTCTGTACATCATGTCACATTAGTAAATGAAGTCCATATCTGGGGATTCTAAACGCAAAATAAAAACGGTGAAATGATGCTCTCAAACAAACACCACATATATCATATTTATGTCTCACTTTGAATATATATACTGTGCTTCTGCATTTCAAGAGGGAAGGTGTTGTGAAGGCACAATGGTTATTGTTAGAAGGAAAAAAGGATTTACTGAGCTTGTTTGTATTTGTACAGTGCAATCATAACCAACGATGGAGAATCAGAATAGATCATCATGTGTTGCAGAGCTTAATCAATAAGACGCCCTCCACCCTCAGCGAAAGAACATCTAAAATGATTTCTCAACTTAGATCGGGGGAGGGGGGGTACTGCAAATCATTTACATTTTTTGAAGTGTAGCAGCAAAAAAACAAACACAATAACCTAATATCTTATCGTCTCACTTTTCGGAACTTTTTTTTTTACATATAGCACATCTTCTTTATCTATACAAAGGGAGGAACCCCCCCCCCCCCCAAATCATGTTATACATCCGAGTTTTACACAAGATAATATCCAAGTTATACAGTACTCTTTTAAATAGTTGTTTCCCTCTATTTAGTATTAAAATATATATTCATAAATTTATATATTCTTAAAACGACCTTTTTTAATATCTTTAAAAATAAATCCTCGTCTGTGTGAGGTCTATATACAGTTGAAAGTGAAAGGGCTGGGTATCGGGAGCTCCCAAGTGAGAGGCAGCCAGCCAGAGATGGATTCCAGACATAGGGGGCAGGGTGGGGTAGCAGGGTGTCTAGTAATCTTTGGCTGCCTGGATCCGTGGGCCAACTGGAACACAAGAAGGAAGAAAGAGGACAGTGAGAACCATTGTTGAACATCAGTCATAACTGCACACACAGAGACATACACAGACAGCTTATGAACAGAATGTTAATGTAAAAATGTGCTCATATAGCCTAATGTTGATCTACCATAAAATGAAAGGTCCAAGTATGTAAAATGGTGTTTTAGCTTCAGCGTGAGACTCACCTTGTGCCTGGTTCACCTGATGCTGGTTCTGCACAGATTCCAGGTCTTCAACCTCCAAGGATTCACGCTTGGAAGATTGGGTGGCTTTCCCACAAGATTGTGAAGTCCTCTTAGTGTCCTCAAAACAGTCTGATTCACTGTCCACGTAGCCCTCGTGCATGTACCCATGGTAGGCCCCCGGCAAGCTGGGGTGCACAGCCACAGTCACAGAGGCTGTGGCCGTAACCATAGTAGTAACAGCACTACTGGGCACGGTACCGCCATTATAGGCCGGCATCTTAGTCCTGTTCTGATGAGGCCCTCTGTTGGTCTGAGACCTGGGACCACAGTGATTAGTCCTCTCAGGACCCTGGGTCCTGTCACTGGGTAAATGTTGCTTCCTGGGTCCCTGGTCAGATTTGTAATCATGTTTGTTATCCCACTGCGTGAGTTGAGAGCTGACCGAAGTCACCGCATTCAGAGAAGACTCATTTAAGAGATCTTTCTGAGCGGTTACGGTCGGGCCCTCTTTGAACGGTTTCACCACCTGGAAGAGCAGAACAATAATATGCATGATAGGTTACAATCATGATTTTCATTGTTAATAACAATGCAACTCACATATAACACTGTTTTTGGGCAGTATCATGTATGAAGTAGCAACTATACAGTGGCACTATCGTACCGTGAGTTTGGGGAAGCTGGGGTTCTTGCTGTCCTCCAGTAGTATATGAGAGGTAGGAGAGGCGATGTAAGGACTGCGGTCACAGTACTTATACTCCTCCCCAATTCCTGATGTGGTAGTTGTTTCCGAGTAGTACTCAGAGTCCGACGACTCTGAGAAGGCCTGTTGTCGTGGGCGCTGTGGACCGTGTCCTCCGTAGTAGCCGTGGTGGGTCATGGGAGGGGGCTCCGGCGATGGGGTGGGCAGGCGGCTGCCGTTGTCGGCCGGAGTGACCTCCGGGGGTGGGCCCATGAGGGAGAGCAGCACGGGCAGCAGCACCAGTCCATTCAGGATCCCCAGCACGGTCAGAATAGCCAGCACCGCAAAGAAGTACCTGGAACACAACCAACACAGAAAGAACATTCAGTCACCAAGGCTCCTTCTCAGCGCCACCAGCACTCAGGCACATTAGTAAACAGGTGACATGAGGACACACTGGAAGGGAGGACATTGCAGAGCTGGGGGTAGATAGAATCAGACCACCTCCCTCAAGCCCTATGTTTGCCTCTACTTTCCTCATTATTTTTCATTCCCTTTCCCCCCCCTTCCCCTCGATTTCCTCTCTCCTTCTGTCCGTCCCTCTTTACTACTGGCAACTTAACAAGTTGGAAGAAAATTCCTGGGCTCCATCTTCTCCCTCTGGGAGCCCTCATCTATCTACAGCACTGCCACTTCCTGAAAATATGTGTTTACATTAGCCAGCAGATCCTACGCGTCAGAAATGCCAGGGCTCTCCCCTCCCCTCCCCTCCCCTCCCCTCCCCTCCCCTGTCTGACTGCAGGCTGGGGAGAAGAAACGTGCCCCTCCTGGCCTCCGAGCTGCTGCTGCCGCTGCTGCTAATGTAATTTTCCCTTTAACAACTTAATATCCAAAGTCATTGAGCTCCAATTTCAGTGTGGCGAGGGCAAGGCACCTCTATGTTTATACTGGGCTGGCCAGTGGAGCCTGCCTGCTCTTCCTGCCTGCCGAGCCGCCTGCCTACGTCAGCCAAATCACATTACACCTCACAGACACTACATGAGAGAGATAGACAAGGCCTGCTGTTTGGATGTGTCCCAGAGCTGCTATTCCTCCTATCCTGTTTTGTATTCAACGTCACTGCTGATTAGTGTGTGGAGTGGGCCACACATGATAGTCGAGATGCAGGTAGTGTACATAGAGTCTGTGTCTCTTTGTAATGAGAACAGAGAGGAAACCATATACTCAGTCTGGTATCTGAAGAGAACCAGAGTGGATGGGAAGCTGCTCTGGAAAAAAATGGTGTTTGTGTGTTAAGGGCAGGGGGTAAATCAGATTCTCAACATGCTCCAACTAAAACAGCCTTTGATGCTCCCAATGCTGTTGAGAGCCTCGTCTTTGTCTCTCTTGGAATTGTATGGAGCTGTTGTGGTTCCTAGCTCTGCCCTAAATGGTTGCGTGGTGAATGGTACTCTATAATGGGCCACAGAGCTGTGAGGTTGCCTGGGTTTCTGTGAGCCTCTCTGTGCTCTGAGGGAGGGCTGAGGTTGCCACAAGAAAGAGCGCATGAGAAAATTAGAGAGCACTCCACTTAAACACTAACAGAAAACAGAGAGCTCAGCTCTTTTAACTGCGGTCCAGACTTAAAGAGGTAAGAAAAAGAGAGTGGATTATGAAAAACAAGGACAAGGATAATAGCATTCTGGAACTTTCGTTCATCCCCGCCCCGACTCCACCGGCTTCGTTCGTGTCACACCTCAGAAGGGAAGGTCATTCTTTAAGTTTGGTATAGCACTTGCTTTATTTCATCTTGTGCACCCTCCCATTTACTGTTCTACTATCCCTACGTCTGTCTCTTTGACAAGGCAAATGGAGGCCTCTCTGTTTTACTCTGAGAATCTATCCCTCAACTTAATTTGTTATGACCAAATACTTCACCAAACATTTCAGTTCAGTCTTCTCAACCATGACCGACTTCAAAAAGACACACACGTGACTGGTCACTTCTTATGCCCCTGAAAGTAGTTTCAGATGAAAACACACATACCCTAAGGAAGAGTAGAAAACCAGATGAAACAGAAACCTCCATCTCGGTTCACCTCTAGTTACCGTCCAACTCAACTCGTTAGATACTCGTTAGATACAACCACTCACTATAATAACTATCCTGCATCTGGGAAAAGGCAAGAAAAAAAGGGACTTGTTTATTTTACTAAATCAACATTCCGAAAGTGGAGCTTGATTTATTTAAGGGGTAAAAAAAAAAGAAAAAAAGAGAGTACCTAAACTATCCACGGGCCTGGTTGGGCTAGACCTCCAGAGAAGACCTAGTGTTAGGAATTCTGTTGTTTATATAAACTGTAATCTTTTCCATTCGGAGTCAGGGGTTGGAAAGGGTGGCTCCTTTGGAGAGGGGCTGCTGAGCTCGCTGGGCTGTTTATCCACGGTACCACCGCCAGGAGATGTTTACAGCAATGTATTTATGCTACTCCCCAGCTTGAGGGACGGCTCTGCTCTCCTCTGCTACATCTATAAACAGGACCTCCTAGTGTGAATGCCCTCCTCGTGCTGCCTGCTAGCCCACCACCACCACAACACTTAGTTCTCCAACCAAGCATCCAAGCTCCACCACTATCCTAGAACCAGCCACCCTCCTCCTCACAACTCTCTATTCCTCATTCCTCTTTCTTCCCCACCCTGTTGTTCTTGTCCTTCTCTCATCTATTTTTCCTTCTCTCCATTTTTGGTGGGAAAACAAACCTTCCCAGTACCACCATGTTGCTTGACTCAAACACTTAGAGAAAGCTTGGAGCGTTTCTGCCAAAAAGCCACCCTGAGCGTATTAATATTTTCAATATGCTGCCCTGCTTTCTCAGTTAGTGATTTTTTATGTCATGGGCCTGTTTGAGGCTGTTCTCAAGGCTGTGGTTTAGTTTCAGCTGAGGCCAGATTCAGCTGAAAACATTGCTATTCGCTTTTTTCCATTGATGCATTTTGGCAGAGAAAAAATTACCATCCAACAGAAGCCAGAGAGAGGTCTTGGTTGGGAGTGAGGGTTGTGGTGGTGACTTCTGGTAGGGGTACAACTGACCAGTTCAAACCCTTTTTTTATTGTGGTGCCCTATTTGGGCACAAAAGCTTTCAACCGGATGATTGGCATGTTCACATATTCCGTATGAAAATAGTATGTGTGTGTTTACAGTGCCTTGCGAAAGTATTCGGCCCCCTTGAACTTTGCGACCTTTTGCCACATTTCAGGCTTCAAACATAAAGATATAAAACTATATTTTTTTGTGAAGAATCAACAACAAGTGGGACACAATCATGAAGTGGAACGACATTTATTGGATATTTCAAACTTTTTTAACAAATCAAAAACTGAAAAATTGGGCGTGCAAAATTATTCAGCCCACTTAAGTTAATACTTTGTAGCGCCACCTTTTGCTGCGATTACATCTGTAAGTCGCTTGGGGTATGTCTCTATCAGTTTTGCACATCGAGAGACCGACATTTTTCCCATTCCTCCTTGCAAAACAGCTCGAGCTCAGTGAGGTTGGATGGAGAGCATTTGTGAACAGCAGTTTTCAGTTCTTTCCACAGATTCTTGATTGGATTCAGGTCTGGACTTTGACTTGGCCATTCTAACACCTGGATATGTTTATTTTTGAACCATTCCATTGTAGATTTTGCTTTATGTTTTGGATCATTGTCTTGTTGGAAGACAAATCTCCGTCCCAGTCTCAGGTCTTTTGCAGACTCCATCAGGTTTTCTTCCAGAATGGTCCTGTATTTGGCTCCATCCATCTTCCCATCAATTTTAACCATCTTCCCTGTCCCTGCTGAAGAAAAGCAGGCCCAAACCATGATGCTGCCACCACCATGTTTGACAGTGGGCATGGTGTGTTCAGGGTGATGAGCTGTGTTGCTTTTACGCCAAACATAACGTTTTGCATTGTTGCCAAAAAGGTCAATTTTGGTTTCATCTGACCAGAGCACCTTCTTCCACATGTTTGGTGTGTCTCCCAGGTGGCTTGTGGCAAACTTTAAATGACACTATTTATGGATATCTTTAATAAATGGCTTTCTTTTTGCCACTCTTCCATAAAGGCCAGATTTGTGCAATATACGACTGATTGTTGTCCTATGGACAGAGTCTCCCACCTCAGCTGTAGATCTCTGCAGTTCATCCAGAGTGATCATGGGCCTCTTAGCTGCATCTCTGATCAGTCTTCTCCTTGTATGAGCTGAAAGTTTAGAGGGACGGCCAGGTCTTGGTAGATTTGCAGTGGTCTGATACTCCTTCCATTTCAATATTATCGCTTGCACAGTGCTCCTTGGGATGTTTAAAGCTTGGGAAATCTTTTTGTATCCAAATCCGGCTTTAAACTTCTTCACAACAGTATCTCGGACCTGCCTGGTGTGTTCCTTGTTCTTCATGATGCTCTCTGCGCTTTTGACGGACCTCTGAGACTATCACAGTGCAGGTGCATTTATACGGAGACTTGATTACACACAGGTGGATTGTATTTATCATCATTAGTCATTTAGGTCAACATTGGATCATTCAGAGATCCTCACTGAACTTCTGGAGAGAGTTTGCTGCACTGAAAGTAAAGGGGCTGAATAATTTTGCACGCCCAATTTTTCAGTTTTTGATTTGTTAAAAAAGTTTGAAATATCCAATAAATGTCGTTCCACTTCATGATTGTGTCCCACTTGTTGTTGATTCTTCACAAAAAAATACAGTTTTATATCTTTATGTTTGAAGCCTGAAATGTGGCAAAAGGTCGCAAAGTTCAAGGGGGCCGAATACTTTTGCAAGGCACTGTACATGCGTGTGTGTGTGTGCTCGTATGTGTGGTGTATGCATGTGTGCGAGTCACCACCACCCAGTGGGTAGTCAAACATTTACATGTTTACAAGCAGCTGTTCCACACCCTTGATGTTTTCTCCATTTGTTGTGCTATTAGGTTGGGGCCATTAGGGCGCTGGGGGAGGCAGGCAGGCAGCAGCACAAAGGCCTGACAGACAGGGCCAGGTGGGGGTCCACATTCCCACCTGCATGCACCCCTGACCCCCCACCCACACTGGCTCCCTCACCCAGGGGGAAACAGACAATTGTCTCCATGCATCAGCCCCCTCGGCCTACCCCTCAGCAACATAAACACAACACCACTACTTCCTCTGTAAGGCAACATATGGACTGGGGGGAAAGGGAGAATCTGCCCTGGCAGAAGTGAAGTCTCTCACACTCACCTCAGAATGAAGTCAAACTCTGAGCCAGCCAGCATGAGGACCCCTAACAGAGTAGAGATGGCCCCGTCAATCACAGGGGCAAACATGTGCTCCAGGGCCACCGCAGAACGCCTGTTCCTATTGCCTATGGCCGTCAGAAAGGCCTGGGGACAGAAGAGCGGACAGAGACAGAGGGTTAGGGTCAGGCTGTCCAGTAGAACAGACTCATGGGAAAAAAGTAGTAACTAGTGGCTACATCATCATTCCATCTCTGACAACACTTCTTATCTTCATTGACTTTGTTTTGTACCCTGCCCAAGAGAGTCAGGAAGATTTTTTACCAGTGCGATATGGACAGTGAACTCGACGCCGATGCCCACAGAGGCGATGAGGATGACCACTGGGATGGCACTGAGCTTGATGCCGATCAGGCCCATGATGCCAAACAGCTCCACCGTCATCATGGCCAGGATGAAGACCTGAGGAGAGGAACACGGGTTGGTTAGACACTGCCTCAAACTCTGGAGTCACAATGAAACACAACCATTGAAGTGTAGTTAAACGTGTTAGAGATGAAGAGAGAGAAAGTTATGTCTTGCACCCACAACTCTCAGTGCCTATTTCCATAATACAATTAGGTAAGAGTTAGGTCTTCACCCCACATCATTTTTGACCCTACATCCGGAAGGTTTTCACTGTCATCTGCACGGCATTGAATTACACTTAGGCCCTAGTCTCACTCTCCCTCCCTGGCTGAGGTTGCTGAGATGAGTGACAATGTCAGACTCTCACCGTTCCCCTTCTACTGCTTGTCATTCCTCCTGACACAATTTCACCACTAATGTACTTCTTTAGAAAAACATAATTTTTTATAAGATAGAGAGAGGACTTTGAAAATCCTTAGCCTCGTGAACCTCTGATGTTTGCAGGGGTCCCAATTTGGTCACGGTTAAATTGGAAATGATAAAACCCTGTTTTATTGCGCGGCCACATATAGGCAGTGAAACTATAGAAGCTCCAGCTTAAAGAGGGACAATGTGACTGTGCACATGTAGGTCTGAAAGGACGCCCCTCCGTGTTTGGAAGATTGTGCCGTCTGTCTTTCAGTAGGACTGACTACTTAAATAGTGAAATGAAATACATTTCAATTCCAACTGAAACCTGTGCCACACTGACTGAACCGCGCCACTACAGCCCCAACGGTCGGTCACGAGAGTCACCCTTCAGTGCGGTCTGACCGGGCGGGCGGCCCAGGGACCCTCCCCTCACGACCAGGCTGTGTGAAATGTTTCCCAGCCGCTGAGCTGACAGGCCATCTCCCCCCAGGCCTGATGGATGGGTTTAGCAGGCCAAGGTCGCGACTGGGCAGATCCGTCCTGTCCCCAATTTTTGACAAAGAGAGCTGGAGGTAAAGTCTTCAGCAGAGGCTTTGCATTTCCTTTTCTAAGACCGGCCGGGCCAGATTAGAATGACAAAGGCCTGGGGGGTGTGAGTAGCACCCCCCAGGCCAACCCGCCATGGGCCCTCCCCAGAGATGGGGCCTCCACCCTCTCTGTAGCAGGGTTATTGAGCTGTGCTGAGGGAGGGAGGCCTGGAAGGAGGAGGAGGAGGAGAAAGAAGAGGAGAGATGCTGAGCTGAGGGGACCTACAATGATGCCAGCGGTCCAGGGGTTGAGCAGGAGGATGGCACAGACCAGGAAGGTGCAGGCTAGCACCACGCTGACAGCCAGGAGGAACCAGTGTCGCAAGCCGATGTACTGCTCCCAGAACAGGAATGGGTAACCATTGGGGTAGTTGAGAACACCTTTACGGGTGAACTCCTCGCAGATGGCGCGCACGCTCTCGATGCTCTCGATGAAGTCGGACGCCTGCCTCAGGCCGTTCAGATAGAAAGGGAACTGAGCAAACTCCAGGGGCTCCGCGGCAGGGACTGTGACAGACGGAGGAGAGGTTAGACACTCAGGTTCTCACAGATTTACAATCTGTTGTTAGTATCAACAATACCTTTATATTGAAGGAAGCATACACATGTCCTAGGCCATTATGAACTTGGATCGTGGTAGCAACTTGATTAAAAATGATTCATATGATTTTAAAGAGACGCCTACTTACTGCGCAGATTCTCTCCGGTGGTGTCATACTTGTCGTGGATCCACTCGCGAGGCTGAGGGTAGAAGTTACCCTGAGAGGCAGCATAGCCCAGAGGGTCATTGCTCACCCACACAGTCAGGTAGATATAGAAGACCTCTGGGTGAATCAGACCCTCCTCATTCATCAGACGACGAGAAGTCAGCTGGAATAGACAGACAGAGAGAGAATGGGTTTAGCATTCGCGGTAGCAGGACTATACCTTCTAACATATTGAGGGGTGATTCAACCTAACCAGGAAGTCCCATTAAGGTCAAAGCTGGGAAACTATTGAACTCAGTAGGGGCATGGCACTGTAATGGTACACACCTGGTTGTAGTTGAAGGGGTCCTTCTTTGAGCCGGTCTGGATGAGCAGCTTGTAGGCCAGAACACCATCCTCGGTGCCGTTATGGTAGTTATCCCAGGTGATTCTGCCTGCCTCCCAGTCTGTATCGAAGGCAGCCTGCAGTCCTAAAGGAGAGAGAAAAAGAACACAGGACAGCACAGGTTTAGCCATCTCTGTCGGATCTACTTTTACCACTACATTCTCATGGTTATTATATCATATAACTATTGACGGGGCCACAACATATGTTTTGAGTACTATGCTAGGAGTTATATTTTAGAGTAGTGAAAACATGATGGTAGACTGGCACGTTTAGAATGAGTCGTCAAATTAAAACAAGACGTTTTACGGAGTGTTCTGAATATCAACCTCCTACAATCACACACACACATCCAAAAACAGCAGCTCTGTTCCTCATGTGTATGGGCTGAATAAACTAACCAGCAAAGCCTTTCGTGTTTTCGAAATGACAAAGTCTGGCGCTGCAGCTAAAAACCAGTTCCACACAACCTTTCTCTAATTACAGGGAGATTCTGACTAGAAAGGAAATAGCATAGAGGGAGTCTTTTATGCCTCCCCAGTTCTCCATCGATTGAAGAGTTCAGTTCCTCATGTTTTGGAACGGCAAATCTGGTTACCCACGGCCGACCCTCGATAGCTTAATATCCTGTACCGTAATACTTCCTCATGACTAGTCTAGGACCTCCAACAACGTTAAGCCAGAGGGAAGAGGCCAAAAAGGTCACCTTTGGCCTTCCTACGATATCATCTGCCCTCCAGCCCTGCTGGATGGTGGTGAACTTTCACCACCACAGGCTTTAACTCACCTCCCATCCACCTCCCATCCACCTCCCATCCTCCACCTTTGTCAGACTAAAGATAAACATCAAACCTCAGCCTGTCACTCCAAAGGCCCTGACATCACCAAACTCTCTACCTCAAGGGCAAGAACCCACCGCAGACGGAGTTCCATTTCAAACACACACTGGCTAACATTAGAATCACTATGGGGCTTCTGGAATGGAAAAAAAACAAGGTCTCCTTTAATTAAACTGTATTTACCTCTGAGCCAGTCTTGGAAATAGTGCAGCCACATCCGGGGCAGCTGCTGGTCGCTGTCCTTCACCACATACTTGACCGAGGTGAAAGAGTTGTGCAGCTGGATGAGGAGACGCTGGGAGCGGGCGTAGTCAAAGCCGTCCATGGTCACCAGGTACATGTTGTAGAAAGAGAAGTACTTGAACTGGGCGTTGATGAAGTCGTACTCCTTGGTGTCGCGGGGCACAATGTCGGTCAGGTAGAGTCCGTCATGGACCATGGTGGTTCCGTACAGGCTGAGCCCCAGCAGAGCCACAAAGAGGACCACGACCACCACCTTGCTCTCTGGCTTTAGGAGGAGAGGAGCGTACTTGTCCCGGGCGAAGCTTGACAGGTTCCAGCGGAAGAAGGGGAGTGGAACACACTCCCTGGCCTCCTTGGACTCGTCCATCTGGGCCAGGAGGTCCCGGGTGGAGCTGGAGGGGGTGAAGAGCTGGGAGCCGTAGGAGTCGGTGGGGGAGGGGGGAACAGGGGAGGAGGCCACCAACACAGAGGGAGGGCTGGTGGAGATCTGGGAGGTGGGGGGCAGGATGGTGACTATGTGCTGGCCTGCCGCGTCACACTGGGTGAAGGCCTGGACGGTGGTGGTGATCTGGGTGCTGGTAATGATGGTGGAGCCTGTGTAGGTCGTTGTAGTCTGGGCGCAAGGCGCGTGGCTGTGGGTGGTGGTGGTGGTGTTGTCGTTGGCATCGGAGAACTCCTGGGGTTGGATCTGGATGACCCGGGAGGAGCAGGGACTGTAGAAACAACACATAATGTCCAGACGCTTGTCCTCCCGACGGTGCAGGTCCAAACTCAGAATGGCCGGGAAGATGAGGAGCACCATGGCGAAGTTGAACACCACAATAATGGCCGCCTAGGGAAAGAGAGAGAGAGAGAGAGAGGGGGAGGAGAAATACTGTTTAGGAGAGGGGCCAACCCTGTTCATGACTTCGCTCCAATGCTGCCACCCAACTCCACAGCTGCCTACACAAAAAAGGGCTCTACATTCAAGCTCTCTTGCTGTTTTAGTGCCTCGGATTCAGTCCCAGAAAGTAAAAGAAAACAAACAAAGTAAAAAAACGCTCCCTAAATCACCAGCGAAAATAGTCAACAAGCCAGGGAACTGAGGCTGCTGCTGCTTTAAAGAGTGTTGGGCTAGAAACCGAAAGGTTGCTGAATCGAATCCCAGAGCCGGCAAGTTGGAAAATAGTGCCATTCTGCCCTTGAGCAAGGCAGTTGGACATCGACTGAGAAAGCCCCCCACACCTCTCTGATTCAGAAGGGTTGGGTTAAATGCGGGAAGACACGTTTTGGTTGAATGCATTCAGTTGTGCAACTGATTAGGTATCCCCCTTTTCCTCTCTGCGTGTCTGTGCAGAACCCCTCCTACCTCTCTACTCTATCACCCTGGGGCTGACATTATAGTTGGTATGGTTTCACTGCACCACAGACCACCCAGGGGGAGGCGGGTAGATCACAGAGCTAGAGGCTGACGGCCCAGTGATATACTGATCCACTCCCTCCTCTGATTATTTCCACCCTCCCCACCTGAGAGAGAGTGAGAGATAGAGAGAATGGGAGAAAGAGAGAGAGAGAGCGAGAGCGAGATAACAGGAGAAAGAGAGAGAGGGAGGAAGGGAGAGAGGGGAGAAAGAGAGAGAGAGAAAGAAAGGGGGAGGGAGAAAGAGAGAGAGAGCGGGAGAGAGTGAGATAAAGGGTGAGACAGTGAGATAAAGTGAGAGAGTGCGATAGAGTGAGATAAAGGGTGCAGTGAGCAATAAAAAGAGGAAGAGAAAAGAACAAAGACACCCCCCCCTTAATGAATGTCACTTCTAAAAAAGCATGTGGCCCAATTTTATGTGTGTGTCTCCTTCAGCGCGGATGCCTGGCACTCCTGGTTCCATGGCAGAGCTAGGCAGTGTAAACAGTGGGGCATATAGCACAGTCTAGTACCTGCAGAGAGAAGGCACGCAGTGCTGGGATGGGGACCAGGGCTGCCATGAAGAAGGCGATCATGTTGTTGATGGAGGTGAGCGCCACACTGGTGCCAGTCCTCCTCAGGCAGTCCCCTGTCCTCTCCTGCAGGGGTAAACCAAAACACAGCCAACGGTTAGTGCCAGGCCAGCCAGAGTACATGAATATAAGTAACTGTTGTCATTCTAACTAATATAACTAAGAATGCGTCACAAATGGCACCCTATTCCCTATATACTGCACTAATGTTGACCAGAGCCAGGATTTTGGGACAGAGACTAAGTATGAGGTTACAGTGGATCTACAGGTGATTGAACTAGGGGGCTTGGGGAGTGGAGGTAGCTAGCTTACCTTAAAGGGGATGTTGATGCCAGTCTCAGTGAAGGAGTGGGCCAGAAGGAACATGTCATCCACACCGATCCCCAGAGCCAGGAAGGGGAGAACCTGTGTGGTGGCAGCGTTAAAGGACAGGCCCAGCAGAGAGCACAGCCCCAGGCCAGCTGCCACAGACAGAGCCACCAGGAGCACACCAGCCAGCCCCACGGCCCCCTGGGACTTGGCACAGTCCCAACGGAGCATGGTCACACAGGCGTAGGCCAGCTGGAATAGGACGGTAGAGAAGAGAGAGGGTGAGGATTTGAACTTTGAACTCAGCACAGGCAAATATGCATCCGTACTGAACCACTGATATCAATGATGAACCTACAGTAGAGAGAGTCGGTTACTACTTCTTACCATGAGCAGGTAGCCTCCAGCCACCCGGATGACACTGACATCAGAGAAGGACTTCATGATGTCGTTGAGGGTGGTGGTGGAGAAAGCGTGGATCTCTGAAGTGGAGTTCTGGGGGATACTGCCATGAGCCACCTGGTGGGGGGGGGGGGGGGGGGGGATTAAATCACTTTATTTTAAATGAGGTGAGGGTCAATAATAGAAGTCATTTATTTATATTATAAGCCAGTAGTAGTGATCTAGTTTGATCAGTGCATGCCCATAACTTACTATTTTGGGCCAACAACACGCAAACAAGATATAGGTGAGCCCCTATGAAGCTTGACAAATAAGGACTACAGATACCAGAGAGCAAGGGTCAAGGAGATCAAATTAGATCACGTGGTCTCTCAAGCTACTCCATCAGCACTTTGTTTTTACAGTGACCCTCTCCTCATCTCCCGTTCACTCTCTCCCTCTTCTCCTCTCTTGCGAGCGGGCATTGGTGGAGGCATGACCCTCCCACTCCTTCAGTCAGCATGCTGGGTGTCAGCTATCACAAAAACAGCTTGTTCCTATAACTGGTAGTCTGTCAGTGGCCTCCTTGGAGGACTCTGTTTACTAGGCAGTTGAGGATTGATGGAATTCAGGCAGAGGTTGCAGTCCCTGGGCCAAAGCCAGTCCTCTATGCATGTGGTGGGTAAACAGCATGACTCAAATTTAAAGGAGTAGGGAAAAACAAGCCGACCTGAGGCCAACCTAAAGAACGCTCTATGATTTGTTCTCTGATTTCTTATTTGCCGGCATATTACTCAAACGGGTCAAGACAGGTTGTTGAAAGGTGCAGGTGGCAGAGGCGGGGCGCTAGGGTCCAGAAACATAGGCTTCATACCAAATGGCATCCTATTCCCTATATAGTTTGATACTTTTGACCAGGTGTAGTGCACTAATGAGTGTGCCACTTTTGACCCAAACATACCTCTACAAACTTCCTTTGCCAGGACTCCAGGATGGCGGTGGCCTTGTCCTCGTTCCAGTTGATGTCATGGATCTCATAGTCGTCCTTAAAGTGCTCATAGAGCTGCTTGGGGCTCATCAGGAGAAACATGGTCTGGAGGGCCTCCGCACTGCAGGAGGCAGAGAGAGAGAGAGACACCGTCAGACGCCTGCAGCCAAGTGAGCTCAGGCCACACAGAGGAGTCATGTTCTCCACATTCAAAACCCCCAAATAGTACAGAAAAACGTTATGAGTCCTCTTGTTAGGGGACTCCTGTGACGGCTGTCATAGATAATACATACTCTGATTAGTGGCATATCAACCAATAGGTGGTTCTATACAGAGTACGTGGAGAAACGGGTGGAGAATTCAGCTGTTGGCTAGTGTTTCTGAATGCAGATACAGGGTCTATTGACTGAACGGGTGAAAGCAGGTGTCTTGATGCCTTTTTCCACAGCGAGCACAGATGGACCTGAAGGCAACTTGGCACCGATGTGAGAGTTGTGGTGTTAAAAATGTGAATGAGATTATCGTAAATCATATCATGGAAAAAACTCTGTGGCTTTAAATGACTGTATACCTCCCTCCATATTTGCCAGGGTCGTGATCTGGGCAGAGGCCCAACACTGTCAATCCATTCATATTTGTGCTGTGGTTTTAAATTCAATTGAAATAAAATAAATCATTCATAATACATAACAGAGCCCAGGAAATGTGTCTTAAATACATAAGATGTTTTACATATCCTTAGCATTAGAAATGTGTGGTAGTACACCCTTGTATTTGGAATTATCTTTGATGTCCCCTTTTTCATTCTCTGACTTAAAGGAGAGGCTGCCTTTCCCCCCCACTCCTCTCCACAACAAATCTGTCTTTAGTTTATGTGGCTGTCCATCATGTTTGATTGATCTTTCCCACGCAGGGGCCAGAGG